>NC_139022.1:13843736-14197725 GCF_964662115.1 Mustela nivalis
AGTGGGTTAAAGCCTCTGCCTTCGGCTCGGCTTGAAGGCATGATCCCAGGGTCCTGGGATTGAGCCCCACATCAGGCTCTCTGTTCAGCAGGGAGCCTGCTTCCCTTCCTCTCTCTCTGCCTGCCTTTCTGCCTATTTGTGATCTCTGTCTGCCAAATAAATAAATAAAATCTTTAAAAAATATATGTGTTTAATCTAGGGGCACCTGGGTGGCTAAGTGGGTGGGTTAAGCCTGTTTCTTCAGCTCAGGTTATGATCTCAGGGTCCTGGGATTGAGTCCTGCATCAGCAGGGAGCCCTCTTCCTCCTCCTCTCTCTCTCTGCCTCTCTGCCTACTTTTGATCTCTCTCTGTCAAATAAATAAGTAAGTAAATAAATCTTTTAAAAATATATATATAATCTCTTCCAGGAAGAGATTATGCTGAGTGAAAAAAGTCAAGCAGAGAGAGTCAATTATCATATGGTTTCACTTATTTGTGGAGCATTACAAATAGCATGGTGGACAAGGGGAGATGGAGAGAAGGGAGTTGAGGGAAACTGGAAGGGGAGGTGAACCATGACAGACTATGGACTCTGAAAAATAATCTGAGGGTTTTGAAGGGGTAGGGGGTGGGAGGTTGGGGGAACCAGGTGGTGGGTATTAGAGAGGGCACGGATTGCATGGAGCACTGGGTGTGGTGCAAAAACAACGAATACTGTTACACTGAAAAAAAAATATATATATATTTCATCTCTTATTACCATGTATTTCAAATGGTAGTGAGGGATGATGGTGTGGGACTCCATGAAGTGAATTTACACTGCTATCTTGACCACAATATAAGTGTCGTACACAGCCGTCCTGTGTCCCCTTTCGTTCTGAAATGGATTCTCTCTTCCCAGCTGTTATCAATAGAAGACAGGGGTCTTTGTTCTTGTAGGTGACTTGTCCAAGATCGCACAACTTTCGAGGTTTAACCTTTGGTCTGATTGTAGGACCCATTTTCTTTAACTCAGTGCCATGCAACCTACCATGTAGGACTCTCAATACTCTCCTGCTTTTGAAGCTGTACGCCACAGGCCACGTCTACCAGTGCATATCTATTTTTGTCTAGTTCACTCATTTATTGCACACATTTACTGGATGCCAGCTATGTGTTTCAGGCACCTTTCTAGGTGCTGGAGATATGGCAGTGGGCAAGCCAAACACAACCCCCTGCCCTCATTGAGCATGTTCCATTTCCTACTACTGGAAGCATCCACGAGGAACAATGGACTTGTGCCAGAAGTCCAGCAATGATATGAGTTCCAGAAATTTCTGAATGGTTCTTTGTGGAAGTGATGATTTGGCGGCAGCCCTCAAGGTAGCTACCTGCACAGGCAAAAAAAAAAAAAAAAAAAAGGAGGGCTGGTGTAGAAATGCCTGATGAATGGGCTTCAAGGTCAAATAACTGAGCCAGGTCTTTAAGGTCTTATTTAGCTCGGAGATTTTTCAAGAACTTTCCATGATACATAAGCATATTATAGAAAAAACCCTATTCAAAGCACACTGTAAATTTGGAGGATGATTGTCTTTGCATTATTTTTGTGATTAAATGACAGTTGATGATACAGGCACTGTTGTAAGTCACTTATCCCTGTGCAAACACTTTGTGGTAAATTCTTTTATCATCCTTATTTTTCAGAGGTAGAGACTGATGCAAAGGGAGAAGTTTGGTGGTTCTCCACTGGCCACAGCTAAGCAAGCAAAAAGCAAAAAGCAGAGCCTGCATTGGAACCAGGCACTGTGGCTCCAGACCCCAACTCTTCACCCTTGGGCTTCTTGCAGCACGCCTGATTTCTTGTCACTAAGAACTTGGTGCAGGAGTTTAACGGTACCTTTAATTTCTAGTTTTTCTTTCTCAGAACTGAATCTGCATTGCAGTGCATCTCTGCATAAACATGTGTTTAATTTTGTCACCTTTAATTTTGTTTTTAGGTAAGATCTGAAGGAGTCAATCTGTTTCTTCTGTGGCTTCAAGCACTTCAGACAAACTTTGCAGAAGAGCAGGTGCTTATTTTTGCTTGCCTCGTGCCTGGTTTCCCAGCGATCATGTCATCCTTAGGGACCTGCATGGTGGAGACACTCATCAGTTATAGCCCTGGTGTGGCGGATGGTGAGGAACATTTTAGCCAGCCTTACAGGTTGAAATGACTCTGGAAGTTCTCTTGAGGGATTCCTCAGCTTGTCATGATCCTGAATAGAACCCTTTATTTCGTAGATGGGTTTGGAGGAGGAATTATCCCCTGCTCTTGTTCACAGTAATGTCTTACAGACATTAGAATAGAAAGAATCAGAGCCTTTTTTATATGCAATGAGGATGGGAGACATTTACTGAAGTGGTGGAAACAGGAATGGAAGGGAGGACTCAGATGTTGGAAACAACAGGAAGTGGAGACACATCATGTATCTGGAGTGTTTTCTTGGCTGTGAATGAAATTTAAATCTGCCATCCAAAACTACTGTTTATTGTCCTCAGCATGATTGTTTCACGAGTGGACATTCATCTGCTCACCCAGCCCTGTATTTTCATGCCGCATTCATGGAAAGACAGTAGCTGCTTCCTGGGAAAGTCATGGCAACCATCTGTGTCCCATGAGTTTTTAAGGAACTTGCCAGTTAGGGCCAATGATTGATTAATGCACATCACTTTATTGCCCAAAGACAGGTATTTGATCCTTAGGCTGACCGAAGCAGAATTTGGCAGAGAGAAGAATCGTTTAGAGGGAGAGGTGGCTTCATGGGAGTTTGTACCGTATTTCCAACCCCTTGATGCTCGCTATCCTGGAGTGTAGCGTGAGCAGGTTCCAAAGGAGGGGCAGATGTATTTTAATGAAGGCCATTTTTTAAAAACCCTTTGAACGTTGGTGAAAGAACTCCTTTTTTTCCCCACTCTGGAGCAAAGATATATCCACAAGAATCACTCCACTCTTGCCGGCCATATCAGGGGAAAGGATCGCTGAGGACTAAACATGCTTTTTCCTTCAAGTACTATTGAACTGTATGGTTATTCAGGTAAAAGCAAAATCTTGGATACTTCAGGAATGGTCTTTCTCTTGATAGGAAAGAGGAAACATTGCTTATTTTCTCCCAGCTCATCCATATTTTGTATGTTTGCTTGTTTGTTTGTTTGTTTGTTTTTTGAGTTGACTCTTTATGATATTTCACTAGAACTTGAATATGTGCTATATCACATCAGCAAAGACCTGGCATACATAATATTTTGTGTGAGAGTGTATGTCAAGCAAACATTTCAGTTCTCCCATCGGCTTTTATATTACCACATTCACACAGAACACTTCACTTCTAACACTGTGGCTGAGGCTGTGGATTTTTCCCTCACCAGGCAACTCTGCAACACCAGCTGGGTGTCCTGTAGTTTTACTCAGCTTTGACACTGTCTGCCTTGATATGGCATCTGATCCCACAGGTTAAGGGCTCAGTCCTGTGAGACTGTTCCATCACATTCAGGTGTCAGTCATAAGTAGGAGGAGCCCAGGTTACCCACAACTTCTCTACAACTTGGCTACAAATCAGAGGTTCCTTCAACTCCTCCTCCGGTTCAACTGAGTGGCTCGCAGAACTCTGGGAAACATTTGTTTTCATTTGCAATTTATAAAAGATATGATAAAGGATACAGATGAACAGTCAGATGCAGAGACACAAAGGGCACAGTCTGGGAGGGTCCCAAGCACAGGAATGTCTATTCCTGTGGAGCTGGGTTTTATCCCCCTCCTGGTACCTGGATATGTTGACTTACCTGGAAGTTTCCTGAACCCCCTAATATGAGGATTTTTTTTTAAAGATTTTATTTATTTATCAAAGAGAGAGAGGGGGAGAGAGCGAGCACAGGCAGACAGAATGGCAGGCAGAGGCAGAGGGAGAAGCAGGCTCCCTGCTGAGCAAGGAGCCCGATGTGGGACTCGATCCCAGGACGCTGGGATCATGACCTGAGCCGAAGGCAGCTGCTTAACCAACTGAGCCACCCAGGTGTCCCTGCTATGAGGATTTTTATGGAGGCTTCCTTACATAGATGTGCTCTGCTTTTAGCCCCCTCCCCTCTCTGGGGGAATGTAGGGGTTGGGGTGGGGGTGCCAAAGATTCTAAATTCTAATCATGGTGTGGTCTTCCTGGTGATGTGTCCCCACTGAGGAGCCATCTCGGAGCCCACCCAGAGTTGTGTTATTAGAACAAAATATTAAACTCAAAATGGATGGAAGACCTCAATGTAAGATAGGAATTCTTGCCAGTTTTCTTAAGGTGATTCTTTCTCTCTGCTATCCCTCAAGATTCTGTCCTTGCCTCCCTTCCTGACTGCACTGTCCTATTGGGCAATCTTGCCTATTGGGCAGGTGGAATGGACCAGTAGGGTCAAAATGCACAGCTTCTAGAAGGCAAAGGGATACTCCAGTCTGCTCTCAGGACTTTGGAGTCTTTGTGTTTTTGGTGCTGGTGAAAGGAAATGAGAGAGGACAGCAGACAAGAAAGAATGCTAAGTCATTAGAGAGAACTGGTAGGATAAAATACAGGCATGATGAGTAGAATGAGTTTAAAAACATGATACCATTGGGTGACTTTTTTAATACTCAGTAAGAATATTTTTAACAAAGTGAACCATTTAGTTTTGAAATATTCATTCTTAGCATAATTTGAGTTTTAAGATAGGATTACATTACATGATTGTCAACATTATTTGTCACCATGACTTTTTTTTAATTTCGGATAGGAATTTTAATAAGATAGCATTTTATTTCAGTAGACATTTAAGTTAAAATTTAAATGTATATATGTTCTTTCCCACATATTATCCAAAGGCTACAAATTAGAGTGGAAGAATAAGGAGAATCAAGATACTTGTTTTAAAGTTCTTTTTACACTGTTTTGAAAATATTGTCTTCCTCATTTATTTCCATCATTTACCATGTTAGCAAAATCTACAAACTTGTACTTGGTAAGTACTGATGGGGCTGGGTATAGAGGATGTCCACAGGGAAGCTGCCATTCTCTTTCAAAGTGACCTTTGTTTATTTTTAAGCAAAATAGTCACTTAATTCTTATATTTAATGGTAACTTTATTGTAAGAGGTTTAAAGTTTCCTAATAAATGATTTTACCTATTTGTACAAACTATTTATTTGTACCTCAGGAAGACTGTGGCTCCTAAAATAATTCAACATGTGTCATGATTCTTCTTGGTATAATTATATTTAAAATTAAGTTTTAAAATTTTAATTTTTAATTGAAACTGTTTATTGAAGGCAGTGTTTATTTTCTCATGCAAAGATGTTGAAATAAACATTCTCGTTGAAGTCTTCTCTTAACGGTGTTGAGGTACGGTGACCCCAGACCCCAGACCTTGCCCAGTGGTGAGGCAGACCATCCCAGGCCATGCAACTGCCCAGAGTAGCCCTTCCTTATATCCTGGATCTTTCATCCACTACGTGCTACTTACAGCTTCTTATGGAGGGGCCAATATTTGGGCAACTGTGCAACCTAAGGGCAGTAAGCTCCAGAAAGGAAGGAAATATGAGGGAATTTCTAGTTTCACTGCTCAGGGTTTTTTGGGTTTTTGTTTGTTTGTTTGTTTGTTTTCCCCTATGAAAAATGAAGGCTCACAGGACATAAGTATCCCTTTGATTGGTGCTGGGGTGGGGAAGCAAATTTTCTTCTCCCTATTATTGAAAAGCAGGCAAAATTAGTTAAAGTGAATAATCAGAAACAATTTGGGAGGGAAAGAGATCACAACGGGCATTAATCCATGTGATGAATGTGGACTACTAATTCAGTTGTCTTTGGGTGTTTACTTACATACACACAAATGTGCATGCTTGGATCAGGGGAAAGCAGCAAAAACTTGATGCCTTTTGAAATATGTAGAAGTACTAACCTTTAGAGGTACCGGGCTGTTTATTTGTTAGCTATCTGTATATAGTATACTTTAATATATTGAATTAAAGTTCTTTATTGAGAACTTGTCTGCCTCATGCAAGTGCCTCCAGGTATATAAAAGGTGGGAGGTCGGGGTACCAGGTGGTGGGTAATATAGAGGGCATGGATTGCATGGAGCACTGGGTGTGGTACAAAAACAATGAATACTGTTATGCTGAAAATAAAAAAAAAAGAAAGTAAGAGAGCTGGACATACAGCAAGTAGTAGCTCAAGTCCAATACCATGTAACTTTTTGTACTGATTATGAAATTTAAAGGAGAAAGGGACTTTTTTTTATTATTCTATTTCTTTTCAGTGTTCCAGAATTCATTGTTTATGCACCACACCCAGTGCTTCATGCAATATGTGCCCTCCATAATACCCATCACCAGGCTCACCCAACCCCCTACCTGCCTCCCTTCTAAAGCCCTCAGTTTGCTTCTCAGAGTCCACAGTCTCTCATGGTTTGTCTCCCCCACCAATTTCCCTCAACTCACTTCTCCCCTCCATCTCCCAATATCCTCTGTGTTATTCCTTATGCTCCAGAAGTAAGAAACCATATGATAATTGACACTGCTTGCCTTATTTCACTCAGCATAATCTCTTCCAGACCAGTTCATGTTGATACAAAAGTTGGGTATTCATTCTTTCTGATGGAGGCATAATAATCCATATTGTATATGGACCACATCTTTATCCATTCATCCATTGCCTTCAATCTTGGTTATTTCCACACTTTAGTGACTTTGGCCATTGCTGCTATGAACATTGGTGTACAGATGGCCCTTCTTTTCACTACATCTGTATCTTCTTGGTATATACCGAGTGCAGTTGCAGGGTCATAGGGCAGCTCCATTTTAATTTTTTTGAGGAATTTCCACACTGTTTCCCAATGTGGCTGCACCAAGAAAGGGACTTGTTATTAATTCTGTGGAGCTGGTCAAGTCAAAATTCAAAGATGAATTTTTTCAGACATAAAGTAGTTTATACTGATTCTATTCTTCAGATTCATCTACAAGGAAAAGGCTATAAAACTAAAGCCTCTTGGATTTGATTAGGGTAGTATTGGATGTTAAAGTACCTGAAATGATGAAGAATGTCTGTACATTCTTCTAGATTTGTTTCAGTCCTAAAATATTAAATTAGTTATAATGTATGTGAAAATATCCTTACTATTAGAATTGCTTATCCTTTCTCAAATTTTCTAGTGGCTTAGTACTTAGTACTTCCACCGCTGTATGCCATAGCTATAATAAGCAAGCAGTAACAGGAGTCACCATCCCACCTTTGTCAGGTCACAAGGCAGAATCAGAAACAAGTCTACCAAAAAAATGTCATCCCTAATAATTTCTGGTACTTATATTTTAAAGTTTTAGTTGATATTCATCCAATCAAATATATAGCTGAGGTATATGTTTGTGAGAAATTGAACTGTTTAGGGTGGTGGCTTACACTCACTCCCCTAATCATGTATTCTGTTTCCTTCCAGACATCCCCCATTTGAGACCAGCGCCAGTGTATGTACATTACTACAACTCAAGACAATGAAAACATTTATAGTATAAAAATTCCATACATGGCAATTCACATTGTTTTTATTAAATGGATTATAAATTTCTTTTTGGAAAAAAGTATCTAGCTATAATCCAAAACACTCAAAATCGAGTTGCTGTACTGCCCCAAATCATACAGGTATGTCATTCCTCTTTTTCTTATATTTTACATAGGTAAAAATACACTAACACATACCAAAGTAATTGACTCATAGGGGTTTTGGTTCCTAAAGGATGCTGGTTCTAGGGATTATGTTTATGGGTGGGCTCTCTCTCTGTTGCTGAGGTGTCAGAGGGACTTCTGAGATAGCACTTGCCATGCCCTGCTGACATTGCCATGACAAGGAGATCTTGGGGGCCAGGGAGATGTTCTGAAAACATGATGTTGTGTGCAGTCTCCTGGACCCTCTCATTTTCCTTCCTTTGCTCAAGAGCCAGTGACATCAGAGCATAAGACCAGGGGCCCGTGTTGCCTTCACCCATCCCCAGCACCAGGCAGGCCCTCAATAATCATGTAGGTGGGCTGTGGGAAGGACCTATTTGACTGCCAAGTGCCTCTTGGCATCTCAGAGGGAGCAGTGGAAGAGATCTCAGGATTTTGAGGTGCCATGATGGAATGCCTGGAAGAAAAAGCAGACTCTCTTTAGAAGGCTTTCAGTGAAGACCTCTTTCTGTGTGGGGCCCATGGTATACCTTCCCTCTCTTGTGGTCCTTGGTCATAGAGAAATGGGCTTTCCCAGCAGGTTGAGTTTCTTAGAGACTTTGTGCTGTGTAAGGAAGGACAACTTGGGGAGGTTTGAGAGGGGCTGCTTCATGGCAGGGGCCTGCTTTTATGCACAAAGCATGGTCCCCTTAGAGTAGCTTCGCTGATGCCCCAGAGTTCCCAAAAGTGTGACTAGGCCTGAGCTGCAAGAGTTCACACACCTGAGTGGCAGGTAGCATCTTGGTGGAGGAGCACCAAACTGAGGTCCAGAGCACGTGTCCTCATTGATTAAGAACTGACTACAGAGCTAGACAAACTTATTGTCAAGAAGTCTGAGGGGGATACAGTTACAGTAAAGAGCAGCAAAATACTTACTGAAGATTTTGAAAGGGAGCTTTGGGGTGCGGGGATGGCTCAGTTGGTTAAATGTCTGCCAGAGATCAAACCCTGTGGTGGGGGGTGGGGAGTCCCTGCTAAGTGAGGAGTCTGCTTCTCCCTCTCCCTTTCCCTCTGCCACTCTCCCTGTCTGTGCTCACTTTCTCTCTGTCTCTCTGTGTCAAATAAATTTTATAAATCTTTTAAAACATAAAAATACAAGAAAGATTTGAAACTTAAATTCACTAGTTGTAACATGTAATAGGAACCCTGCAAACAGTAATGATCACTGCTGAGAACAAAATTGATTTTTTTAAAGATTTTATTTATTTGGCAGAGAGAGATCCCAAGTAGGCAGAAAGGCAAGCAGAGAGAGAGGAGGAAGGAGGCTCCCCAGCAAGCAGTGAGCCCAATGCAGGACTCGATCCCAGGACCCTGAGATCATGACCTGAGCTGAAGGCAGTGGCTTAACCCACTGAGCCACCCAGGTGCCCCACATCTCAGAGGGAAAATTGATTTTCCAAAGGAATATCCCAGAACACTGAGGAAAATTTCAAAGAGATGGAAATGAGAAACGAATAAGTAAGATCTGAGGTCAGGTCCAAATCTACCTTGCAAGTACCCTGAGGACAAAAGGAGAAAATAACAGAAGTTATAACTGAACTAATGCAGCATTTACTTGAGCTGAAAAACAGTCATGCCTTCAGTTCATAAAGCCTTCAAGTCCCAGGGAGAATTAGCTGAACAGACTCAAACCAAAACAGACGTAAACCTATTTGACTTTCAGGGACTAAGAAGAAATTGTCAGAGTTCCAAACAGAAACCACCATTTCCTTCTAGAAAATGAGACAGAGTATCATTGAATATTGACTTTAAGCTCTATCTTTCAGAGCTGAAAGAACTCTTTTTCTTAGAACTCTTGCTTCCTATCACATATGTAAGCAGATGTCAGATTGATTAACCTTGTAAATTGGTTTAAGTTCTAACTCTACAAACAAAATGATAAAGAATTTGGAGACAATCTAGGGGCATGTAAAAATTTGGGAAGTGGTAGACTACCTTAGGTAAAGATAAGACCCACAGACCATAGAAGAAATGACATGCCACTTTATTTTAAAAATTTGAAAAAGATTTGTATATCAAAAACGAGTAAAGCTGCATGTTGGCAACAGGCTGTGAAAAGCATCTGTAACATCAGCTGTTCAAAAAGTTCATGTCTCTGACCTGCCTACAAATTGAGAAGAAGACAAACGGTCCGATTGAAAAACAGACCAAATGAGGAAGGAGAAGTTCATGGAAAAGGAAACAGAAATGACCCTGGATTTCATAGTGAGCGAGGGAACACCATTAGTTCTGGACCATGTTGAGACACCTTTATTCACTCACCCTGTAGACAAAAACTAAAAATCATCAGGTAGACAAAAATTTGCATGAAATCATATATAAGAAACTCAGCCCCACTCTTTGATAAATTTTACAGTCTATTTTGTGTGATTGTTAAGTCAATTCAAAACAATCTGTTTAGAGACTCTGACTGTTCCCTACTTGGTTACAAATTTTCAGGGAACCATCACTGTATTTATTGAGAATAATTTCCTCATTCTTGAAAAATACATTTGAGTGATGAAAAATAGCAAGAATAATGGAATAGCCACAAATTCAAGGTTCTAGTTTTCCCCCCGCCCTTAGTGGGAAAGGAAACTTTTCACACATGTGAGTCATCTACTTTTATTATCTGGATTTCTTAGTTTCCGTAAAGTCTGACCTCCTGAATCAGTTTGGATGGTTGTCTCATCCTAACTCAAACTGTCTTAAAGATTAAAAAAAAAAAAAAAAAAAAAAAAAAAACCTTCAATCTCATGAAGAAGCAGCTCATGGCAGTGCTTGCAGAGAATGTGTTTTATTCACACTGTCTCCATGATTTTCTCCATTTTTCCCTACTGTGCCCTTTCCCTCTGGCCAGTTTGTCTTCCACCCCCTGCTGACTGTGTGATGGCTGCCCGCAGTGGGGGCACTGCTTTTCTTGTTCACATTCAGAGACAACCCAGATATTTCTGTAAAGCCCTTCCCATTTGTGTGTGTGGGACAACCTAGGTTACTGTCTCTCATAGAACAGTAACAAGGCACTGACTGTCGTGCAGCTGGCTGTGTGAATGGCCCAGGAGGAACATGACTGGCTTCCATGACAGACCCCTTCCCTGTAGTGTGGATGGGGCCAGCTTCCTGTGAGTCACCTGGGCTGCAGTGGAAGAGGCACACAGTGCACTGAGGTTCAGGGAGGGGGAGGGAGGAAGGATGCTGGCAGTCAACTCTCCAGATCCAGTACTACCACACCCTGAAGATAGTCCTACCTAGAAATGGTCCCTGCCATTGTACAGACTCAATATGTCTCAGTGAGTTCTTCTAGTAGTTTTTAGTGCCACTGTAGCAAATGACAAATTCTCAGTGGCTTGAAACAACACAAATTGATTATCTTGCAGTTCTGGAGGTCAGAAGTTCAAAAATCAGTGTCAGTGTGGTAAAATCGGGGTGTTAGCAGCCTGTGTTCCTTCTGGAGTCTCTAGAGGAGAATCCACTTTCTTGCCTTGTCCTGCTTCTAAAGCTGCCTGCATTCCCTGACTTGTGGCCCTTCATTGCACCACCTTTTATTCCTCTGTTTCCAACTTCACATTGCCTTCTGATTCTGATCCTCCTGTCTCCTTATGGATCCTCATGATTACATTGGGACCACGGAGGTAATCCAGGATAATCTCTCCCCCCTCACACCTTAATTTAATCATGCTTGCTAAATCCCATTTGCCAGGTAAGGTAAAGTACTCAGAGCTTCTTGGGCTCAGGATATGGTCATCTTTGGGGCAGTCGCTATTCAGCTGGTCAGTTGCCTCCTGTGCTCCCTTTTATGCCTCACACCTCATCTCACATGTGTCTGCTGTGTTCCTCTCTTCATCTGCATTGCAAATGAGAAATGCAGCAATTTAAACCATTGAATATTAGATTTTGGAGATAGTTGCAGGAATAAAAGCACATATAATTTTATTTGTGTCCTAAAAGTTTTTGTTTGGAATTTTAAATTTTATCTAATTGTCCCTAGGTAAATTAAATATGATTCAATCAGTTGATCTGAAAAATCTTTTCAAAGAGTATACCGCTGTTGTAAAGGCCCTTCAAAACAGTATTTTGAGTGCTGTTTCCAAATGAAGTTTACACTTTCACCCTTATCACTGTATTAAAGGTCATGTTGGAGGGTTTTGTGTGTGTGTGCTTTTTTCCAAAGTGAACTTGTTTCTCTATCTAAAACTAATACCTCTAACAGTATTTTTCACCAGGGAGGAGAGGAATTAGTGTATCTTCTAGACTAAGTTTTCTTTCCACGTGAAGAATCTGTTAGGACTAATATTCATGGGAGAAGGAAAAGACAGTAGCTCTTACACCCCATATACTATGTTGACAACAACAGTATAAGCCTGACCAAAGCTGTACATCTTGGTGCATCATTTCAGCTGAAACGTGTTCAGTGAAGTATGATTTATTCCTTAGTAATTCATTTTTGTGTGAGATAAAAGTACATCAACAGAAATTAGGGAAAGCAGAGTGGTAATTTTAAAATTTCATCATTGACTGTTTTTTTTTTACCAGTTCTATAAGCACATTAATTGATATTAAAACCCATAAAAGCTCATTTGGGAATGAAAAAGAAAGTTTGAGGTGGTATTGATTTTTTAATGATATTTGTATTTATTTGTATGATTACGCTTAGTTACACTTTGATTGAGTCCGAATGTGCCCTTCAACAATAATCCATGGGCTCTGGGTTTCCTGAAGTTGTATGTCATGGGGTGAACAGTTAGAAAAAGTGAATCCCACCAATTGACAACCCTATGGGGGTTTATATATTACACAAACACATTTGTTTGTTGACTGCCACTCCAGTACTTTCTGTGTCCTAGAGCTCCACCCACGTGGTGCAGGCTGCCCCCATCTGTGCTGGAGAATCATGACGGGGCATTCAGTGGCCTTAGGCATCCCCAGAGAGCTGCAGTTGCATCCTCTCATTTCCCACCTAGTTTGTGGGCATCCCCCTTTAGCTTGACCCTGACAGTGGACAGGTCTCAGTATGAGCTGTCTGTGGGAAGAAACAAGATGTTGGGGGGGCAGCAGTAGTTGTTGATGGGAAGTTTTAAGTGTCAGGTTGTATCTTGCAATTTTCTGAACCCTGGCAGTGCAGGCCTGGGCCAACCTGTTATGTCTGTTTCACCAACCAAATCTTCCTCATGTGCCCAAGAAGTGAAACCATATTTGCATTTGCCACCAGAATCAACTAATACTAAATAATAGTTGAGAATTCCAGCTTGATTATAGTGAGTGGAAAATGGACCTCTCTCTGGTTAATTCTTACATATGATTTTACTGTTCATCTTCATAAAAGGGATAAGAAATGAGGAAACGTGGATTATCAGTTCGTTTTCACTCTCATCACTCACTGCAGTTATAATTTTCAAAATACCAAGATGTTTTTCAAAAGTAGTTGTTTTTTTGTTTTTTGTTTTTTTGTTTTGTTTTGAAATTTTGTTTTTGTGAAGGGAGTAGGGACTAAGACTAAGGAAAGCATTGTTCTATCAAGAGAAGTCGTTTTCAATTTATGGTATGATGGGAAATCCATCTCGTATGTCCTATTTGGATAACAGAGCTCACTCTTAATTTTTTTAAACTTCCTTTGATTTTTTAATTGAATTATAGCTGACCCACAATGTTGCATTCGTTTCAGATATAAAACAACAAGATTTGACAAGTCTGTATGTTATGCTGTGCTCGCCGTACTGGACCACCAACCATATTCCCTATGCTGTGCCTTTCGTCCTGCAACTTATTAATTTTGTAACTGGAAGCCTGTTATCTCCCACTGCATTTCACCCATTTTGCCTGTCCACCCGCTGCCTCCTCTTTGGAAACGATCAATTTGTTCTCTGTAGTTATGGGTCTCTTTCTGTTTTTCTGTGTGTTCAGAGAACTTTTTAAGATAACTTGGTGCCTTTAAACATATTCCTTGATTTACATTAGTTTGGATACGTATTTGCCATGTTACCCAATTAGTTATGTAATGACTTCAAAATTTGGGGGCTTAAAACAACCCTTTTGTCATATTACATATGTTTTGGGGGTCAGAAATTAGGGCAGGATCTCATGGGGCAATTTTTATGCTTAATACGGCATTAACTGAAGTCAGTGGGTGGTGGCCTTCAGCAGGCGGCTGCTTGGTCTAGAGGATTCAGGATGACTTTATGCACATGCCTGTCACTTTGATGGGTACAGTTGGGAGATGAGGCTCAGATGGCCCTCCACTTCCGTGCAGTCTTTGTAACAAGGTTGTTGGACTTATTTCCTGTCCACTCAGAGCTCCAATAGCAAATGTTCCAAGAGAGGGGTTCCTTTTGGACTTGGGCCTGAAACTGACACGTTTATTTCACTGTTTAACACAGTCACATAACCCATGTGAATCAAAGGGAATGGGGAGTCATAGGATTTGTGATCTTTTTTTAACGTGCTACATATGTTCATATGTGCATTTTTTCCCATTTCTCTGACCTGTGGGAAAATGGAAGTTATTGATCAAAGAGTCACAGGTTATCAAGCTGTATGAGAGACTTCAGACTTAATCCAACCTCCATACTTTATAGATTAAAGAATATATATGTAGGTGCACATGTACATCTCCATATCAGTTATTATATATACACTTGTATATCACTAAAAATGGTATCTGTGGATTAGCCAATTCTTCTATCTTCATAGGAATGAAAAGGACTCGTCATTCCCCGGCAAATCTGAAGAAAGAAGCCAGAGCAAGAGTAAGGGAGAAAGAGAGTGAGAGGAGCATCTGATGGGATAGGATTTCTTACAAAAGGACTCCTGAAGTGACCAGAGAAAACAGACCAACAGAAAAGGGCAGACTTTGACCAAGCGGTGCTCAATGACTTGAATATTCACATGGAACAGAAGAGGTTTTAACGCTATTCCCTACTGATGTACCCTACATACTAAAGAGGACATCAGAAGTTTTCTGGAAGATACCATAGAAAACCATTTTGAGGACCTGGGGGCGGTGGCAGAGATGAGTGGAACAGAACACCAATAGCCAATAGAAGGATTGAGGAAGGTCAAATGTTAATCCCATCTTGCTGACAAGCAAGAAGGAGGATAAAGTTTATAGTTAAACAAGCACATTGAAAGAACTCTTCTAACTAACAACAGGCACTTCTGGGAAGAGAAAGGCTCTATGGCGGATAAGGGAGGCAGGCAGTTTTCATTCCACCCTGAGCTAACCTGTCGTTCCCAGGTGCTCCGCTTTCCTGAAGCAGGCGGCATTCTGCCCTGGGCCGGCCGGGCTTCCAGCCAGCGCAGCTTCTGTGAGGGGGCTGCATTCCGCCATGAGCAAGCGAGGTACCCCCGCTGCCCAGCTTCTGTGAAGGGGCGGTGTTCCGCCCTGAGCAAGCTGGGCATCCCCAACTATAAGTGCTACCATTTTACTTAAAACTGTGAAATTGGGTCAGATTTAAATTTCAATTTATGTTAAAACATTCTGTAAACTGTGTTAAACTTTGACATTTGTTCCCTCTGTTCAGTGAATAACACTATATCATATTCTGAAAAATACGCTAATTTTTATTTTGAAAAATATCCCTTTTTCCTCTTATGGTAATTATTAATATGAATTAATAGAATTTGATATGGTTCCATATGCCCATAAATACTTTATTGTATATTATCAAATTTAATAATGAATATAATGTACTTCTTTGGACAATTTTTAAAGACCAGTCTACTCTTAAAACAAAAAAATGGAGACGCACTTCTTTAGTTCACACAAATTTCATTTTATTATATATAACCTCAGATAAATTTCAACAAATCATAATTTATTAAAATTATGTCTACTTAAAAATCTCATAGAAGAGTAAAACCATCAAAAATAATAATAAACACACACAACACACACACACATCACCCATGTATTGGCAAATTACAATTGCTGTAACAATACATTAGGCATTCCACTGTTAAGGGCTATCAAAATTTCCATCAGTGACAAAAAGATTTGTATCCAAATGGACTGATTTTCCAGAATCCAAGAAAAAGTCTCCTAGGGTTTATTTAAAGATAAATATTTGAACAAATACTTCTTAAATTTAGGAAATTCAGAACATACGATTAAAGAATATTTGCAGTGCAGACTATATTCAATCCTTCCTTCAAAATGTGCCTTTGAGTACATAATTCTGTTTTCTCTATCTAAATTGAGCTGTCCTCCAAGGAAGTTTTCTAAAATGTGTGTCTCTGTGTGAAAAATGTTCTAAGACCTAACATGCTTCATTGTATTTTTACTGTGCTCTCAAATTTAATCAATAATTTGGCTTGATGTATAATATCTAGTTTCAAATATCTTTTCCATCTATACAACCCCCCAGCTGTCTCCTTTATATGCTATTACTATTGAGAATTCTGCTGTCAGTATTATTCTTGTACATTTTAGGTGATCTGTTCTTCTCTTGGGCATCATTTATGCTCTTCTATGTTTTTGATATTCCTAAAACTCACCATAATGTATATGAGTGGTTTTGTGTGTGTGTGGATTTTGTTTTGTTTTGTTTCTGATTTCTCATGTTTGGCATCATTTTAAGTCTGGTAATTTTTATCTTTCTTTAATTCTCCAAAATTTATCTCAGTACTTATTTAAATATTTTCTTTATTTTTTTTTCTTTTCTGTGGCATTTGGGCAGAAGTCATTAATTTGTTTGTTTGTTTGTTTGTTTTTCCCAACTCATTTATTCATTTTACAGCTATATTCGTCTTAGTCTCCATTTATTGTATTCTTTATTTCAACAATTTCACTTAATTTATATTCACAGTATAGTATCTTTTCTTTGTATATGTCTATCATTATTTTATCATATACTTTTAAGCTATTTTAAAAAATATTTTACTGGGGCGCCTGGGTGGCTCAATGGTTAAGCCGCTGCCTTCGGCTCGGGTCATGATCTCAGGGTCCTGGGATCGAGTCCCACATCGGGCTCTCTGCTCAGCAGGGAGCCTGCTTCCTGCTCTCTCTCTGCCTGCCTCTGCCTACTTGTGATTTCTGTCAAATAAATAAAATAAAATATAAAAAAAAATATTTTACTTATTTATTTGACAGAGATCACAAGTAGGCAGAGAGGCGAGCAGAGAGAGAGGAAGGGAAGCAGGCTACCTGCTGAGCAGAAAGCCCGATGTGGGGCTTGATTCCAGGACCCTGAGATCACGACCTGAACCGAAGGCAGCGGCTTAACCCACTGAGCCACCCAGGCGCCCCTTTCAAGCTATTTTTTAAAAGTACAGTCATTCCATTTTTTTAAAGATTTTCTTTCTTTATTTATTTGACAGAGAGAGATCACAAGTAGATGGAGGGCAGGCAGCGAGAGAGAGAGAGAGAGAGAGAGAGAGAGAGAGAGGGAAGCTGACTCCCTGCTGAGCAGAGAGCCTGATGCAGGACTTGATTCCAGGACCCTGAGATCATGACCTGAGCTGAAGGCAGTGGCTTAATCCACTGCGCCACCTAGGCGCCCCTAAGCTATTTTTTTAATTCCTGTTCCAATAACACTTGGATTGCCATATAAAGTTAACCACATCATCTTTTTTAGGTAAGTAATTGTACTTTTTATATGCATAGTTATTTTGATCCATGAGTTCAGCTCCTCTTCGGATTATCAAATATCTGTAAAGTCTGGGTATGCTAGGATTTTCTAGGCAACAATAAAATACATTGAAACCTGGTAGCTTAATTATAATAATGTTTTCTTTCTCAATCATTCACAATAGTATTACATTCTGAGTAGCTTCCTTCTATTTTGCAGCTATAGTGTTTGGAAAAACTTGAATTGTGATATCACTGTGATAATGTGAATTAGTCAGGGTTTTTCAGAGAATCGGGAAGAGAAAAAAAGGAAGATATTCTCCAGGGCCAACTCTAGAAGTGACTATTAAAACATCTGTCCAAATTCAATTGAAGAAAACTCAGAAATGCCATCTCCAGTGAAATACAAAGAAGATTATATATAGTTCTGGGCACACACATCTCATTTGACCCAATGATGTACATCAATGAAAGACTGAAGGCCAATCACCACTCCATGGGAGAATTTAAAAATAAATTTACTAATGAGGCCAAGAATTCAGAATCACAAATACTTCAAAACTAATAATAACTGCCTTCACTTGATGTTATTCTATAAGATAAATCCTACGATCAAGTTTCAATTTTAAATTCTTACAATTTTAAATTCTTAAATCCTTATAAAGAAGCATCATTTGGAGGGAGCAGTTTTCATAATTTATCATCCATCAGCCTTTTTTTTAAAGATTTTATTTATTTATTGGACACAGAGAGAGATAAAGAGAGAGAGAGAGAGAGAGATCACAAGTAAGCAGAGAGGCAGGCAAGCAGGGAGGGAAGCAGGCTTCCTTTTGAGCAGAGCCTGATGTGGGGCTGGATCCCAGGACCCAGAGACCATGACTTGAGATGAAGGCAGAGGCTTAACCCACCACCCACGTGATGAGAGAGCCACTCAGGTGCCCCTCATCCATCAGTCTTAATTGATTGGAGGAAAACGTGTGGAGGAATAATGCCTTAGGGAGCTAATCTCTCTAAAGAATTTTCAAGTCCTTACCCCTTCAAGGTTTTTGTACAGTTCTGATAGCCTCTAAACATCCAGCTGATTTCTACAGTGACAGGCCTGTTAAAACCTGTCTTCAAACCAGGAATAGAGCTTGAAACATACCAGTCAAGAGCAACTTTGAGTCTTTTAAGGAATTTATCATCATTTCTTTGTTTTTGGTTCATATCTGAAATAGTTCCATATTACACTTGCATAATTTCTCCAGAGCTGACTTTGAAGGAGGCATTCAGTTCCAGCTAGTTCCATATTTTGGCAAGAACTATAATTCTATATATATATAAAAAAAAAACATATTTTAGGGCGCCTGGGTGGCTCAGTGGGTTAAAATCTCTGCCTTCGGCTCAGGTCATGATTCCAGGTTCCTGGGATTGAGTCCCACAGTGGGCTCTCTTCTCAGCAGGGAGCCTGCTTCCATTCCTCTCTCTCTGGCTGCCTCTCTGCCTTCCTGTGATCTCTGTCAAGTAAATAAATAAAATTTTTTAAAAAACATATTTTATACCAGTTATTCATGTTTATTAACTAAGATATCACAATACAAATAATACAAACAGTTGCTCTTTATTAATACCTTCAACCAAGATCAAAAAATATGTCATATTTTCTCCAAAAATTTTATATCATCTGATAGGTCAGATATATATAAAATTACATTTAAAGTTTTAAAAATATCATCAAATATTTTCATTTAAATGCAAATTTGAAAAAAAATCTACTTTTCCAAACACGACTTTTTATCCTATTTTTTTTGAATTTTGTCGACAACTGATAAAATGTTTAGCGAGACTATAAATGTTAGATCGAAAAAAATGATTAATACATGTAGGTTCAAATTATTATGTTCCATTAAAAATGATTTAGTCTTTGATGAACATCTGTTTGGTAATATGTTGTATCCAGATATAGTAAATTAATGATATATATAAAATTATAGGGAAATGACACCTTCCGTTCCATTATGTGTAGAGCTTTTAAAATGCTATTTGTCACAACCTGTCATCTTGTCATTATGTAGCATTATGTAGCATTTAAAAAATGTATACTCTTCACTTCAAAGTCTTTTAGAAATCTAAAATATGACTTTCTATGGTTTGTGTTTCCATATTCCTTTATTGCCAGTTTGAACAAATCCACATGCTTGGATTCAAAAGTAATAAATTCCTCTTATTTGGAAAAATGATGTTTATTTTTGTTCTCTCACCCTTCGCAGGTGGTTTCATTTTAGCACACTTCAGAGTTATAATTTCATGCTTATTAAAAACATTTATTATGATCTACATAGATGAATGAAACTTTTATTAAATTATTTGACAAAAAAATCTGTTATTTTTAAAAATGTATTTCCTTTGAAGGGTTAATTTAGAACGTTCAGAGAGGATCTAGGAGTGTCGTATTATGCAGATTTTAAGTAGGTATGAAATGGTTATTTATATGATTGTTTCTTTAAGGCTTATGCATATTGTCCATTATATACTATAAAATATTTTGAAAGTAAATTTAAGGTATGTTTTACATAGTTTATATTTTGGAAAAAATTATTGAAATGACTTATGAAATTCAGTATACTCTCAACATTAATTTATTCTGAAATTTACCAATTGTCTATTGAACCTATTATATGGCAGATATTACTTCAGACTACACTGATAAATGAAATACTTGGCTTTGTAGAACTTTTATTTTCATGGGTGAGACAATTAAAAGCTATAAACCTTAATAAAAATTGCATAGTGCATTCAAAATTGATGAGTATAATAATGGGGAAAAAGAAAAATTCGATCAGGGTGAGAAAAATCAAGGTTGCTAGGCAGGGGATGGGGAGTTAAAATTTTTAATAGGAAGATCAGGGTAGTTACAATGAAGCTGACAATTGAACAAAGGTATGGAAAGGTGATGAATTTGCCCAGAACTATCAGCAATAAGGTCACTCCAGACAAAGGAATTGGCTATCTTGAAGGCCATAAGGTTGGATCATGCCTGGCATATCTGAGGAATAGCAAGGAGGCCACTGTGAGTGACTGAAGAGTAGCAGGGAAAGAGGTCACAGAGGTTAAATGAGTGGCTAGATCATGTAAAAGCTTAGAAGTCATTGTAAAACTCTGGCTTTTATATTTGGAAACTTACTGTGTGATAGAATTTCTGCTAATAACTGAGAGTTCAAATGTCCATAAAATTTCAAGGATTCTTATTGTAGTAAGACAGAATAAAGAAAAAGAGTTCATATTTTAACATGGTGTAACAAATGCTCGGAGATCCAAGTGTAGGAAGCCATGGGAGCACAGAAGAAGGCACTAAAATCTCACCAATATATTTGGTGACTGTGACTATATATAAATTTGTATTTTCTAGATTTTTTTATAGTCATGGAATCACACAGTATATACTATTCATTGCCTGGCTTTTCTTTTCTCAGCATCATTATTTTGAGAATCTCCAACTGTAAATAGTTCATTTTGATGTTGAATAGTAATCTCTTTAATGAATAGATCATAATTTGTCTTTGCTCTATTGATGGACATTGATGAACATTTCCATTGTTTTCAATTCTTAAAAATAAAGCTGCTATGAAATTCATATACAAGTCCTTGTATGAACATAGGGTTTGTTTCTCTTGGTTAAAAGCCTAGAAGTAAAATGGCTATTTGTGTAACTGCAACATATTTTGCATTTAAAAAAATTTTCAGACTATTTTCCAAAGTGGTTGTATCATGATATATGCCAACAACAGTTTAGATTTTTTGTTGCTTCTCAATCTAGCTCAGACGAAGTACAATTAGCCTTTATAATTTTAGCCATTCTAATAGATATGTAAGCATGTCTCATTATGATTTTAATTTGTATTTCTTTAATGTCTAAATGTTGAGAAATTTGTCATGTGCTTATAAGCCATCCATATCCTTTTGGTGACATGTCTCTTCCATTATTTCCTTCACATGTAAAATTGGATACTCTGTTTGGTTATTAGTAAGGTTTTTTATTTTTATTCATTTTTTAATAATCAGAGTAGATGTCCATTATCAGATATATAATTTGCAAATCCCTTCTCCATCTTTACAGTTTCTCAATGGAGCTTTGATAGCTGTGTCTTTCAAGAAATATGCTACTTCTTTCCTGGTACACGGAGGTATGACTAGAACATTATCAATGTTGACCTTTGCAAAGAAAATCATGGCTTAAGATATATGTAGTCTGCAGTTGTTGGGAGTGTTCACCATCCTTGCCTCTAACTCACCTCTCACTGCCCACACATTCAGATATAGGGGAATATTGATTGACAAAATATTAATTGCCAAATAACACTAGTTGGAGAATAAGAAAAATGCAGGCACCTGATTATAAAATATTACTTAAAATAAAATATGTTTTTATAAGTGCTATTGGAAGTAAATTCCTCAATACTTTAATCACACAGAATGATGGAATCCTAGATTTTTTTTCTTGTATTTACTAAGAAAATGATCATGCCTCAAGTATATTAAAATGGAATAGGGAAAATTAAATATTGTTTTAAGTTGATTTGCGTGTGTTGTGCGTATGTGAGAGAGAAAGTGAGAGAGAAATAGAAAAAGAGAAAGGGAAAGACAGAGAGGTGGCTGGCTGCAGTGAATTATGAGTTGCAGGATAGATTTTAAAGTTTTGTCTTTTGCTTTCTACATTTCCTTTTCCTTAGGTTCAAGAGAACAATCAATAATATCTCAGATGCCTGCTGGTAACATCAGCAGAAAGAGTTAGAGGTTCCCAGAAAATTAAAGATGAGATATAGTTTTCCTGACATAAGAAAAGTCATTTTTTGTCCCCAGCTATTTTCAATGATCTATACCCCACCTGTGTACTTGCCCAAGCACACTTCTTCCAAAATTTCCTGGGTGGCTCATACAAAGAAATGCAAAAACCTCACTAGTTAAGGATTTTGAGGGAACAAGGCAATGGGAAAACTAACAGTCACCACCAGACCAGGAAATAGCCTAAGCTATTGAGACAATAAATCAGTGGTAAAACTCCTAGTGCTATTTCAAAAGTAATCAAGGCCTTGCATTCCTTGTCCCAGAAAATGAGCCCAAGACCCCATCTAATTTATATCTGCTCTTGAAGCCTGCAGAGTCCCTTTCCCTTGTCCAACAGTTACCTCTGCTTTATTCTAAAGTTGAAGTTTCTGCCCTCGGTGGAATACAAGCTTCATTCAGGTGAACATGCAATACATATTGCACAAATACATATGTGGATGTGCATGCATCTACAACCTTATGACCAACCATACACGGGATAATAAAACTCTCCCTTCTGAGTATTCATCTTAAATACTAAATAAAAATCTCTCTCCTGTTCAAACAGTCAAGGCTTTGGAACTTATTCCCTGTGATCTCCTTGTATGTTGTAAACAAAGATTCCTTTGTTTGACAACTCCACCTGTTTTTGTGATTCACCAAAGACTGACCTCAGTTAGTTTCGTTACTGTAATGGCTTTCACTACTCTGATTCTACCTCTGCAAGTCTCCAAATTTAACTATTTTCTTCTCCCAATTCCGCATGTTCTTGGCTTTAAACTGCAACTCTGAAGAGATGCTTTGCTTGTTTTAAAAAAAAATCAAGAAAAGGGAGTAGTAGTCAACATTGTTACTTTGAACTTCCTGCCCTAAGGGGCTCTCCTGTTGTTTCTCTTTGACTTCCTGGACAGAAACGACAGAAATTTGGCAATACATCACTCCCCAATCCAGATTACTAACAGAACAGTTTAGACTCTTGGAAAAATATTAGTTTAAAAGATCACATAATTAAATACTTAAGCATGTAGGGTAATATAGTGGTTTACAAGAAATATATTTTGGTCATCTGAATATTTAGTTTTCAACCATGGCTACTGACTCACAGCTCCTAAAACTCTTGGAATTTCCTGTGATAAGGGTGAGAGAGGTGTGTTTTGTTATGTTAATGAAGTGACCTTCAGACCTCACTCAAGGCAAGGGCTGTTTGCCTGAAGGACCAACCACTTGGTGAAAGCCTTCATAACTTTTTGCCCAACATGCCTCCCCTTCCTCCCAATTCAGGAGTATCTGGGGAGGGAAGAGGAGCTGGAGATTAGATCAGCAAATGACAATGATTTAGTCAGTCATGACTATGTTATGAAGCCTCCACAGAAAACCTGAAAGGACTGGGTTCAGAAAGCTTTTAGTTTGTTAAATGTATGAAAAGGCAGGAAGAGTGGCAGTCTTACAGAAGATAATAGAAGCTCTGTGCCCATTCTCCATACCTTGCCCTGTGCACTTCTTTATCTATCTATTGATTTAAATCTTCTATTATATCTTTTAATAAGCTGGCAAACATAAAGTAAGTATTTTTCTGAGTTTTGTGAGTCCCTGTAGCAAATTAAAAGAACGTAAGAAGTAGGCCATTGGGACCTCCAACCTGTAGTTGCTCAGTCACAAGCACAGGTAATAACCTGGGGCCTACAGTGAGACTGGCATCTGAGATGGGGTTGGAGATAGTCTTGGAGGACTGATCCCTTAACTGATGAAATCTTATGCTATGTTCAGGTAGATAGTGTCAGAATTTAGTTGAATTCTTGGATATCCTGCTGTTTTCTGAAAATTATTTGGCATTGTTGGTATGATGTCCTAAAACCCAAAAAGATATAGCTACCTCAAAATAAGAATAAGGTTGACAGCTTATATATAATAAGTGAGTATATCAGGGATTTAAAATATACCCAATAAATAATGTAAGGAATTAAGGAAAGATTTTGAAATAAAAACAAGAATAAGAACCTAGTGGTACTAATAGATTAAATATATGTAATCTAGTTGAATTAAGAATACAATGGATAGAATATATAATGGATTCAATAGAGATAAGAAGTCACTTAAGGATATAGTCATCTGGATACCAGCAAAGCATTAAAATTATCAATATAAAAGAGGTGTAAGATGTAGGTGATACGTGTGGAACAAAAGCTAGAGAAAAAATTAGATTTCCTTACTACTCATAGCCTGTTGACAAGTCCTTGAAGTTCCTCTGGGGACTCAGCTGCTTCCATGTGGACACATCTACTCAGGGCAAAAAGCATTCTTAGTCCACCGCCCCAGGATACTGAAAATCTACTTTCACATGTAAAAATTACTTTGGAAACTTCTTTATCTCTATTCCCCACCCCTGCCCTCGAGATATACATTGGCAATCATCTCCCAAGCATATACCCACTGATACACATCAGAAGAGTCTCTTCCCTGAGTTTTTACTAAATAGTAATAAATGACCTTTCCCTAACAATAGCTAGCCCCCTCAAGGTCCTGGAAACCTTGTTTATAAAATACCTTGGAGGCTTGTGCTATCCCTAACCTCTTCCCAAATTGAAAGTATATAATCAGCCACTCTTCATGACCCTCTCTCTCTACTCCAAATAAATGAATAAATATTTTTTTAAATAAAATAAAATAAATGACTTTTTTTTTTTAATGAAATAAGAAAAAGGAAAGAAATATTTGAATATTAATGTACATCTATTTCTCAAGCATAAAATAGTCAAGACACTGGATTAAAACTTACATACAAAAAAAGAAAGAAAATATTCATAACTATAGTTGACTCTATGAATCCCAAACTAGGGCATACATACCAAAGACAAAAAAAAAAATCATAAGTGTTAGAGAGAAAAAAAATAATTCATTAATAAAGAAACAAGAATCCGACTGACAGAAATTTTTTAAATAACATCAGATATAAAAAAGAATGAAGTAATAGCTTTATTATTTTGAAAAAAATAATCACAAATGTAAACATTTAGATCCTTATAAAATGTCATTGGAATAGGAAGGCATAATAAAAAAAAATATTTTCAGGAATACAGACCACAGATAATTTGCCTTAATTTGTGTAGGCAGCACTTAAATACTAATATTTTAACAGTTAAAATGTACTCTATGACCTATGGGGTGGGATAAAAGAGGATGACCAAGTAATCATGAAATAATTCAGTTTTATGAAAAAAGTAAAAAAGTAAAAAGATCGAAAAAAAGACTTGAAGAAAAGAGAGATAAAACATATGCATAATAAAAATAAATAAATAAATAAATAAACAACTGGAGTGCCTGGGTGACTTAGTCGGTTCAAGTTGTCTGCCTTCAGCTCAGGTGATGATCCCAGGGTCCTGGTATTGAGCTCTTCATCAGGCTCCCTGCTCAGTGGAGAGTCTGCTTCTCCCTCCCATTGAGAAAAATAATTTGACTTATTTATTTGAGAGAGATAATCTTTAAATTTTACTTATTTATTTGAGAGAGAGTGAGAAAAGAAAAACATGCACACAGGAGGGGGAATAACAGAGGGAGAGGGAGAAGCACCCCACTGAGCAGGGAACCCCCTGCGGGGCTCTATCCCAGGAGCCGGGTATTATGACCTGAGCTATAGGTAGACACTTAACTGACTGAGCCACTCAGGTACCCCAATGAATACAATCTTCAAAAATAATAATAATAATAAGTAATATTTCATATAGTATGATTTTTTTAAATGTAAGACTTGGTATAAAAACAGGATGACATACTTGTCTAATAATAGCAAAAGACTTTGATAAGTTTAGATGCAGTAGTACATAAAAAATTTAACTTCTTTCATTAACTGATAATTTAATTAGATTAAATTAAGAGACATCAAAATTTAGAGAATCTAATAGTCCTGATCTATTAATAAATGTAGCCATCCTGACCCCAAAACAATAGTCTTCAGTAAGTATATAAGCATAAGTTGAACATTTACACAAACAGGCCATTATTTAGGCCAGAAGTATATGCCAATAAATTCCTAGAGTTAAATATCAGGCTATATTTTCCAAGAATAAGGCAATAAAATTAGAAAACAATGACCAAAATATTAAATTCATATAATTGGAAGTTAACTTCATACCTAAAAAGAAATAATACAGCTAATTCAGAAATTTTTAGAATTACAGTACTTTGGTAATATCAACTCTCAAAATGAGAAACGGACAGGTGGGGCTAGGGAGGAAGAGATCCATAGGGAACTTTGTGAACAGGCTCTCAGAAATCCCCAAAATGTGGTGTGGGAAAACCAGAGTAAAGAGATAAATTGGACCACCCTATCCCAGGGAAGAGCACCCTGATCTAGGCATGTGGGATGGAGGTCCACCCTGCCCTAGGTGTATGGAGTGGGTCATGTGGGGTGGGTGTCTCTATGATAAACACCTGTAACCAAAAATGAATAATCAGACCCTCAAAAGGAGGTAAGCCATTGCAGGAGTTATTGATAGAGATGTTAAAAGGATTAAAGTTGCCTGGTTACCTTTTTATAAAAAATAAACCCTGAAGGCACTCATTGTTAACTGTGTGGGGACCCCTCTTAGTTGTGAGAGCTTTTTCTATATATTCACTTGATAAACTTCTGTCACTTCCTCACTCTCCATTGCCCACGAGATTCCTTCTTTGATTCCAAGAGACAAGAACCTAGCTCTCCCACATCATTCCCTAGAGTTAAGTATCAGGCTATATTTTCCAATGATAAGGCAATAAAACTAGAATAGAATGACCAAAATATTAAGTCCATGTAACTGGAAGTTAACTTTATACCTAAAAAGAAATACAGCTAATTCAGAAATATTTAGAATTACTGTACTACGGTAATATCATTTGTGAAAATAAGTGACAATAATTAAAGGTATGAAAGAAATCTAAAGGTTTAATTGTATTAATTCAAAAGAAAAACAAAACAATACAACAAAAACACCAAAGCATAAAACAACAAAACAAAACAAAAAGAATATAAAGGCAAAACCTAAGAACGACAGCAGTCATAACAAAATATTATAGAAACAAACAAGTTTTTGGAATAGATTAATAAGAAAGATTTGACCAATGAGTACTGGTCAGGAATACTCAGAGATGATGAAGATAAAATAAAATACTAAATGAAATGTATAAAAACTAAATTATAGACCTAAGAGACTGATTAAAAATGCTTCTAGAAAAAGAGTCTCATTTGAAGACAATAAAATTAATAGCACCATAGAGAAAACTGTATTTGTGACATAGGGGATCAATTAGAGATGATAAAGTATTTCCTTAAATATCAAAGATAACAATTAGACTCAGTGGCTCAGTCAGCTAAGCCTCTGCCTTCACCTCAGATCATGATCCCAAGGCCCTGACACTGAGCTCGACTCCCTGCTTGGTGGGAAACCTGCTTCTTCTTTTCCCTCTCCCTCTGCAGCTTCCCCTGCTTGTGCTTGTTCTCTCTCTCTCTCACTCTCTCTCTCAATAAATAAAATTTTAAAAGTTAAAAAAATTAAGAAATAAGCATCAAAGATTAATCCATAAGGTAAAAATATTTATTAAAGTGATTAATTAATTTATATTAAAATTAAATATTTCCTTGCAATTAAGTGCAGTGTGGAGAAAAAGTTACTTGACAACTGACATAGGAATGAACAATACTTAAAATATTTAAAACTGACAAGGAATTATTAGATTTAGACTCGATGATGATCTCTATGTATGTGCATATAAAACACCTTAAAATACTTTGTAGGAATGTGCTACAGGAAATTAAAGAGACAGGGAGATAAAGGGGGAAAAAATAGCTCAACTTGAAATGACTAGTTGGCTGCCACTGTGTTTTATTTACATTTTCCACCACTTTTTTGGTCAATGAAATTATTTTACATGTATCTATTATTATCTTGTAGGACATGTTACACTAATATCATTATTAATGAAGTTGAGAATAAGAATATGATGCCTCATTTCATCATAATTGTTAAAAATGATCCCTAAGCTGGTAAATGCAGGAAGCCAGAAACAAACAAATAATAATTAGCACCAGTTCAAAAGCTTGTCCACCTGGAACCTGTAAGAAAATCCAACTAGATCCTGAAAATAATGAGTGATTTGAGGAAACTGGTCAGGGATATAGATTTCCAGATGCTTTTTACTTATAATGGCAATAGCAACTTAGACAAGGTAATGGAAAAAAATCTATTAATTGGAAGTAGGAAAATTATTAAAAAAATATAAACCATAAGCCAATGAACTTGGGAAAATTATGAAGAATCTACATAAACATAAAATGAAACAATATATATTTGCCAAGGCACATTCACATTTAAAAAAATAAGTTGAAAGGGGAACAATATGCCATAATACATATATCAATGTTTTTCATAGAAGTTTAGTATAAAAAATAAACATTTTAAATAATTTATTTGGAAATTGATATCACATATCTGAAAAACTTGGAAGAAGAAATGGATAACCATGACTAAACAAATGTAGCAGAAAAATGATTTACAATAATAGATAAAAGCTATTCAAAAATGCAGTGAATATTGGCCAAAGCTTAGAAAAATCGATAAAATATAAAATGTAAAATGAATTCATGAATGAAAAACAGAATCCCATTAAATCTAATTTGGAAAGAACTAATATTTTTTTTTTTTTTGCCTGAATCTGCTCTGCCTTTCATTAGGTGGGACACTGACCAAAACCACTCAGCTCTCTCTCATGCCCATTAATAGAAAAGTCAGGGACATTAATTACTTCTGGGATGAATTTTAACCACTGTGGATAGGATGCAGAAGCCAGTGGGTTAAACAGATTCTTTCTTGTTTCAGGAAAATAATTCTGAGATGTATTCTGTGCATTAGGATTGATGCTCAGTTGTCCACAATCATAATCCACTCAGTCTGAACTCATATATGTTTCTCCTGGACCACTTAGCTCTTCTCATTCTCTCCTCTTCCACGCGATCAAATCCCAACATAATTATTTAGGTTGTGTATGCAAGTCCTGATTTTGAAGGGAAACTCAGTTGCAGAAAGAGATGAAAATAAAGATACAGGGAAAAAACTGGTGCACTTGGGTGACTCAATTAGATAAGCATCTGACTCTTGATTTCAGCTCAGGTTGTTATCTCAGGGCGATGAGATGAAGCCCCTTTAGGCTCTGTGCTGGGCAAGGAGGATGCTTAAGATTCTCTCTTCTTATCCCTTTCCTTCCACCCCTCACCTTTCATGTTGTCTTTCTCTTAAATAATAAGCACTGCTGAACTATCTTAGATTCTGTACCTTCTCTCCAGCCATGAACCTATCACTGTCTTTAACTCTTGAAAACTTCATTAGACAAATTAATGTGATGAAGGAAGCAATATGAAAAAGCCTATTAATCTGATGAGCATTGAACTGAACAAAAGGTATAGATACTTTCCCTTTGATTTCTAGCCTATCAATACCTACAGTGAGTCACATACACTCAAGATTATTCTTTTTATTGTATACTTCATATATTCATTAATTTTGATTCATTATCATTTTGTTGAAGTGTTAAACTATGGTAATAAACAAACTTTTAATTAACTTTTCCTCCTAGGATACAAATATAACTTGCACTTGAGCTTTAGCTAATTTTATGTTCTAAAATTGCCAAAACACAATGATCAAGGTTTCTAGATTATTTACTGTATTTTCTACTATATAATATTGTTCTATCTCTTCTGTATAAAGAAAATGAATGCTTGGGGCTCTGGGTGGCTCAGTGCGTTAAAGCCTCTGCCTTCTGCTCAGGTCATGATCCCAGAGTCCTTGGATAGAGCCCCACATCAGGCTCTCTGCTCAGCAGGGACCCTGCTTCCCTTCCTTTTTCTCTGCCTGCCTCTCTGTCTACTTGTGCTGTCTGTCAAATAAATAAATAAAATCTTTTAAAAAAGCAAATGAATGCTTGATAACTAAATGAATGCTTTTCTGAATAAATTAAATATGGCAATAGCATTTTATTTTATCATGCTTTACATATTAAACTATAATATTATATCACTAGTCTACAAATAATCTACTCACATAGTGATTTGGAAGCTTTTAGCAAAAGAATTCTTCCTCCTGATTGTAGTATAAAAGCCACAGAAATATACAGAAGACTCCCAGGATAGAAAGTTAAATCCAGTTATCCGTGATGCCTTGAGTAGGACCTGACCTATGTATGTCCTGGGATGCACTAGTAACTGTTACATGTGATAGGATTATATTTAATATATACAGTTTCATTTACTTCACAAAGGAGATATAAATTTGAGAATAAAATATTTGATGAATCTATAAAGTCTATATCTATTTGTAACCAATGTGGTAGAATTAAGATGTTAATTTGAAAAAAAAATTTCATTGAACACATACACATATTCAATTGTTTTTATATATATAAACAGCATTATTTATTTATGTAAATAAATGCATTGTCAGTAAAATCCATTTACTTATCAATCATAAGGGTAATTTTAAGTACTAAGAATAAGAAATATGTGAAAAGATAAGTGTTCAAGAGTGCAGTTTGTGGTAATTAATACAATATGATAGGCTCATAAGAAAGATATATTACTTGAACTTAAAAGCTTCTATAATTAAGCAATGACCACTTGAAATTTGTAATTAGTCTTGCTGCAGTTTTTCCTTGCACTTATTGCCCTTCCCCAGAAGTTCATTAAGAATTTCTGTGAATGTCCTTATGTTTAATCTCATTCATAGATTCCACTGCTGCTCACAAAACAAAGCCAAAAAGAGAGGTGACTCTATGTGGCACTCCATCCACAAGCAATACATTCATAAATAATTAAAAAGCTCTCTACTTCATTTGTTACCCATTCAGCTGATAATTTAAATGAGTAACTGAGGCCATTTTATCAGCACTTTTAATAGAATGCGACTCAGAAACTTCACAGTGTTATTTAAGAAGAAATGCTCATGTGTTAAGGTTTTTATTTTTTTTAAATCAACAAAATAATTTTCAAATATTAAAAGCAAATGTCTCCTTTTCCTCCAAGTTTCCTTGCTACATCAAAGTTATAAATAAATACATTACAATCGTATTTTGAGTAGTAGATAAAAACAAATGTTTTGAGGGGCGCCTGGGTGGCTCAGTGGGTTAAGCCACTGCCTTTGGCTCAGGTCATGATCTCAGGGTCCTGGGATCGAGTCCCGCATCAGGCTCTCTGCTCCACAGGGAGCCTGCTTCCTCCTCTCTCTCTGCCTGCCTCTCTGCCTACTTGTGATCTCTCTCTGTCAAATAAAAAAATAAAATCTTTAAAAAAAACAAATGTTTTGAAACTGTCTGTGGGTTGAGTGTCTGGGTCAACTTGTATAAATATCTGATCTCAATGTATTTAGACTTTATTAGATGGTTGTTTTTAGACTATTTAAAAATACATGCTCAGATAATGAAAACATTATTTTATTCATTTTAATAAATAAATTATTTTATTTAATTATGTTTAGATGTTTATTTATTAAATTAATGATTTAATATTTAACAATCTAAATTTGAAATATTTTAAATTCTAAAAAATAGTTATTTAATTAAATCGATATATTTAATATAAATATTTAATAAATTATTTAATCATTATTATAATTATGCAATACATTATGTATTGTGTAATAATTGCATTTTAATAAATAAATAAATGTATTATTTACATTATTTTATTTTACTTTATTTTATTTAGTTGACAAAGAGAGGGAGAACGCAAGCAAAGGGAGCTGCAGGCAGAGGGAGAGGGAGAAGTAGGCTCCCAGCTGAGCAGAAAGTTCAAACTGGGGTTCCATCCCACGACCCTGGGATCACCACCTGAGTCAAAGGCAGATGCTTAACTGACTGAGCCATCCAGATGCCCAAGGCTTTGTATTCTTCGCTTCTAAATATTGATGCTGCTTCATCTCTGGAGTTAGTAAATTGATGCTGAGAATTCATATCAAAGAATTGATAGTAGCTGTTAAGCAGAAACATGTAATTTACGGGAAAAAAAAAGAACAGAATGAAGAGAAAGGCCAAAAGTCAAAAGCATATTAATATAAAATTTAATTAGATAAATAAAGCTGGTATTCCTGAAGGGGGCTAATAAAAGAGCTGCAAAGAGCTGATAGGATTAGGAAAATTGTCCACTCCTGGTCATTTCATAATTTTAAACTATTCCTTATTAATAAATATACTTAGTTCCAGAAACACAACCACATAAGGACATTTCCACCAAGTTTCCTCTAACAGCATTTACAAATTAGACGTTCAAACAATGTAGTTTTTTACATGTTGCATCTGTATCTTAAAGTTTAAACACTTTCTGTGACACATTTTCTAACAATGAATATATATATATATATATATATATATATATATAAGGTATATATATATATATATATATATATATATATATATATACCTTATCCCTAAATGGAAAAAAATATATATATATATAGAAACCTTATCCATAAATGAAACCTTTCTTTGTTTATTAGCTTAAATAGGTAAATTAGCAACAACAACAACAAACAGCTAATATTATAGAGGTAGGAACAATTTACCTTTTCATTCATTGCTATTTTCTAAAAACTCCTATTTTATTTTTTCTCAAGTCTGTCATAATAATTTTCTAAATCTCCTGCCTTATTCAATTTTTTTCTTTTAGTGGAAATCTCTATTTCATATTTATTTTCTCTTCCTCCACTCTTTGCTCTAATAATTCAATGTATTATTAGATTTTCTGTAATTCTCTTTATCCAGATATATCTTTTCTTTCTTTCTTTCTTTTCTAAATAATTTGATTTGCTGGCATTTTACATCAGTACATGCTTTCTTATGGATGTTAGAAATGTCTGTGGAACTTCTAGAAGAATAAACTTTTTTACCTTTAAGAAGTTTACAGTCTAGAGTGCCTGGGTGGCTCAGTTGGTTAAGTGTCTTCCTTCAGCTTAGGCCATGATGCCAGGGTACTAGGATCCAGTCATGCATCAGCTGCCTTCTCAGCAAGGAGTCTGGTTCTTCCTCTCCCTCTGGCCCTCCCTCTCTCTCTCTAATAAATAAATATAATCATTAAAAAAAAGACTTACTGAAATCTGAGACTGAATTACTAAATTCAGTCTTAATATAAGACAGCTAAACAAAGCAATGATCACAACTGGAAAATTTATTCAGATCATGGTTTAACATTTTTGGTTGACACAGGACCTCTTTCAGTAACAACTTTCCCTAAATATCAATTTCTTTTTAAGGCAAAAAATTTTGACAAGAAATCCAGATCCTTCTCATCATTTTCATATCAATTTAATGTGACATCCTCGGAGTATATAATCAAATATGTAATTATTCTATCTGTTGCCTTGTATATTGCCTGTATCTTTTTCAGACTCAAAGTTCCATTGAGGTAGAGTTTTTTTGTTCTGTTTTTAAAGCAGAGATTTTTAAAGTGTTTGATATATACAAGATGCTTAATAAGTGTTTACAAAACCTATGTATTTCAGAAGCCTTAAACAGGCTTTAAAATAATGTAGGTGATATTAGTAGTCATATCAAACAATTTGTAGGTTTCAGTCATGTAAATAACTACATTTCTCAGAGACAGAGAAACATACAAATGATCTGGGTCCAGTAGGATAATGCTAGCATGTGTTGTAAATTCTCTTATATGACCTTATTCTTGCAAGAATTGGTTATGTGGCAGAAAAAAAGGTATCACTATCTTATACTTTATGATTTAAAGAGATTTATGGAAGTTGTTAATTTCTTACACTACCCCTTTGTTTCAGTGGACCCAATTTCTGTGGTAATGGTGAGAGGAAAGTAGGCAATTTAGGCAGCAGCAAAAATCTCCTACAAGGCACTATAAAATAAGGCTTGTTCTAGATCATGGGTCTGTCCAAAGGGGAATGTTAAGGGGTAGAATGGATGATGGATGCATTGTGGACTTATAACTATAAGATTAATACTGTTATGCCCCAATAATGGGTCTATGATTAAAGGAGCGAGACTGATGTAAAGCGAAGGTCAAGCAAAGCCTTATTTCATGCCAAGCATCAAGAATCTAACCGAACGTTTAGAGCCACACCTCTTATGAGAGAAGGCAACCCTTCACTGTTTCACAGTCTAGCTTTTAAGGGCAAAGGCCATGAAGTCAGGCCTGGCCACGCACAGGTGACCAATGAGATTTTAACACACACAGGAAACTCCACAGTGAGGCTAGGTGACCAATTGAGGTTCAATTTACCCTAGTATAGACATTTGACCCAGCCTATTACACCTTGATTAGGATTGGTGCCAAAACGGTTCCCAAAGGGCAGAGGAGTGGGGCATACTCCTTAGTATCTAGGGAGACAATATGCAAACACCGCCCCCCCTCCCGCTGATTGATGTCTCCACCTGGCCTGACCCACCCTTGTATATGGGCTTTGTTACCTGGAGCTGATTTCCAGGTCTTGTTTTTAAGTGAATCCCCTGGGGGAAGGGGAGCAAGGACAGTTTCAGGGTTAACCTCAATGGAAGCCTCTTGCTAAAATATAAAAATATAAAATAGGTCCTTACATTACAACAACTCAGTAGGGAAAGTCCCTGTGTGGTGATAAAAGAAGTGATGTAACTTGCATTGCACATTTTATTTTTAAAACGTGTAAGTTGTATTTTTCCATGCCATGAGATCATACTTTATCTTCATCTCTGTCTACTAGTTTAAAACTAGTTAAACAAACTCAAAATTTTTTTTAAATATTTTATTTATTTATTTAAGAGCAAAAGCCAGAGAGAGAGAGAGAGAGAGAGCGTGCATGAGCAATATGGGGCTCGATCCCAGGACTCTTGAGATCATGATCTGAGCCAAAGGCAGACACTTAACTGACTGAGCAAATGAGACTCCCACAAACTCAACAATTTTATAAAATTTTTATTTGTTGGGGTGCCTGGCTGGATCAGTCAGTAAAATATGTAACTCTTGATCTTGGGGTTGTACGTTTGAAATCCACCTTGGGTGTAGAGGTTTTTAAAAAAAATTTTTTTTCATTTTTATATTTAAGCCGTTGTATGGCAGTGTTGATCACTATATTGTACACCTGAAACTAATATTAACCTTATTTTAACTAACTGGAATTTAAATAAAAACTTTAAAAATAAAATAAAAATAATAATCATAAAAATTATTTGGCAGGCAATTTTCTTAATTGAATTATTATTTATTATTATCATAGTCTGTGTGTGTCGGTGGGAAGTGGCTGGTATTCCAGTGAGTTCCATATCTGTTTTACACTGAGGTCCATGTCTGTAGTCAGTCTTTTTTTTTCTTTTAATTTATTTTCAGTGATCCAAAATTCATTGTTTATGCACCACACCCAGTGTTTCATGTAATAAATTCCCTCCTTAATACCCACCACTGGGCTCACCCAACCATCTGCCACCCTCCTCTTCAAAACCCTCAGTTTGTTTCTCAGAGTCCACAGTCTCTCATGGTTTGTCTCTCCCTCCGATTTCCCCCAGCACACTTCTCTCCATCTCTCAGTGTCCTCCACGTTATTCCTTATGTATTGAGTCTTATAAAAACTTTTATTTCTTTCCCTATTCTGCTTTGCATATGCTTACCTTAGATGTTAAAATGTTATAAACCCTCCTGCCTGGTCCATTTTCTCTCTCTTCTCTCATGATTTCTCATGCTCTCCCTGCCAACCCCACATGCCTTACAATATCTGGATATGACTAATTTCTTCCTGAGCTACTTTATTCTACTCTGCCATATGGTTGCCCTTCCCTCTTCTGTACCATAACTTCTATCCCCTGCATTTGTGCTTTAACAATACCTAATTCTTTTCACTACATCTGTATCTTTGAGGTCAATACTCAGTAGTGCAATCGCTGGGTCATAGGCTAGCTCTATTTTACTGGAAAGAAGGGCCATATGCACCCCAGTGTTCATAGCAGCAATGTCCACAATAGCCATTCTGTTGAAAGAGCCAAGATCCCCTTCAACAGACAAACGGATAAAGAAGATGTGATCTATGGATACAATGGAATATCACTCAGCCATCAGAAAGGATGAATACCCAACTTTTGCATCAACATGGATGGGACTGGAGGAGATTATGTTAAGTGAAATAAGTCAAGCACAGAAAGTCAATCATCATATGGTTTCACTTATTTGTGGAACCTAAGGAATAGCATGGAGGACATTAGGAGAAGGAAAGGAAAAATGAAGTGGGGGCATTGGAGGGGGAAATGAAACATGAAAAACTATGGACTCCAAGAAACAAACTGAGGGTTTTAAAGATGAGAAGGATGTGGGGATGTGTGAGCCTGGTGATGGGTATTAAGGAGGGCACATATTGCATGGGACACTGGGTGTTTTACACAAACAATGAATCATGGAACACTACTTCAAAAACTAATGATGTATTATATGGTAACTAACATAACATAATTTAAAAAAAAAGGAGGGGGACAATACCTAACACTCAATCTTTGCTAGTTTCTTGTTTACCTCCTTTTAAGAGTAAGCTCATTAGTGGTTTTTTGTTTGTTTGTTTGTTTTTGTCTCAACTAAAAGAAGAAAAATAATACACATTATTTTGAAAACTTTTTGAACAGTTTACAAACGTTAGTCAAGTCCACAATGTCTCATCTCTTCTTCCTCCTAACATGGCTAAGTTGAAAAACCCTTTTTCTGGGAAAAGACCATTCTCCTGCCACCTTGTGTAAGATTTTGGCTTTAGCTTAGATTATCCTTTCTTTCCTTTTCTGAAAATAAGTTGAAAATATTAATAGCCTCAGTTTCTTCTTCCAAAATATGACTGCTTCTTTACCAAGTGCAAAAGCAACTCATTTTGAACATAGTAAACAGCTTGGACCTACTTTTTTTGGCTCACTGTTTTAGTGAGACAAGTGGAGTGAAGATGACACACCATTTCCAAATGTATTCATAATTGGTAGACCATACTTCTAACTTGAAGTTTGTTGCCATTAAACTACGACCAGAATCGCTATAATTACAGAGGTAAATTCTTTATATTTACTATATTTGAAATTACCATATAATACCAAAATAAAATTATGATTATGTGAAGAGTCTGTAATATTAAGAAGATGACTTTGAAATTATTGCTTATCTAAATGAAATTTCCCATTTTATAATCTTGTATAAGCTTCTGTTGTCATTTCCTATTTAAAATCTATTGGAAGGCACTCTTATTTTCCCTTAAGTGGGAAGTCAAATGTGGAACAAATTCATCCCAAAGGAACTGAATCTATATTGCACTGAAGACCAGGTGGCTTCCATGTGGCATTTTGCCTCTTGCATATTGTTCATCTCCTACAACAAATGGGGGTATGCTCTTTAGTAAACAAATTCAACTCAATGAGAGACATTGGCTTCAAGGGATAACATCATAGAGACTAGAATCAGAATCATACTTTTGGGAAAATTGGGCCCAGGTTTTTTGTTTTGTTTTGTTTTGTTTTAAGATTTTATTTATTTATTTGACAGACAGAGACCACAAGTAGGCAGAGAGGCAGAGAGAGAGGGGAAGCAGGCTCCCTGCTGAACAGAGAGCCTGATGCAGAGCTCGATCCCAGGACCCTGAGATCATGGCCTGAGCCAAAGGCAGAGGCTTAACCCACTGAGCTACCCAGGCACCCCTGGGCCCAGGTTTTGATGGCTTCTTTCCTCAATCTTATAAAATCTATTTGAACTCTACTGGATGCCAGTCTGCTTAAAAATATTTGGTCCCTTGTAATTTTAACCTTCCAGTATTCAATGCACCTGATTCATGTAATATCCTATAGTATTTTTGTCAAAGGAAGACTCTCAAAGTGTGTTTCTTGGGAGACACTTTTCAATTGGTTGCTTACATTTCTGCATTTATTATTTGTTCTAGACCATCCTTTGAAGATGGTTGTATTGAATAGACTTGGAGGACAGAAATAGTATCTTTTTTTTTTAACTTAACCTGTTGTGTTTGCAAATATTATCTGCCTCTGTTTTGATTCTTCTTGTGGGAACTGAGGCTCAGAACTGATATATAACTCGCACCCCTACACACACACACACACACACACGCACACACACACAAACACAGAAACACACACACACACAAATACTGTTAATATTCTGGCTACCTCTAATGCTGTGAATAATAAACTATATTATTTCTTTTTTTTTAAAGATTTTATTTATTTATTTGACAGACAGAGATCACAAGTAGGCAGAGAGGCAGGCAGAGAGAGAGAGAGAGGGGGAAGCAGGCTTCCTGCGGAGCAGGGAGCCCGATGTGGGGCTCGATCCCAGGACCCTGAGATCATGACCCGAGCCGAAGGCAGCAGCCCAAACCACTGAGCCACCCAGGCGCCCCATAAACTATATTATTTCTGAACCATGAGTCTGCGTCTTCTATCAACACCCAAGAAACCACGGCAGACTCATACACCAGCTTTCAAATAAGGGAAAATAATCTCAGATGCTTTATATTTTTTGATAGTGTTACCTACTTCTGAACATATGACTGAACACATATAAAGCTGGAGCCATGACCATTTAGAGCTTCTTCTGTGGAAGAACTATGCATTCACTAGTAAACAAAAGTAGTTTTATCTTTTTTATTTTTTTTCCTCCTGGACACCATTTCCTCTCTCACACTGTTGCTCAAATTGGATGGAGTCTAAGGTCCTTTGAGGAAATTTTTGTTTAATGACTCAAAATAAAATAGGAAGAGTCTAAAGTGCTAAAATTAATTCTAGATAAAAGGTATAAGTCATGCCAGAAAGGATAGTAATTTTATCTAACAACTGCCTGTTCACCCCTTATTTGTTCATCAACTAATCTCCAAATTCCTGACTAAATCCCTTTTGTAAGCCAGAATGTGAGCTAAAAACTGGGATTTTAAAAAATTTTCATTTGAAATCCAGTTAGTTAACATATATGGTTGTATTAGTTTCATGTGTACAATATAACATATAGCACTCGGTGTTCATCATGACAAGTGCTCTAATTAACCCCCATCACTTATTTAATCCATCACTCCTTTCAGATCCTCTCAAGTAACCATCAGTTTGTTCTCCGTTATGAAATGTCTGTTTCTAGCTTTGTTTCTCTTTCTATGTGTTATTATTTTCCCCTTTGCTTGTTTGTTTTGTTACTTTTATTCCATATATGAGTAAAGGTATTTGTCTTTCTCTGACTTATTTCACTTTTAGCATTATACTGTCTAGTTCCAGCCATGTTATTGCAAATGGCAAGATTTCAGTCTTTTTTATGGCAGAATAATATTCCATTGTATATACATACCACTTATTCTTTATTTATTCATCAATTGATGGATACTTGGGTTCTTTCCATATCTTAGCTTTACAAATAATGCTGCTATAAACATAGGGGTGCTAGCATCCCTTTGAATAAGTTTTCTTAAATTCATTGGGTAAATACACACCAACAGGATTGTTGGATCACAAAGGACTTCTATTTTTAAATTTTATGGAAATTCCATACTGTTTTCAAATATGGCTGTATCAGTTTGCATCACCACCAACAGTTCACAATTGTTACTTTTTCTTTTTTTTTAAGATTTTATTCATTTGACAGAGAGAGATCACAAGTAGAGAGAGAGAGGAGGGAGCAGGCTCCATGCCTGGCAGAGAGCCCAATGTGGGACTTGATCCCAGGACCCTGAGATCATGACCTGAGCTGAAGGCAGAGGCTTAACCCACTGAGCCACCCAGGCAGCCCCCACAAGTGTTACTTTTTCACATCCTCTCCAACCCCTTTTGTTTCTTGTAGTGTTGATGTTAGCCATTCTGACAGGTGTGAGGTGGTATCTCTTTCTAGTTTTGCTTTGCAATTTTCTGATGATACATGATGATGGACATCTTTTCATGTATCTACTGAACATTTGAATGTGTTCTTTGTGGAAAGACTTGTTCATGTCTTCTATCCATGTTTTTATTGGATTATTTGTTTTTGGATGTTGACTAAAAACTGGATATTAAGTAACACACAAGACAGGTTTCCTTGAGCTTAAATTTTATTTGCATGAGTATCATTAACAGGAAAAAATATGCATATGTGTATGTACAAGTGTGTTTATGTATACATCTATCTATCTATCTATCTATCCTCTATCCCCTGTCTTCTAATTGTGGTAAATCCTGTAAGGTGGGGAATGGGATAGTCTGAAGAAATATGCTGCTGGATATGTTGAGTAAGCAAATTTAATTGCACTCAGATGCATTGGATATAAGTGAATCACTCAAATGAGTTATTTAATATTATATAGAAACAAATAAAAATTTTATATAGTTGAAAATAATAGGTAGTTAAAATAATTTTTGTTGTTTGTTGTTTTTGTGTCTCTTTTGTTTATATATACTATGGTGTGAATGTTTATGTCTCCCAAAATCATATTACAAAATCTAACTCTGGAAGTGATAGTATTAAAACATAAGGGCCTTTGGGAGGTGATTAGGTTATAAGTGGGATTACAGTCCTTTTAAAGGAGACCCCAGAGAGTTCTCTTGATTCATTCATCATGTACGTTTACAGTGAGAAGATAGCCATCTATGAGGAAGTGGGCTCTCCCTGGATCTGCCCATTCCTTAATCTTCAACTTCTCAGTTCTAGAACTGTGAGAAATAAATTCCTGTTCTTTATAAGCTATTCAGTCTATATCATGTCCGTTATAGCAGCCTGCATGCAGAAGGACACTATGACCTAAAACGAGAGCAATAAATATAAAGTTTCAGTAAAGTCAGTTGGTACAATGTTTTTTTACTTAGAGAAGACATGCTGCTTCATGTTAAACCTTGATATTGTATATGTTTCTTGAAGGGCCACTTCTTACTCCTTTGTGTGTTTTCCACAAAGTCCAGGATGATGCCTTACATAAAGGTAATATTTTATAAATACTGTTGGAAATATATACTTCTCTAAAATCTTATTTTGCCTACAGATTACTTGGATCCACTTTGCCTTGTGTAGAATATTTGAAATATATTAAGAACAGAATGTCTCTCTAAATAACATTTAGAATCATCATTAAAAGATTGGTAGCAGACTGAAGGAAAAGTCCAAGAAGCTGGCAGAAGCAAAGGACCAAATTTTTGACCTGGCAGAAAAGGATTGGTAAATAAGGAAACAAATCCAAAGAAAGAAGGAAGAATGATGAAACATGACAATGAGCTTAGGAAAGTCATTGACTCCAAGGAATAGAAAGAGGTGCTTATTGTAGGAGAAGTAGGAGTGAGAGAAAAAAAAGAGGGCTGAACATGGATTTGAGAATTCAGAGCTAAAACTGTCCCTCATCTGGGAGCAGAAACAGAGATCCAGATTCAGAGGCAAGGAGGACTCACATCACCATCCACAGAAGCATAGAACAACAAGACATAGTTTCATTCCCTCTGCAAAAGCTATCAATGGAGGAATTCTCTTTACCTAAATATGCGTGGGAGTGTAGTTTGTACATAGCCAAGTCACTTACCTCAAGAGGACAAACTATACCAGCTCTCGAAGCAGGCCAGATAGCTCAAGCAACACCAGCCCAAGCCAAAATCCATTTCCCCTGCATTTGTGAACAATGACAGAACAGTGGTTCACGTCTAGAACTAGGACGTATTCAGAAGTCAAAGATTGTGTCATGGATTGTGCCTATCGGTTCAGAGGCGGCCTTCAGCTCAACTCATGATCCCAGGGTCTTGGCATCGACTCTGTTCTCAGGTTCCCTGCTCAGGGGTAAGTCAGCTTTTCCCTCTCCAGCTCTACACCCTGATTGTGATCTCTCTGTCTCTCTGTCAAATATGTGCATGTGCATTGTTTGACAAAAAGACAAAAACATAACCGGGGTACAAGGATTGACTGTGGCCAGGGGATGTTTTCTTTAATTTGGACCTAGATCTCTATGGAAGGCAGCCAGGTTCAGAGAACCTCCCACCATCCTCAAATGCCAGACCTTCGCTCAGAGCTCCAATGTTCATTCTCCAGTTCCTTGTCTTCCTGAATATCCTCACCAACCTGTAGCATACGCTGTCTGTGGCTCTCTAGTGGCCCTTTGTTGTCCCACTGTTCATCTTCTGCTGCCTCCATTAGAACACGCCCATCTTCCACAAGAGGCACTGTTTGCTTATCCCATGAAACCATTTGGGGGATGTTCATGAGAGGGTGAAGGCAGGCTTGTGCTGTCACATCTACATGTACTTCTCCAGAGGGTATCTGCAGGACCCTGTGGGAATGCTCCAGGTTCTTTGACATTTGAATCCTCTTCAATGCGTCCTTTTGAAGATACAAGTTGTCTTCCTGAAACGGGTACGGACATCTTTCAGATGGCTTCACTTGGGCTATGGGTCTTTTCCAACATGCTCCATGCTTGCTCCTGTGGACTCCAAGTACATGAGTCCATTCTGGACCTAAGGTTCTAGGATGTAGAATCTGCCTTTGGTACATCGTCAGTTTTGAAGATTTGGAAGTCATTTTGGCTCAATTTCTAGAGACGCTACAAGTACTCGTTATAAGGGCCACTAGGCCAGAGGGAGTCATTTTGTGTTTCAGCAGTAAACTTATATTGAACCCATGCAGTAAACTAAATTGACCCTACTCCTCCCAGAGGAGCTTACTCTCAAAGCCTAGATACAAGGGTGAATCAGGCCAGGAGAAGACATCCCATTAGAGGGGCACGTATATATCTACTAGGGTAAATTGAGATCCAATTGTCTACCCATGTGTTACCTAGCATTTTTGTTTTTGTGGTGTAGCAGACTTAGCACGACTGTGCAGTTTTTTCTGTATTGTTATCTCATTGGCCAACTCTGCATAGCCTGGCTAAACTACCGCTATAAATGTTAGTCTCTGAGGCTGGGAGTGGTCGCCTCTTTGCAAGAGAAGGCCCTGACCGGTCAATATGATTCTCGATGCTTTGTGCAAAATTAACGTTTGCTTGAACTTCACTTTGTATCAGTCTCGCTCCTTTGAATAAGGACCCTATCTTTGGAGGGCCACCCGAATTCAAATGATGAGAACTGAAACAGCATTGGAATTTTTGGAAAAGCCTCTGGAGGTAAGATTATGGGATCCTGCATGGAGCTGCAGGCTATGGCCCACTGGTAGAAGTTGGCAGCAGCCATGCTCCCCAGAGCTGGTGTGGATGTGGAGATGCCCCATCCTCTGCTGGTAGATCGTATGGGGGTTCAAGTCCCCCTGGGTGGTCAGGGGGTTCGAGTCCCCCTAGATGGTCAGGGGGCTCGAGTTCCCCTTTGTGGTTAGAGGGGGTTCAAATACCCCTAGGTGAACTCCAGGGGGTTCGAGTCCCCCTGGATAGTCAGGGGGGTTCGAGTACCCCTAGACATTCAGGGGGTTCAAGTCCCCCTGGGCAGTTTGGGGGTTCGAGTCCTCCTAGGCGATCAGGGGATAAAGAAAGCCCCCACCAGTGGCAGGTTATGGGTAAGAAGCATTGGGCCTACGGTTGTCTTTGCCTGGTCCTTTTGTTGTCTGTTGTATTGTTTGTTATGATTGAAGGAATGGGGCAAGCAGAGAGTAAAGGGACTCTGACTTTCATCTCTCTGTTCTTCATAATAGATGTGAGGCTTCTCACTCACTCATTTCGTGTGTTAAGGGCTATGACTGTAGCCAACTGGGGTTAGTCTAAGAGTGAGTTAAGGTGCCCATGCTGATGCTCATTGGAGCTGAGCATGGAATATGAGTGCCTAATGGACCACTTTTGGTAAGCAGAACTGGCACTGTGGGATGAACCGACCTTGAGCCAAAGACTTTAAAAAATATTCCCCAGCAGCTGCCGAAACCCCCTTTGTTTTGGGGAATTCTTTGCCTTCTCTGGCCTGATGTGGACTGCCTAGCCCCTCCCCCTTGTTGGCGGGAGAGCATGGCATCTGAAGTGGAGAAAGTTTTTTGTCTGTCTCAAGGTTTTAATGGGTAATTGTTAAAGTGGCTTCCAAAGTCTTTGGTAACCTGAAACTGTGAAGGGTTGCTTGAATGACAAATGGAATTAAATTCGTTGGACATGTAGGTCTTAACCAAATGAGATATAATGCTAGACCATTAGGTCAAAATCTCATCTTGACCACCACACACGCTATCGTGGACCTTCGTAGACTCCAAATGACTGATGGATGGTGAACACCCGAGTGACAGGGTATCAGGCCCTCCTCAACAAACCAAGAGTGATCTCACAGCCACAAGTGGTGCTAAATCCAGCCACACTGCTCCCAGAGGAGCTGGCTGAACATCCACACAACTGTGCGGAGGTCCTAAACCAAGTCACAGGAATAAGACTGGATCTCAGAGACATGCCCTTCCCAGATGCAGAGATGACTCTGTTCATGGAAAGAGGTATGTGAGGTATGTGAGGGCTGTGGTAGTTTATCCTGAGCAGGAATTCTGGGCAGCACCCTGCCACATGGAACTTCGGCACAACAAGCAGAACTGATTGAAATCACTAAGGACTGCAGATGGCTAAAGGTAAAACCACCAACATCAATACAGACCACAGGTATGTCTTTGCTACTCTCCATATACATGGAGCTACTTACAAAGTAAGGAGCCTATTAACAGCAGAAGGAAAAGGAATTAAAACAGAAGAGAAATATTGGGACCCAAAAAGGTGGCTGTTATGCATGTCTTGCGACACCAAAAGGGGACTGATCTGATTTCAAAAGGAAACCAATTATCAGATCGAGATTTAAAGCAAGCAGCCTGAGAAACAATGCAAGAGCTGGTTACACACCTGGATCTATCCCTACCAGATAAACTGGAGTATTCAGAGGAATATTTAAAGTATTTACAAAAATGGCTAAATTATATTATAAAGGAGACTGGGCTAAGACTAAAAGAGGAAATTTAATTCTTCTTCGAAGACTAGGTAAGAAATTAGTAGACCAGATACATCAGGGTACTCACCTGGGGTCACTCAAACTCAAGGAACTTCCAGGCTTCTAAATTACGGTGTATGGTTCAGGATATAGTTGATAGATGTGCTCAGTGCCAGGCAGTTAATGTGGGAGGAACTAGAATTGGAAGAGGGAAAAGAGAAAGAGGTAGGGTACCAGGAATTTATTGGAAAATAGATATTACAGAAATAAAACCCGGAAAATATGGGGACAAGTATATGTTAGTTTTTGTAGATACCATTTCAGGCCAGGTTGAGTCTTTTTCCGAGAAACATGAGACGGCAGGAGTGATAGCCAGAAAGCTACAAGAAAAACAATTCCTAGGTCTGGGCTGCCTCTCACGGTTGAGTCAGACAATGGCCTTGCATTTTGAGTTCAGTCTCACAGGAATTGGCCAAGGCCCTAGGCACAAATTGGAAACTACATTGTGCCTATCAGACCTAGAGTTCTGGGCATGTAGAGAGAATGAACTGGACTCTTAAAGAGACCTTGACAAAACTAACCCTGGAGACGGGCAGTGGATGGGTGGATCTGCTTTCTTTCACCCTACTCAGGGCAAGATGTACACACTATTTAAACAGGGTGACCCCATTTGAAATGTTTGGGAGAACCCCTGCTCCCGCTCTGTTTTCAGCTACAAAAGGTTGCCCTAGCAGAAATGACTGATCAGTCTGTACTCCAGTCACTGCAGGCATTACAGTCTGTAATAAAAAAAAAAAAAAATGCAGGGATCCAGACTGCCCACACTGGTATGGAGACGGAGGTGGAACCACTTCCTTTCCAGCCCAATCACTTGGTTTGGATATGACATTATCAAGTGGGGAGCTTGGAGCCTCGCTGGATGGGACCTTTTACTGTTACCCTGACCACACCACAGCAGTAAAAGTAGAACGCATCAGGGCCTGGATTCATGCATGTCACATCAAACGAGCCAAGGATGAAGATGACCCCAAAAGGTGGAAGCCACAGCCAAAGATCCCGTTCACTGTGGACTAAATCTAAGACTGAAAAGACTATGAGTTTGTTGTTGCTCCTATTTTTACCTGTTTATGTAAAGTATAGGTAGTTAATTAGATAAAGGAAATTAGAAAAAAAAATGGAAAGGGTTCTATGAAGCGGTAAATGGGTAAGTCATCAGCCGACTGTGCACTAGTGTCATTTACACTAGTGTAAATATACAGCCGACTGTACACTAGTGTCATGTACAAAAGAAAATGAGAGTGATAAAAATGTTAGAATTACATGCTCAATAAACCCTTTATAACCAGAGATTGTAGAACTGGATGAAAAGTCAAAGATTGGACTAATCTCCAAAGAATAAGGAGGAATGTAAGAGCCTGGGTGGCCAGAGGGAATCATTTTGTGTTTATGCAGTATACATAGATTGACCTCATGCAGTAAATTTAGATTGATACTGCCCATTCCAAAGGTATTTACTCTCAAAGCCTAGATATAAGGGCAGGTCAGGGCAGATGAAGATATCCAGTCAGTGGGGAGCTTATATCTACTAGGTAAATTGAGATTCAATTGTCTATCCGTGTGTTACTAGCAGTTTTTTTCTATGTCTGGCAGACCTAGCACCACTGTGCAGTTTTCTCTGTGTATTGCAATCTCAAGGCCAGCTAAACTACATCTATACATGTTAGTCTGTGATGCTGGAGGGGGTCGAATTTGGAAGAGAAGGCCCTGACCAGTCAGTATGATTCTCGATGTTTGGAATGAAATTAAGCTTTGCTTGACCTTCGCTTTGTATCAGTCTTGCTCCTTTGATTAAAAACCCTAACACTTGTGTCTGCACTGTGGAAGACTCCAGACATGTCTATGTCATGATTGGGGGTGTTCCCTTTGAGCTTTCCTTGGGTGGCCCTTCTCCTGTTCAGAAGATTGGTGAATGGGTGGGAGGGCCTAACCCTTGTGCAGGGCTCAGATTCCCTCCCCTGAGGTTTGCTTGAGGCCTGATTGTTACTTGACCTTTCCTGGCTAAGATGGAATGGTGGATTCTTGCCTTTCTCCGAAATCCAGAGGGCTGGTGCTGACAGTCAGGACCAAACACTACGAATCGGGCCATGGAGATGGTGATACCGACTCGCTTCACAAATTGCCTTGGTGAGAGACCCAGGCGGCTCCAGCAGTTTGGGATGGCTAGGGGTCCTATTGGCACACCCATGAATACTCCAACCAAGTGTAGTGATCAGGCATGGGTTTATGAGGATTGGTTGCTATGACCTCAAAGCGTTGTGACATCACAGATGCTGGCTTCACTGAAGCAGCTGTCCCTCTCCCATGACCTTGGTATCCTATGGCTTTAGGTAGGAAGCCCCGGGAAGGATAGAACAAGAGCCCTCTGAGCCTGATCAGGAACTCAGGTTGTGTTGTGGGTTAATGTCCCATTTCCCCTTTCTAGATAAATAGGAAAAAAATGATGTTCATTATACCTTCCTTTAGGCCAACAATTCTCCAGAGACAGCAAGGTGTCCTATTTCCACTACAATTTCTAGATCTCAAGAAACAGTGAGGCATCTTGGGTACCATCAGCTCTCCATGGGGCTTGTCATCCTGTGGGTGAGCAAGTCCATTGTCAGTGTCTTTTCCTAACGGGTCAGTGATGACTAACGGACAGAAAGTCCCTTTTTGAGGAAAAAGGTGAGGGCATGGATATATGGTACTGCCTTTGTCCTCATCTCCTAGAGTTCTGAAACACAAGGTTAAGGGATTAGGGCTCTGTCTACCTGGTTTTCCCTTAACTTTGCAAAGTCTTCGAGGAAAGTGACGTTCTGATCAGAGCTAACTCTTCAGGAAGAGGCCTGGACCGCACCTGTTGTCATCATTAGTTAACTGTACTTGTAATGGAACGGGTATAGACATGTTGACCAAGTCTCTTTAGTCAAAAGGAAAGGGATGGCCTATATCGACGGCTTGCAAAGCCCACTTGAGCAGAACTGTGGACTGAGCCTCAAGGTCCTTGCAGACTAGTGATGAAGAAGGTGTGGTCCATCTTGGTAACAGAGTATTCCTCAGCCATCGGGGAGGATGAACCCCTGGACCTTACATTGACATGAACTTCCCATGTCTGGGTGATGGGAAATGGAAAAGACAGGCAGAACAATGGAAATATCATGTAGCTTTCCACAATATGTTCCTCAGGAGGAATACCTTGGCTCTTAGTAAAGGAAAGGAAAATTGAATGGGAAGAATGCAGAGAAGGAGACCCACCAAGAGTGACTCAGGACTCTGAGAACCAAGCTGAGTGTTACAGAGAAGAGACACATGCAGGGAATAAGTGAAATGCTTAATGGGTGTTCAGGAGCTGTGGCATATATTAGGAAAAGCACTAGGTCGCATATGAAACTAAAAGATCCGTGAATACTGTGTCAAAAAAAATGACAAAACAATTCCAAGAAGAATTCTAAGATTTTCAACAAAAAAATTCAGAGAAAAACAATGTGACCCTTTCAAAACCTAAAGAAGGCACAGGGAGAAAAGGAAAGAATTATAATTTTTATTATCTTTCCTTATTGAAATGGCATGGGATTTGTTTCCTAAAATGTCCTTATCTGAATTGGGTCTTTATCCTTGTAAATTAGAGTCTACCCACCTCTTCCATTTCTGAAATTGATGAGAAGACATGACATTGCCTTCTCTAAATACCTAGAAGAGTGGCCCAGGAAAATGACTTGGACCTGGCCTTCTGTGTGCTGGCAGGTGTTTGATTACTGCTTCAAATGCCTCAGTCACTACTAGAGAGCTGAGATTTTGTAGGTTTCCTGACCTAATCGTGGGAGTTTCTATGTGTCTGGGAGTTTAACCTTTTCTCTCCGGTCTTGGATTTGCTAGCATAAATGTGTGTATGTGCCTCTTAGGTTATTCTTTTTACCTTTCTACCAGTTGTCATGTGGTTTCATACTTTCAGCTGTGAGCTTGTCTCCCTGCTGTATCCCAGTAATGGCTTCTGCAGTTTGTTCATGTTTTCAGAACTGAAGTGTGAGATCTCCGGATTTTTTTTTCTATTGGTTTGTTTGTATTTCCTTTATTTTGATAATCATATATATGATTTCATTTTTTCTGTTAACTTTGGAGTTAGGCTCTTCTTCTACTTGCTCCTTCAGGCGTCCAGTTAGGTTCCTTTTTTTTTTTTTTTTCGTTTTTTTTTTAATTTTGGAAATGCATGCGTTTAACCCTTTATGGTTTCCCAATAAAATGTTTTTGCATCACCCCATAAGTTTCTTGACATTCCTTTGTTCATGGCTATTTCTGTATTTCCTTTGGATTTTCTTTGTTGATTCATTGCTAGGTCATGAGTGTGTTGTGTTTTCCAACCTTTAGGGTATGGCTGTATTTCCAATTTGAAAGTGATATCTTCCCGTTTTCATACCTTCATGATCATAAGAGCCCAGGATAGGTTTTGACTTCTCTTCCATGAATTACGACTGGATTTGGACTCGAGCTCATGACCTGCGATAGACAAAGTTAGGTCCGCCGCTGGGAAGAACATATCTTATTGTCCTCAGAGACGCAATCTTACTCATGGATCCCCAAAGTTCAGGTGGTCTCCAGAGACCATGTGGACATCTGTTATTCCTTACCACCATTCCACCAAATGATCTGTGCTGTGCTTAACATGGATATCATAGTCCCCAACAATATTGGATTAAAGTCCCCATCTCCCTTCCTCTCTGATCATATGCTTCCAACGTTTAGATACAGCAATGTCCTGGTATATATGTTGGCAGTTCTTCCAGGTTTCTGATGTTTTGATGCTCCATTATGACAAAACACCTTCCGCTCTCTTTTGTCTCTGAAAGGCATAAAATCACTCAAGATGACTTAGGCACAATCACTTTGGCTCTCTTCTCCTTGGCAAGAGCATAACGTACATTTCCCAATTTCTTCACTTTCAAGCTATGTGTATTTTATAATCAAAGGAAATCTCCTATGGGCAACAGAGGTCAAGCTTGTTTAATACTTGTTGTTTTTTGATGGATCCTTTCTGTTTTTTTTTTTGTTTGTTTGTTTGTTTTATTTTATTTTATTTTATTTTTTCTAATTTCAACCACACCTACAAAATGTTTGTATTGACTGGAGACTTTCGTCCTGAATGCTGAATGAATTATTGTTAGGTAAGAAGATCACTTTCTCATTTCGGTTGAATTCTGACTTGAATTCTCTGTGCCTTTCCCTTTTATGGTATTTTCTTTGGGGATGCTTTATTAGTGCGATTTCTCACTTCCTCCCCTTCTTTCTTGTGTCTTCTCTGTGTGTTCGTCTGTGTGTGCATGTGCATGTCTTAATGTGTGCGTGGTCTGTGTGTGTTTCACAAAAAACTTATAATTAAATTCCAGAGGTAGGAATTGGGTCTCTTAAGGTTTAGCAATTCAATGTGACATGCCTTAGAAACTCACATTCCATCCGTTTCAAGAACATCTTCTGCAAGCAATGTCATCATTTGTACTCTTCCATAAACACGTATTCTCACAAAACTGCCTTCAAACAAACACCACATTTTGTGTGCCTCATTACAATCGTATTGTTTGTCCCTATACCCCTTGATTTTTCATATGTTTCCTGACTGTCTTGAGGGAGTGAAATCGTCTGTTTGTTTTCTTTCTGAGAATGATAGATATGACAGGGCCCAAAGCTCTCTGCAAGCCTGTCACATGAGACATATGGAAGAATTCATTCTTGCTTAAGTCTCAGTAAGAATTTGCGGTGACATGAAGGACAGTGAGATGGTAGTAGTGTCTAATATCCTCATGCTTGTCTTCAGCCATGAAAGCAAAAGGAAGATGACAACAATAACGGGGGCGGGGTGGAAATTGACCTGAAGCCTACACAGTAAACTCCACAGAGTAAGAGATCGGAGGTCACAGAAAGTATGGGAGAAGTTTGGAGACATGGCTCATGGGAGATTTGGGTAGTTCATGCATCAGAGGGCAGTGATATCATGCAAAGGACAAAGGCACAGGAGAACAGGGCCCACTGGGAACCCACAAGGAACCTGTTTCCCAGTGCAATTGGCTGTGATGAACAGAGGGTCTGAGTTCCTTACAACACAATTCTTGAGGGGTGGAGTTTTTAGATCAGCGAGCTTGGCAGAAATTGACTCGAAAGAACACCGTGTTTTCTTGTAGGGGACACGAACAAGCAACCAGGTGCAGACAGCCTGGAGACCATGATCAGAAATAATACCAGGAAATGTAGTTGGAGGGGAGTGGGTCCTGGCAGTGCATCCGTGAGAGGCAGTGTTTGTGGAAATGATTCAATGGGTGCATAAGAAATGATCGGCTCTCAAACCAGTAGCAACAGGACCGAGCTAATGGCTAAGACAGGATGGTGAGACATTTGCTGCCTACCCTGCTGACACAAAAACCCAACCATGGAACACTTGGAGGACTGCCTTCCTCAGTCCAAGATGCTTAGTTTAAGGAGAACACATTCTCCCAGAGGGGACAAGAAGAATGCCTTGACCACATGCTCTCTTCTGAACACAGCATTCTGCAGGCCTGCATTCTATTCGGTTGTGGAAGGTCTCCTTTCACACTCACACTAGACCCTACTAAGTGAAACCTCAGCATATTTAACCTGGGCCCTAACACACCAAACGCCCGGCAAGGAGGGCCATTGCAGTTGACTGGTCTCAAGGACAGGGTCAGCCATAACACAACAGCAGATGGCATGCATCACACACACACACACACACACACACACTCACACACACACACCCATCATCCCTTAAAGGCCAGCACTTGGTCACTCCTGATTTCCTCTTCTTAAAGACATTAACCTCAGGATGGAAAAAGAATGAGCATTCAGAATACGGAGAGACTTATATCCAAGGCAAAGATGGAAGAATCCACTGACGCCAAGGTAAAAGAACAAGAAATGATCACGGCGAGGCAATCAGAGAGAAACTTCTACATAAGAACACGCCCGATGGGGTATAGAAAGCAGTGGCCTGGATACTTCCTGTACATCAGAAAACATAAAAGATATCAGAGAGTCTTGAACCACAGAGATAAACTGATAAAGATAAATGAACATAAATAGCTCCTGAAGAGAAGATTGGTAGGAGACTGGATGCAAAGTCCGGAAACATGGCAGAAGTACAGGATCCAATGAGTGACCTGGAAGAACAAGTCTAGACAATAAGGAAGCAAATTCTAAAAGAGAAGGAAGAATGACCGGACATGACAATGAGCTTAGGGAATCATCATCTCCAGGAATTGAAAGAGGTGCCTCTTGTAGGAGAAGTAAGAGTGAGTGGAAAAAAGAGGGCTGAACATGGATTTGAGAAATCGTGGCTGAAAATGACCTACATCTGTTAGCACAAACAAAGGTCCACAATCAGAGGCACAGAGGACTCCCATCACCTTCCACAGAAGCAGAGCACCAAAAGACATAGTGCCATTTACCCCTAGAAAATCTAGGCATGGAGGAATTCACTTTAGCAAATAGGTATGGGAGAATAGTTTGTCCATAGCCCAGTCACTGACTTCAAGAGGAAATGCTATACCAGCTCTCGAAGAAAGCCAGATAGCTCAAGCAACACCAGCCCAGGCCACAACGCTTATCCCCTGCATTTCTGAACAATGACTGAGCAGCGGTTCTTGTCTAGAACCACGAGGTTCTCAGAAGTCAACAGTTGGGCCCCAGGATGTGTCAATCAGTTCAGAGGCACCCTTCAGATCAACTCATGATTCCACGGTCTTGGCAATGACTGTGGTCTCAGGTTCTCTGCTCAGGGGAAAGTAAGCTTCTCCCTCGCCAGCTCTACCCCTTGATTGTGAACTCTCGGTCTCTCTGTCTAATAAGTGCAAGCGCATCCTTTGACAAGATAACAAAAACAAAACCAGACACAATAACTGACTGGGGGCAGAGGATGATTTATTGAATTTGGACCAAGGTTCCTATGGAGGGCAGCTAGGTACAGAGAACCTCCCACCATCCTAAAATACCATACCTTTGCTCGGAGCTCCAATGTTCATTCTGCTGTTCTTTCTCTTCCTGGATCTCCTTACCAACCTGAAGCATCCGCTGTGTGTCACGCTGTACTGACACCTTGTTGACACATGTTCATTCTCTTCTGGCTCCATTATAACATGCCCATCTTCTACTACAGGCACTGTTTGCTTATCACATGACATCATTTGGCTGGGGGTCATGAGAGTTAGAAGGCAGGCTTCTGCTGCCACATCTCCATGCAGTTCCACAGGGGTAGCTGCTCCACCCTGAGGGAGTACTCAAGATTCTTCCACATTCGAATCCTCTTCAATGCGTCCTTTTGGACATAAAAGTTGTCTTCCTGAAACGGGCAGGGAAGACTTTCAGATGGCTTCACTTGGGCTATGGGTCTCTTCCAACATGCTCTCCGTTTGCTCCTATGGACTCCAAGTACATGAGTCCAACCTGGACCTAAGGTTAAGGGTGTAGAGTCTGCCTTGATGCATGGTCATTTTTGAAGATTGGGAGGCTTTGTTGGCACTGTTTCTGGAGATGCTCGAGGTACTCGTGTTCTCGCTGTGGAAGACTCCAGACATGTCTTTGGCACGGTTGCAGGGGTTCATTTTGAGCTCTCCTTGAGTGGCCATTTTTCTGTTCAGAAGCACTGTGATAGGGTGGGAGGGCCTGACCCTTGTGCCGGGCTCAGATTTCCTCCCCTGAGGCTTTGCTTGAGGCCTGATTGTTTCTTGGCCTGTCGTGGTTAAAAAGGAATGGTGGATACTTGTCTTTCTCTGGAATCCAGAGGGCTGGTGCTGATAATCACGACCAAACACTATGAATTGGGTCATGTAGTAGGTGACACCGACTCGCTTAACAAACTGCCTTGGTGAGAGACCCAGAGAGCTCCGGCGGTTCGGGACGGCCTGGGGTGCTCTTGGCCCACCCACGACTACTCTAGCCAATTGTAGTGATCAGGCGTGATGTAATGAGGAGTGGTTGCTATGAACTCAAAGCATTGTGACATCACAATTGCTGGCTTCACTGAAGCAGCTGTCCTTCTCCCATGACCTTGGTGTCCTAAGGCTTTAGGTAGGAAGCCCCCAAAGGACAGAACAAGAGCCCTCTGATTCTGATCAAGAACTCAGGTTGTCTTGTGGGTTAGTGTCCCACTTCCGCTTTCTGGAAAAAGGGGAAAGAAAATGATGTTTAGTATACCTTCCTTTAGGCCAACATTTTCCCAGAGACGGCAAGGTGTCCTAATTCCACTACAATTTCTAGAGATCTCAAGAAACGGTGAGGCCTCATGGGTATCAACAACTCTCCATGGGTTTGGAAATCCTGTGTGTGAGAGCGTCCTTTCTCAGCTTCTTTTGCCTATGGCTCAGTGATGACTAATGGACAGAAAGTCCCCTTTCGAGGAAAAAGGTGAGGGCATAGATATATGGTGCTGTCTGTGGTCTCATCTCTTAGTTTTCTGAAACACACGGCTAATGGTTTAAGGCTCTGTCTACCTGGCTTTCCCTTACACACCTTTGCAAAGTCTTAGAGGAGAGTGTCATTCTGCATCAGGGCTGAACCTAAGGAAGAGGCCCGAACAGCACCCGTTGTCATCATTAGTTGTCCTTGTTGCGGTAACGGGTATAATCATGTTGACCATGTCTCTTTAGTCAGAAGGATAGGTACGGCTAATATCGAAGGCTTGCAAGGCCCATTCAAGCAGACTTTTGCAGTGAGCTGCAATGCCCTTGCAAGACTAGTGGATAAGGAAGGCTTGGTCCATTTTGGCAAGACAGTATTCCTCGACCGTCGAAGAGAATGAACGCCCTGGACCTTGCCTTGACATGAATGTCCCATGCCTGGCTGATGTGAAATGAAAAGGCAAGCAGAAAAAGGGAAATATCATATGGCTTCCCACAATATGTGCCTCATTAGGAATACCTTGGTGCTTTGTCCTCTTCAATTAACACGTATTCTCATAAAACTGCCTTCACACAATCACCACGATTGGGTGCCTCATTAGTGTCGTATTGTTTGTCCCTATACCCCTTGCTTTTTCATATGTTTCTTGACTGTCATGAGGGAGTGAAGTCATCTGTTTGTTGTCTTTCTGAGAATGATAGATGTGACGAAGCCCAATGCTCTCTGCAACACTGCCACATGTTTCAAGTGGAAGAATTCATTCTTTCTTATGTTTCAGTAAGAATTTGTGGTGACATGGAGGACAGTGAGATGGTAGTAGTATCTAATAACCTCGTGCTTGTCTTCAGCCAAGAAGGCAACAGGAAGATGACCAGAACAACTGCAACGGAGTGGACATTGACCGGAAGCCTACAAGGGAAACTCGACAAGAAGAAAGGTAGTCGCAGAGACTAAGGGAGAGGTTGGAGACATGGCTTATAGGAGATTTCGTTGGTTCATGCATCAGATGGCAGTGATCCCTTGCAAAGGACAAAGGCACAGGATAGCAGGGCACGCTGGAAAACCACAAGGCACCTGTTTCCCAGTGCCATTGGCTGTGACGAGAAGAGGGTCTGAAGGGCACGAGTTCTTGACAACACAAGTCTTGCGTGCTGGAGTTTTCAGATCAGCAGGCTTGGCAGATATAACGTCGAAAGAACTCCGTGTTTTTCCGGAATAGGTCACCAACAAGCAACCATGTGCAGACAACCTGGAGACCATGATCAGCGACAATACCAGGACACACAGTGGGATGATGGCGGGTCCTGGCTGTGCATCCATGAGAGGCAGTTTTCGTGGAGTTGTCTCAATGGGGGCATAAGGAATATTGGGCTCCCACACGAGGAGCATCAAGACCGAGCTACTGGACAATACAGGATGGTGAAGAGCATCCTCACCTCATTCAGAGAACCAAAAGACTGCCTACTCTGCCCACACGAAATCCCAACCGTGGAACACTTGAGGGACAGCCTTCCTCAATCCAAGTTGTTTAGTCCAAGGAGAACAGACTCTCCCATAGGAAACGAGAAGAATGCCTTGAACACATGATCTCTTCTGAACACAGCATTCTGTAGGCCTGCGTTCTGATGATTTTGTGGAATGTCTCCTTTCACAGGCACACCAGAGCCCACCAAGGTAAACCTCAGCATATTCAGCCCAGGCCCCAAACACACCAAACGGCAGGCAAGGAGATCCACCGCAGATGATTGGTCTCAAGGACAGCATCAGTCACAACACAAACATCAGATGGCATGCATGCCACACACACACACACACACACACACACACACACACACACACACTAGACAAACCTTAAGGGCCCTCCCTTGGACACTCAATGATCTCTTCTACCTAAATAAATTACCCACAGGATAGAAAACAGAATAAGTATTTCGAATACAGAGAGGATACAGAGATCTAGATCTAATATAGATGGAAGGATCAATAGATGCCAAGGAAAAAGAACAAGAAAGGATCACGGCTAGGAAATCAGAGTGAAGCTTCTACATATAACACGCCCGATGTGGGTTTGATAGCAGTGGCACGGATCCTCCCTATACATCAGAAAACATAGAAGATATCAGAGAGTCTCGAACCACAGAGATAAAACTGATAAAGATAAAAGAACCTAAAGAGCTCCTGAATAAAAGATTGGTAGGAGACTGGATGCAAAGACTGGGAACATGGCAGAAGTAGAGGATCCAATTAGTGACCTGGAAGAACAAGCCTAGAAAATAAGGAAGCAAATTCTAAAGGAGGAGGAAGAATGATGGAACATGACAATGAGCTTAGGGAATCACCATCCAAAAAGAAAGGTAATAGGTGCCTATTGTAGGATAAGTAAGAGTGAGAGAAAAAAAAGAGGGCTGAACATGGATTTAAGAATCAGGGCTGTCAATGACCCTCATCTGGGAGCTGAAACAGAGGTCCAGAATCAGAGGCACAGAGGACTCCCATCACCTTCCACAGAAGCAGAGCACCAAAAGACATAGTGTCCTTCCCCCTGGAAAATCTAGGCATGGAGGAATTCTCTTTAGGCAAAAAGCATCAGAGAATAGTTTGTCTATAGCCCAGTCACTGACTTCAAGAGGAAAAGCTATACCAGCTCTCAAAGCAGGCCGGATAGCTCAAGCAACAGCCGACCAAGCCAGAATCCTTATCCCCTGCATTTCTGAACAATGAAAGAGCAGCGGTTCTTGTCTAGAACCAAGAGGTATTCAGAAGTCAAAGGTTGGGTCCCTTGTTGTGTCCATCAGTTCAGAGGCGGCCTTCAGATCAACTCATGATTCCAGGGTCTTGGCTATGACTCTGGTCTCAGGTTCTCTGCTCAGGGGCCAGTAAGCTTCTCCCTCTCCAGCTCCAACCCCCGATTGCGATCTCTCTATCTGTTCAATACGTGCATGTGCATCATTTGACAAGATAACAAAAACAAAACCAGGGTACATTGATTGATTGGTGCCAGAGGATGTTTTCTTGAATTTGGACCTAGGTTCCTGTGGAGGGTAGCCAGGTACAGAGAACCTCTCACCATCCTAAAATGCCCGACCTTCTTTTGGAGCTCCCTCATTTATTCTACTGTTCTTTGTCTCCCTGGATCTTCTCACCAACCTGAAGCATCTGCTGTCTGTCGCGCTGTACCCCTTGATGACCCCTTGATGACAATTGCGCATATTCTCGGTGCTCAATTAGAACATGCCCATCTTCCGCAAGAGGCACTGTTTGCTTATCTCATGAAACAATTTGCGGGATGATCATGAGAGGGTGAAGGAAGGTTTGTGCTGCCACATATCCATGCAGTTCCTCAGAGGGTAGCTGCTCCAACCTGAGGGAATGCTCAAGGTTCTTCCACATTACAATCCTCTTCAATGCGTCCTTTTGGACATAAAAGTTGTCTTCCTGAAACAGTTAGGAAGTCTTTCAGATGGCTTCACTTGGGCTTTGTGTGTCTTCCAACATGCTCTCCGTTTGCTCCTGTGGACTCCAAGTACATGAGTCCATCCTGGACCTAAGGTTAAGGGTGTATAGTCTGCCTTGATGCATGGTCATTTTTGAAGATTGGGAGGCCTTGTTGGCACCGTTTCTGGAGACGCTCGAGGTACTCGTGTCCTCACTGTGGAAGACTCCAGACATGTCTTTGGCACGGTTGCGGGGGTTCATTTGGAGCTCTCCTTGGGTGGCCATTTTCCTGTTCTGAAGCACCGTGATAGGGTGGGAGGACCTGACCCTTGTGCTGAGCTCAGATTTCCTCCCCTGAGGCTTTGCTTGAGGCCTCATTGTTTCTTGGCCTGTCGTGGTTAAGATGGAATGGTGGATGCTTGCCTTTCACTGGAGTCCAGAGTACTAGAGCTGACTGTCACGACCAAACACTACTAACGGGGCCATGGAGAAAGTGACACCAACTCACATTGCAAACTGCCTTGATTTGAGACCCAAGCAGCTCCAGCAGTTTGGGATGGCTTGGTGTCCTCTTGTCCCACCCGTGACTACTCCAGCCAAGTGTAGTGATCAGGCGTGGGTTAATGAGGAGTGGTTGCTATGACCTCAAAGCTTTGTGACATCACACATGCTGGCTTCACTGAAGCAGGTGTCCCTCTCCAATGACCTTGGTATTCTATGGCTTTAGGTAGGAAGCCCCGGGAAGGACAGAACAAGTGCCTTCTGAGTCTCATGAAATACTCAGGTTGTCTTGGGGGTTAATGTCCCACTTCCCCTTTCTAGACTAAGAGGAAAGAAAATGACATTCAGTATACCTTCCTTTAAGCCAACATTTCCCCAGATACGGAAAGGTGTCCTATTTTCACTAAAATCTCTAGAGAGCTCAAGACACAGGAGACCTCGTGTGTATCAACAGCTTTCCGTGGGTTTTGTCATCTTGTGGTTGAGAGCGTCCTTTGTCAGCATCTTTTGCCTATGGGTCAGTGATGAGTAAGGTTGGAAAGTCCCTTTTTGAGGACAGGTGAGGGCTTCAATAAGCGGTGCTTTCTGTGGCCTCATCTCCTAGTGTTCTGAAATGCACGGCCAGGGATTAGGGCTCTGTCTCCCTGGTTTTCCCTTAATCACCTTTGCAAAGTCTTCGAGGAGACTAACCTTCAGCATCACAGCTAACTCTTAAGGGAGAGGCCTGGACTGCACCCGTTGTCATCATTAGTTACCTATACTTGTTGTGGTAACGGGTATAGACATGCAGACCAAGTCTCTTTAGTCAGAATGAAAGGGACGGCCTATACCGATGACTTGCAAGGCACATTTGAGCAGACCTTTGGAGTGAGCCACAATGCCCTTACAAGGACTAGTGGATAAGGAAGGTTCGGTCCATTTTGGCAACACAGTATTCTTCAGCCGTCGAAGAAAATGAACCCCTGGACCTTGCCTTGACATGAATGTCCCATGCCCTGCTGAGGGGAAATGGAAAAGGCAAGCAGACAAAGGGAAATGTCATATGGCTTCCCACAATATGTGCCTCGGGAGGAATACCTTGGCCCTTAGTAAAGGAAGGGAAAACTGAAGGGCAAGAAGTCAGAGAATGAGACCCACCAGGAGTGACTCAGGACTCTGAGAACCAAGCTGAGGGTTACAGAAAAGGGGTGTTCAGGAGTTGTGGCATATATTAGGAGGAGCACTGGGACATACATGCAACTAAAGCATCCGTGAATACTGTCAAAAACGAATGATGGATGATAGGCAGGCTTTCTCAACAGAACAGCAACAACAACAACAAAAATTCAGAGGAAAACATTCTGGCCCTTTTAAAACCAAAGAAAGTCACAGGGAGACAAGGAAAGCATTATATTGTTTATTATCTTTCCTTATTGAAATGACATGGGATTGCTTTACTAAAATGTCCTTCTCTGAATTGTGCCTTTATCCTTGTGACTTATAGTCTACCTGCCTCTTCCATCTCTGGAATCGATGAGAGGACATGGCAATGCCTTCGCTCAATACCTAGAAGAGTGGCCCAGGAAAATGACTTGGACCTGGCCTTCTGTGTGTTGGCAGGTGTTGGATTACTGATTCAAACACTTCAGTCACTACTCGAGAGCTGAGATTTTGTAGGTTTCCTGACCTAATCTTGGGAGTTGCTATGTGTCTGATAATTTATCTTCTTCTCTCCGGTCTTTGATTTGCTAGCATAAATGTGTGGATGTGTCTCTTAGGTTATTCTTTTTCCCTTTCTACCCATTCTCAGGTTGTTTTATACTTTCAGCTGTATTCTTGTCTCCCTGTTTTATCCCAGTAATGGCTTCTGCAGTTTGTTCATTATTAAGACACTGAATTGTGAGATCTCCTGATTTTTTTTCCTATTAGTTTGTTTTTATTTCCTTTATTTCGATAACTATATGTATGATTTCATTTTTTCTGTTAACATTGGAATTTGGTTCTTCTTCTTCTTGTTCCTTCAGCATCGAGATTTGTTGCTTTACTCTTTTGTGTGTGTGTGTGTGTGTGTGTGTGTGTGTGTGTGTGTTTAAATTTTGGAAATGCACGCATTAACCCTATATGGTTTCCCCATAAAATGTTTTGGCATCACCCCATAAGTTTCTTGACATTCCTTTGTTCATGGCTCTTTCTGCTTTTCCTTTGGATTTTCTTTCTTGCATTCATTGCTAGTTCGTGACGTGTTGTGTTTTCCAACTTTTAGTGTCTGGCTGTATGTCCAATTTGAAAGTGATATCTTCCCGTTATCAAACCTTCATGATTATAAGTGCACAGGATAGGTTTTGACTTCTCTTCCATTAATTACCCCTCATTTTGGATTCCAGCCATGACCTGTAATATACAAAGTTCGGTCTGCCTTTGGGAAGAACATATCTTATGCTCCTCAGAAACGCAATCTTACTCATGGATCCCCAAAGCTCAGGAGGTCAAGAGAGCCAATGTGGACGTCTGTTATTCCTTACCACCTTTCCATCCAGATGATCTGTGCTGTGCTTAACGTGGATATCATAGTCCCCAACAATATTGGATTAAAGTCCCCATCTCCCTTCCTCTCTGTTCATATGCTTCCAACGTTTAGATACAGCAATGTCCTGGTATATATGTTGGCAGTTCTTCCAGGTTTCTGATGTTCTGATGCTCCATCATGACAAAACACCTTCCGCTCTTTTTTGTCTCTGAAAGGCATAAAATCACTCAAGATGACTTAGGCACAATCACTTTGGCTCTCTTCTCCTTGGCAAGAGCATAACCTACGTTTCCAAATTTCTTCACTTTCAAGCTATGTGCATCTTTATAGTCAAAGGAAATCTCCTATGGGCAACAGAGGTCGAGCTTGTTTAATTTTTGTTGTTTTCTGATGGATCTTTTCTCGTATTTTTCTTTTTTTGGTTTGTTTTATTTTATTTTATTTTAATTTTTGTAATTTCAACCACACCTACAAAATGTTTGTAGTGACAGGAGACTTTCGTCCTTAATGCGAAATGAATTATTGTTAGGTAAGAAGTTCACTTTTTCATTTCGGTTGACTTCTAACTTGAATTCTCTGTGCCTTTCCCTTTTATGGTATTTTCTTTGCGGATACTTCATTATTGCGATTTCTCACTTCCACCCCCTCTTTCGCGTGTCTTCTCTGTGTGTGTGTTCATCTGGGTGTGCATGTGCATGTCTTATGTGTGCGTGGTCTGTGTGTTTTTCACACAAAACTTTTAATTTAATTTACAGAGGTAGGGATTTGGTCTCTTAAGGTTAGCAATTCAATTTGACATGCCTTAAAACTCACATTCCATCCGTTTCAAGAACATCTTCTGCAAGCAATGTTATCATTTGTACTCTTCCATAAACACGTATTCTCACAAAACTGCCTTCAAACAAACACCACATTTTGTGTGCCTCATTACAATCGTATTGTTTGTCCCTATACCCCTTGATTTTTCGTATGTTTCTTGACTGTCTTGAGGGAGTGAAATCGTCTGTTTGTTTTCTTTCTGAGAATGATAGATATGACAGGGCCCAAAGCTCTCTGCAAGCCTGTCACATGAGACATGTGGAAGAATTCATTCTTGCTTAAGTCTCAATAAGAATTTGCGGTGATATGGAGGACAGTGAGATGGTAGTAGTGTCTAATAACCTCGTGCTTGTCTTCAGCCATGAAGGCAAAAGGAAGATGACAACAATAACGGGGGCGGGGGGAAATTGAACTGAAGTCTACACAGTAAACTCCACAGAGTAAGAGATCGGAGGTCACAGAAAGTATGGGAGAAGTTTGGAGACATGGCTCATGGGAGATTTGGGTGGTTCGTGCATCAGAGGGCAGTGATCCCATGCAAAGGACAAAGGCACAGGAGAACAGGGCCCACTGGGAACCCACTATGAACCTGTTTCCCAGTGCAATTGGCTGTGACGAACGGAGGGTCTGAGTTCTTGACAACACAATTCTTGAGGGGTGGAGTTTTCAGATCAGCAGTCTTGGCAGAAATCGACTCGAAAGAACACCGTGATTTTCTTACAGGGGACACCAAGAAGAAACCAGGTGCAGACAGCCTGGAGACCATGATCAGAAACAATACCAGGAGATGTAGTTGGAGGAGAGTGGGTCCTGGCAGTGCATCCGTGAGAGGCAGTGTTTGTGGAAATGATTCAATGGGTGCATAAGAAATGATCGGCTCTCAAACCAGTAGCAACAGGACCGAGCGAATGGCCAAGACAGGATGGTGAGACATTTGCTGCCTACCCTGCTGACACAAAAACCCAACCGTGGAACACTTGGAGGACTGCCTTCCTCAGTCCAAGATGCTTAGTTTAAGGAGAACACATTCTCCCAGAGGGGACAAGAAGAATGCCTTGACCACATGCTCTCTTCTGAACACAGCATTCTGCAGGCCTGCATTCTATTCGGTTGTGGAAGGTCTCCTTTCACACTCACACTAGACCCTACTAAGTGAAACCTCAGCATATTCAGCCTGGGCCCAAACACACCAAACGCCAGGCAAGGAGGGCCATTGCAGTTGACTGGTCTCAAGGACAGGGTCAGCCACAACACAACAGCAGATGGCATGCATCACACACACACACACACACACACACACAAACACCCATCATCCCTTAAGGGCCAGCACTTGGTCACTCCCGGATTTCCTCTTCTTAAAGACATTAACCTCAGGATGGAAAAAGAATGAGCATTCAGAATACGGAGAGGTAGACAGAGACTTATATCCAAGGCAAAGATGGAAGAATCAACTGTTGCCAAGGTAAAAGAACAAGAAAGGATCATGGTTAGGCAATCAGAGAGAAACTTCTACATAGAACACGCCTGATGGGGTATAGAAAGGAGCGGCCTGGATACTTCCTGTACATCAGAAAACATAGAAGATATCAGAGAGTCTCGAACCACAGAGATAAACTGATAAAGATAAACAAACATAAATAGCTCCTGAAGAGAAGATTGGTAGGAGACTGGATGCAAAGTCCGGGAACAAGGCAGAAGTAGAGGATCCAATGAGTGACCTGGAAGAACAAGTCTAGACAATAAGGAAGCAAATTCTAAAAGAGAAGGAAGAATGACCGGACATGACAATGAGCTTAGGGAATCATCATCTCCAGGAATTGAAAGAGGTGCCTCTTGTAGGAGAAGTAAGAGTGAGTGAAAGAAAGAGGGCTGAACATGGATTTGAGAAATCAGGGCTGAAAATGACCCTCATCTGGTAGCACAAACATAGGTCCACAATCAGAGGCACAGAGGACTCCCATCACCTTCCACAGAAGCAGAGCACCAAAAGACATAGTGTCCTTCACCCTGGAAAATCTAGGCATGGAGGAATTCACTTTAGCAAATAGGTATGGGAGAATAGTTTGTCCATAGCCCAGTCACTGACTTCAAGAGGAAATGCTATACCAGCTCTCGAAGAAAGCCAGATAGCTCAAGCAACACCAGCCCAGGCCACAACGCTTATCCCCTGCATTTCTGAACAATGACTGAGCAGCGGTTCTTGTCTAGAACCACGAGGTTCTCAGAAGTCAACAGTTGGGCCCCAGGATGTGTCAATCAGTTCAGAGGCACCCTTCAGATCAACTCATGATTCCACGGTCTTGGCAATGACTGTGGTCTCAGGTTCTCTGCTCAGGGGAAAGTAAGCTTCTCCCTCGCCAGCTCTACCCCTTGATTGTGAACTCTCGGTCTCTCTGTCTAATAAGTGCAAGCGCATCCTTTGACAAGATAACAAAAACAAAACCAGACACAATAATTGACTGGGGGCAGAGGATGATTTATTGAATTTGGACCAAGGTTCCTATGGAGGGCAGCTAGGTACAGAGAACCTCCCACCATCCTAAAATACCATACCTTTGCTCGGAGCTCCAATGTTCATTCTGCTGTTCTTTCTCTTCCTGGATCTCCTCACCAACCTGAAGCATCCACTGTGTGTCACGCTGTACTGACCCCTTGTTGACACATGTTCATTTTCTTCTAGCTCCATTATAACATGCTCATCTTCTACAACAGGCACTCTTTGCTTCTCACATGACATCATTTGGCTGAGGGTCTTGAGAGGTAGAAGGCAGGCTTGTGCTGCCACATCTCCATGCATTTCCACAGGGGTAGCTGCTCCACCCTGAGGGTGTTCTCAAGGTTCTTCCACATTTGAATCCTCTTCAATGCGTCCTTTTGTACATATAAGTTGTCTACCTGAATCAGGCACAGAAGTCTTTCAGATGGCTTCACTTGGGCTATAGGTCTCTTCCAAAATGCTTTCCATTTGCTCCTGTGGACTCCAAGTACATGAGTCCATCCTGGACCCAAGGTTCTACACCGAAGGTGTAGAGACTGCCTTTGATGCATGGTCATTTTTGAAGATGGGGAGGCCTTGTTGGCAGCATTCCTGGAGAGGCTCGAGGTACTTGTGTTGTCCCTTTGAAGACTCCAGACATGTCTTTTGCACGGTTGCGGGTGTTCAGTTTTCTTTCCTTGGGTGGGCCTTTTCCTGTTCAGAAGCTCCGTGATTGTGTAGGAGGGCCTTATCCTTGTGCAGGGCTCAGATTTCCTCCCCTGAGGCTTTGCTTGAGGCCTGATTGTTTCTAGGCATGTCGTGGTTAAGATGGAATGGTGGATGCTTGTCTTTCTCTGGAATCCAGAGGGCTGGTGCTGATAATCAAGACCAAACACTATGAATTGGGCCATGTGGAAGGTGACACCGACTCGCTTCGCAAACTGCCTTTGTGAGAGACCCAGAGAGCTCCGGCAGTTTGGGACGGCCTGGGGTGCTCTTGGCCCACCCACGATTACTCTAGCCAATTGTAGTGATCAGGCGTGATGTAATGAGGAGTGGTTGCTATGAACTCAAAGCATTGTGACATCACAAATGTTGGCTTCTCTGAAGCAGCTGTCCTTCTCCCATGACCTTGGTGTCCTAAGGCTTTAGGTAGGAAGACACCGAAGGACAGAACAAGAGCCCTCTGATTCTGATCAAGAACTCAGGTTGTCTTGTGGGTTAGTGTCCCACTTCCCCATTCTGGAAAAAGCGGAAAGAAAATGATGTTCATTATACCTTCCTTTAGGCCAACATTTTCCCAGAGACGGCAAGGTGTCCTAATTCCACTACAATTTCTAGAGATCTCAAGAAACGGTGAGGCCTCATGGGTATCAACAACTCTCCATGGGTTTGGAAATCCTGTGTTTGAGAGCGTCCTTTCTCAGCGTCTTTTGCCTATGGCTCAGTGATGACTAATGGACAGAAAGTCCCCTTTCGAGGAAAAAGGTGAGGGCATAGATATATGGTGCTGTCTCTTAGTTTTCTGAAACACACGGCTAATGGTTTAAGGCTCTGTCTACCTGGCTTTCCCTTACACACCTTTGCAAAGTCTTAGAGGAGAGTGTCATTCTGCATCAGGGCTAAACCTAAGGAAGAGGCCCGAACAGCACCCGTTGTCATCATTAGTTGTTCTTGTTGCGGTAACGGGTATAATCATGTTGACCATGTCTCTTTAGTCAGAAGGATAGGTATGGCTAATATCGATGGCTTTCAAGGCCAATTCGAGAGGACCTTTGCAGTGAGCCGCAATGCCCTTGCAAGGACTAGTGGATAAGGAAGGCTTGGTCCATTTTGGCAAGCAGTATTCCTCGACCGTCGAAGAGAATGAACGCCCTGGACCTTGCCTTGACATGAATGTCCCATGCCTGGCTGATGTGAAATGAAAAGGCAAGCAGAAAAAGGGAAATATCATATGGCTTCCCACAATATGTGCCTCCTAAGGAATACCTTGGCGCTTTGTCCTCTTCAATAAACACGTATTCTCATAAAACTGCCTTCACACAATCACCACGATTGGGTGCCTCATTAGTGTCGTATTGTTTGTCCTTATATCCCTTGCTTTTTCATATGTTTCTTGACTGTCATGAGGGAGTGAAATCATCTGTTTGTTGTCTTTCTGAGAATGATAGATGTGACGAAGCCCAATGCTCTCCGCAACACTGCCACATGAGTCAAGTGGAAGAATTCATTCTTTCTTATGTCTCAGTAAGAATTTGTGGTGACATGGAGGCCAGAACAACTGCAACGGAGTGGACATTGACCGGAAGCCTACAAGGGAAACTCGACAAGAAGAAAGGTAGTCGCAGAGACTAAGGGAGAGGTTGGAGACATGGCTTATAGGAGATTTCGTTGGTTCATGCATCAGATGGCAGTGATCCCTTGCAAAGGACAAATGCCCAGGAGAGCAGGGAATGCTGGAAAACCACAAGGCACCTGTTTCCCAGTGCCATTGGCTGTGACGAGAAGAGGGTCTGAAGGGCACGAGTTCTTGACAACACAAGTCTTGAGTGCTGGAGTTTTCAGATCAGCAGGCTTGGCAGATATAACGTCGAAAGAACTCCGTGTTTTTCCGGCATAGGTCACCAACAAGCAACCATGTGCAGACAACCTGGAGACCATGATCAGCGACAATACCAGGACACGTAGTGGGAAGATGGTGGATCCTGGCAGTGCCTCCATGAGAGGCAGTTTTCGTGGAGTTGTATCAATGGGGGCATAAGAATTATTGGGCTCCCACACGAGGAGAATCAAGACTGAGCTACTGGCCAAAACAGGATGGTGAGTACATTAGCTGCCTACTCTGCCCACACGAAATCCCAACCATGGAACACTTGAGGGACAGCCTTCCTCAATCCAAGTTGTTTAGTCCAAGGAGATCAGACTATCCCATAGGGGACGAGAAGAATGCCTTGAACACATGATCTCTTCTGAACACAGCATTCTGTAGGCCTGCGTTCTGATGATTTTGTGGAATGTCTCCTTTCACAGGCACACCAGAGCCCACCATGGTAAACCTCAGCATATTCAGCCCAGGCCCCAAACACACCAAACGGCAGGCAAGGAGATCCACTGCAGATGGCTGGTCTCAAGGACAGCATCAGTCACAACACAAACATCAGATGGCATGCATGCCACACACACACACACACACACACACACACACACACACACACTAGACAAACCTTAAGGGCCCTCCCTTGGACACTCAATGATCTCTTCTACCTAAATAAATTACCCACAGGATAGAAAACAAAATAAGTATTTCGAATACAGAGAGGATACAGAGATCTAGATCTAATATAGATGGAAGGATCAATAGATGCCAAGGAAAAAGAACAAGAAAGGATCACGGCTAGGAAATCAGAGTGAAGCTTCTACATATAACACGCCCGATGTGGGTTTGATAGCAGCGGCACGGATCCTCCCTATACATCAGAAAACATAGAAGATATCAGAGAGTCTCGAACCACAGAGATAAAACTGATAAAGATAAAAGAACCTAAAGAGCTCCTGAAGAAAAGATTGGTAGGAGACTGGATGCAAAGACTGGGAACATGGCAGAAGTAGAGGATCCAATTAGTGACCTGGAAGAACAAGCCTAGAAAATAAGGAAGCAAATTCTAGAGAGAAGGAAGAATGACGGAACATGACAATGAGCTTAGGAAATCATCATCCAATAAGAAGGTAATATGTGCCTATTGTAGGATAAGTAATAGTGAGAGAAAAAAAAGAGGGCTGAACATGGATTTGATAATCAGGCTGTCAATGACCCTCATCTGGGAGCTGAAACAGAGGTCCAGAATCAGAGGCACAGAGGACTCCCATCACCTTCCACAGAAGCAGAGCACCAAAAGACATAGTGTCCTTCCCCCTGGAAAATCTAGGCATGGAGGAATTCTCTTTACGCAAATAGGCATCGGAGAATAGTTTGTCCATAGCCCAGTCACTGACTTCAAGAGGAAAAGCTATACCAGCTCTCGAAGCAGGTCGGATAGCTCAAGCAACACCTGACCAAGCCAAAATCCTTATCCCCTGCATTTCTGAACAATGAAAGAGCAGCGGTTCTTGTCTAGAACCAGGAGGTATTCAGAAGTCAAAGGTTGGGTCCCTTGTTGTGTCCATCAGTTCAGAGGCGGCCTTCAGATCAACTCATGATTCCAGGGTCTTGGCTATGACTCTGAATATGACTTTTATGTGACTTTTATATGACTTTAATATGAATTTTATATAACTATAAGATAAATAAAAAATGAATTAAAAAAATAAAAAGATAATTTCTTTACCTATAGGTATAGCATTGTTTGGGAAAAGAAGGTTACCTTGAAGTTTAACTCTATATGAACATTAGAAAATAGAAATGAAAAAGTAATAAACTAGACTAAACTAAACTAAATTTTTTAAAAAATTAGAATGCAAATGAAAAAAAATGTGTATGTATCAAAAAGTTCAGGTTAGAAGGTTAATATGGAATTTGATATACTGGACATCTCAGTTTGAAGGTAAATAGGTTAAAAAGTTATCTATATATTACAAATAAACCAGAATAGTGGGAATGAGTTAAAAATAAAAGTTGTATCTATGATGTAGCAGTGGTTGTTGTTGTGTAGTCTTTTTTCTTTCCTGGTTGGTTTTCTGAGGCAGAGGCCTGTCACGTGGGTTTCAGTCAATGATGTTCCCTGATTTAAATTCTCCCACCCCTCTCAAGGGGATGGGCTCTGAGGAATCCTGTTTTTTCAGGTCTTTATTCTTTGGAGGTTTTTATGTTTGTTAATTTTTTTTTCTCTTGCCTTGACCTCTTTTGATGGCTTTTGGAGATGAAAGCAAACTGCACCCTGTTCTGTCTCTCAGAGATAATCCTCAGTCTTCTCACCTGTGGGTGCTGCAGAGCCCATATAAATTCGCCCTTGCCTGCTGCCAGAGCAAATTTTGAGTCGTAGTCCCAGGGAGCACAGAATCTTCTGCTTGTACCCAAACCATTGCCGCAGTGTCTGTCTAGGCAGCTCCTGACCATCAGAGAGGTTCCAATTGCCATCCCACACTGAGATTTTCATGCTGGCCCTGGCTGGGAGTGCCTGGTCTTTCTCTGTCTAAGAGTTCTGGGCTTGCAAGCACTCTCTCAGGGGAGGGTGTGGGTCACGCGTGTCTCAGGCTCTGATAGAAGGGTGCGTGTCCGAGAGCATGAGCCTGGGCCTTCACGCACCTCTCTCAGGAGAGTGTGTGGGGTGCACGCGTGTCTCATGCTCTGATAGTATGGCACGGGTCTAAGCAATGGACCGGGCCTTTGCACACCTTTCTCAGGGGATGGTAAGGGGTGCAGGTGTCTCAGGCTCTGTTAGCAAGTCTCATTGCTCTGCTGCTTGGTGAGGCTCCAAGCCCCTAACAGGAGCTGAACCCCACATGATCATGGGTGTGCTGTTGGCTCAGGGACCAAAACATCGTTTTTCCAACACACTTTCTTTGGCTCAGCACCAGGGAATCTGTACTGGGTGTGGGGACTTAAGCCCCTGTCCTTAGCTGCCATGATTCACACAATTTACCTTCAATATCCTTTGCACTTTTTGAATGCTTTCAACCAGAGTCCAAGTTAATGCTGGTCCCCAGACTCAGAACACTCTTGTATTGTGGTATGACTTTCCAATTGGTGGCCTTGGGTGGGTCCCTTGAACTTTTGTTTATTTCAGTAACAGTCCAACGTTCTCACTCCACTTTTCCTGCCCACTGATGACTTCTGTGCTGGCAGAGATCCAGACATATATAATTCTGATCTCAGGCTGTTTTCATGGGTAATCAGAATTCTTTGGTAGGAAATAACTTCAATTTGGAGTACAGGTTGAAATGGCACCTCCTCTTACTTGCCCATCATCTTGTCTCCTCTCACATGACACTTATAAGAAAATTTCAAGAGATAGGAATTTGGCATTTTATGGATAGCAAATCAATTTCATGTGCATTGAGAACTCACATTCCATCACTTTCAGCCACAATTCCTGCAAAGAATGTCCCATTTTGTCCTGTTTTATAAACACGTATTCCCACTAACATGCCTACAAAGAAAGACAAAAGTTTAAGTGTCTGGTTAGAGTAGTATTGCTTGTCCATTTTCTCCTGCTTTTTCACATGTTTCTTTACTACCATGACGGGGTGAAATCATACGTTATTTGTCTTTCTGAGACTCAGAGATGTGACATAGCCCAATGCTCTCCACAACATTGCCACATGAGGCAAGTGGCAAGAATTCATTCTTCCTTATGGCTGGGTAAGAGTCTGTGATGCCTTTGGAAGATAGTGAGATGTTAGTAGTATCTGGGAACTCCAGGCTTGTCATCAGCCATGAACACAACTGGAAGATGACTACATCAACTGTGACTTGGTGGAAATTGACCTGAAGCCTACAGACCAAACTCTACAGTAAAAGAGAAAAGAAGTCAAAGAGACTATGGGAGAAAATTGGAGACGTGGCTTAGGGAGAAGTAGGCGGTGGTGCTTCAGACGGCAGTAAGCCAATGCAAAAGACAAAGGCACAGGAGAGACAAGAACACTGGGAACCCAAAGGTAGCATGTTTCCCAATGCCACTTGCTCTAACCAGCAGCTTATCTGAATGGTACAAGTCCTTTCCAACAAAGGGTGTTGAGTCTGGAGTTTTCAGATCATCAGTCTTGGCAGATATCGAGTTGAGAGAACACTGTGTTTCTCCTGGAGAGGACACCAACAAACAACCAGGTGCAAACAGCCTGGAAATCATGATCAGAGACAGTACCAGCAGACACAGAAGGAAGATGGTGGTTTCTGGCAGTGTATCTGTGAGAGGCACGGCTCGTGGAGATATTTTGATGGGGGCAAAAGTAATTTGGGGCTCTAGCACAAACAGCATAAAGACCGAACTACTGGCAAAGACAGGACGGTGAGGACATTAGCTGCCTCACGTACAAAAGCGAAGTCCAAACCATGGAACACTGTGGAGACTGTCTTCCTCAGTACAAGTTGCTTAGCCAAAGGAGAACAGACTCTCCAGTAAGGGACTAGAAGAAAGCCCTTCTACCATGCTCTTTAAAACACAGCATTCTGCAGGCGTTTGTCTGTTGAGTTGGTTGAACGTCTCCTTTCTTAGGCAAACCAGTGCACACCAAACTAAACCACACCATATTCAGCACAGAAACACTAAAATGGAATGCAAGGAGAGACCCTGCAGATGACTGTCTTAATGTCAGGGGACAGCCACAACACAACAACAGAGGGCATGCACTCCACAAACACCCGAGACTTCCTCAATGGCCAGACCTTGGCCACCCCATGATCTCTTCTTCCTAAAGACATTACCCTAAGGGTAGAAAACAGAATGGGCTTTGTGAATAGAGAGAAGAAGACAGAGACCTGGATCCAATGCAAAGATGGAAGACTCAATTGATGCTGAGGAAAAGAATTAGAAATGATCATAGCCAGGCAATCAAAGTTAAACCTTTAAATGTAACAAGCCCGATGAAGGATTGAAAGCAATATCCAGAATACTCAGTGTACATAGAAAAAGACAGAAGACATCAGGGAGTCTCCTACCACAGAGATAAAAGTGATAAAAAATAAAATCTAGGGTCTCTGATAATAAGATTGGTAGTAGACTGGTTGCAAGGCCAAGAAGCTGGCAGAATCAGAGGATACAATTAGTGACGTGGTAGAAAAATACTGGAAAATAATGGAAGGTAAGTGAAAGAGAGAAGGAAGAATGATGGAACATGACAATAAGCTTATGGAAATCATCAACTCCAAGAAAAAAAAAAAAAAGATGTGCCTATTCTTGCACACCTAGGAGTGAAAGAATAAAGAAGGCCAAATATTTCTTTGAGCAATCAGAGCTGAAAATGTCCCTGATCTTGGAGTAGAAACAGAGCTCCATATTAAGAGGCACAGAGTACTCCCATCACCATCAACAGATTCAGAGCAATACAATACAGTGTCATCCCCCCTGCAAAAGATAGCAAGGGAGTTATTCTCGTAATGCAAAAATGTGTGCGAGAGCCAAGTCACTGACTTCAAGGCGACCAGTTATACCAGCTCTCAAAGCAGGTCGGATAGAACAATCAACACCAGCCCAAGCCAAAATGCGTATCCCCTGCATTTCTGAACAATGACAGAGCAGTGATTCTGTCTAGAACTCTGAGGTATTAAGAAGACAAAGATTGGGTCCTGGGGTGTGTCCATCAGTTCAGAAACGGCCTTCAGCTCAGCTCATGATACCAGGGTCATGGCCTTGTCTCTGGTCTCAAGATCCGTGTTCAAGGGCAACTCTGATTCCCCACCACATCTTCATCCCGTGAGTGTGATCTTTCTGTTTCTCTCTCAAGTACGTTCATGTATATTGTTGGACATAAATAAATTTTAAAAAGTTTACAATGATTTACTAGAGCCAGAGTATTGTTTATTTAATTTGGACCTATGTCCCTATGGAATGCACGCAGGTACAGAGCACCTCCCACCGTCTTAAAGTGCCAGGCCTTCACTCTGTGCTCCCTTGTCCATTCTCCTGTTCTTTGTCTTCCTGTACCTCCTCACCAACCTGTATCACCCACTGTCTGTCCCAGTATAGTGGCCCTTTGTTGTCACATTGTTCATCCTTTCCTGGTTCCATTAGAACATGCCCATCTTCTGCAAGAAGCACCATTTGGTTATTACCTGAAACCATTTGGGGGATGGTAATGAGAAGGTTAAGGCAGGCTTGTGCTGCCATATCTCAATTCAGTTCTGCAGAGGGTAGCTACACCACTTTGTGGGCATGCTCAAGGTTCTGCATCATTCGAGTCCTTTTCCATTTGTCTTTTGTAGATACACGTTTTTATCTTGAAACGAGCAAGAGTGCCATTCAGATGGCTTCCCTTGTGCTATAGGTCTCCTCCAACATGTTTCATGCTTGCTCCTGTGGACTCCAAGTAAATGAGTCCATCCTGGGACTCAGGTTCTAGGGTGTAGAGTCTGACTTTGGTGCTTGGTCAGTTTTGAAGATTGGGAGGCCCTATGTTATGATTTCTTGAGATGCTAGAGGAACTCATATCCTTGCTGTTGTAGACTCCAGACATAACTTTGGCAGGGTTGCGGGTGTTCCCTATGAGATTTCCTTGGGTGGCACTTTTCCTGGTCAGAAGCGCCCTGATTGGGAGGGAGGACCATAACATATGCAGGACATGGAGTTCATCCCCTGTCTCTTTTTTGAGACCTGATTCTTTCTTGGCCTTTCGTGGGTAAGATGGATTGGGGGATACTTGTCTTTCTCCGGAGTCCAGATGGCTTTTGTAACTGTCACGACAATAGACTACAAAATCGGCCATGGAGAATGCTACACTGACTCGCTTCTCAAACTGACTTGGTGAGAGACCCAGGCGGCTACAGTATTTGGGGGAGCTGTGGATCCTCTTGGACCACTCATGACTACAACATCCAAGTGTAGATCAGGCGTGGTTTGGGGAGGAGGGGTTGCTATGACCTCAAAGCTTTGTGGCATCAGAGAATCTGTCTTAACTGAAGCAGCAGTCCCTCTCTCATAACCTTTGATTCCTATGGCTTTAGGTAGGAAGCCAGGGAAGGGCTAAAAAGAGCCCTGAGCCTGATCAAGAACTCAGGTTGTCTATGTGTTAATTTCCACTTCCCCTTTCTAGAAAAATAGAAAAGAAAATGATGTACAGCATACCTTTTTTTTTTTTTTTTTTTTAGGCCAACATTTCTCCAGAGATGGCAAGGTTTTCCTATTTCCACTGCAATTTCTAGAGATCTCAATAAACAGTGAGGCCCTGGGTATCATCAGCTCTCTGTGATGTTTGTCATCCTGTGGGTAACAGAGTCCTTGCTCAGCATCTTTTACCTATGGGTCAGTAATGACTAAGGGACGGGAAGTCCTTTTTCAAGGATAAATGTTAGAATATGTATGTATTATGCTGTCTGTGTCCTCATCTCCTCGTGTTAAGAAACACTATTCATAAGGGATTAGGGCTCTGTCTACCTGGCTTTACCTTGGACAGCTTTCCAAATGCTTCAAGAAGATTGATATTCTGCATGATAATTAACCCTTAAGGAAGAACCCATGAGAGCACTCCTTGTCATCTTAGTTAACTCTACCTGCTGTGGTAATGGGTATAGCCATGTTGACTACTTCTCATTAATCAGAGGAAAATGAACGGCTTATATGGATGGCCTGCAAGGCCCAATAGATCAGAACTGTGGATTGAGTTGCATTGCCCTCACAAGGACTATTGGATAAAGAAGGTGCAGTCCACATTGGCAACAGAGTATTCCTCAGCCATCAGAGAGGATGAACCCCTGGTACTTGCATTGACATGAATGTCACAGGATGCCAAATGAAAAAGGCAAGCAGACAAAGGGAAATATAATATGGCTTCTCTCATATGTGCCCCAGGATGAATACCATGGGCCTTAGTAGAAAGAAGGGGAAATGGAAGGGGAAGAAATCACAGAAGGAGACAAACCAGAAGTGACTCAGTACTCTGAGGTTACAGAAAAGAAAGACATGCAGGAAATGAGGGAACTGGCTAATGGGTGTTGAGAAGTTGTGGAACATCTTAGAGTTTTAGGATGAACTCTAGGTCATATATGGAACTAAAGCATCGTGAATCCTTGTCAAAATCGAATGATGGATGATAGGCCTATTTCCTCAACAGAACAAAAAATTAAAATAAAAACAAACTGGCCCTTTCAAAAGCAGGTAAAGATAGACAGAGAAAACGAAAAATTATATTTATATTATCTTTACTTATGAAAATGGCATGGAATTTGTTTCCTATAATGTCCTTATCTGAATTGGGTCTTCATACTTGTAAATTACAGTCTACCTGCCTCCTCCATTTGTGGATTTGATGAGAAGAAACGACATTGACTTCATCAAATGTCTAGAAATGTTGACCAGAAAAATGATTTGGATCTGACCTTCTGTGTGTTGGGAGGTGTTGGATTACTGCTTCAAACGCTTTAGTCACTACTAGAGAGCTAAGGTTTTGTAGGGTTCCTGACTTAATATGTGTTCCTGATTTGATATGTGTCTTGGAATTTAGCCTTTTTCTCAGTGTTGGAATTTTATCCTTTTTCTCAGTGTTGGATTTGCTGGAATAATTGTGTAGATGTGTCATTTCGGTTATATTTTTTTCCTTTCTATCAGTTGTCATATGATCTCATAATTTTATCTGTATGCTAGTCTCCCTGTTTAATCCAGGTAATGGCTATTCCTGTTTGTTAAAGTTTTCAAAACTGACAATTGAGTTCTCCAGATTTTTTTCTAGTGTTTTGTTTGTATTTCTTTTATTCCAATGATCATATATATTATCTCTCTTTTTCTGTTCACTTTGGATTCCATTTCATCTTTTTCTAGTTCCTTATGCCATCGGTTAGGTTGCTTTTATTTGGTGCTTTGAATTTTTTGAAATAAACGCATTTAGCCCTATATTCTTTCCCCAAAGAATGTTTTGGCATCATCTCATAAGTTTCTTTACTTTCCTTTGTTGAAAGTACTTTATGACTTTCCTTTTGATTGTCCTTCTTTAAGGCATTGATAGTTTGGGAGTGTTTGTGTTTTCCACCTATTAGTGTGTGGCTGTGTTTCCCATTCATAAGTGATTTCTTTACTTTTTCATATCTTTGTGGTCATAAGTATACAAGAAAGGATATGAATTCTCTTCTATTAATTATTACTGGGTTTTTACTTCAGCACAGGATCTGATAGACAATGTTAGGTCTGCCCTTGGGAAGAACTTCTCTTATGGTTCTCCGAGACACAATCTTATGCATGTTTCTCCTATGCTCAGGTGGTCTAGAGAGCCCATGATGACGTCTGTTATTCCTTCCCACCTATCCCTCTGCATGATTTGTCCTGAGCTAAAAGTGGATATCATCGTCCTCAAAATATTGGATTGTGGTCCCCAACTCCCTTCTGTTCTGGTAATATGCTTCCAACATTTAGATACAACCAAGTTGGTGGTGTATCTGTTGGCAATTCTTCCAAGTTTCTGAAGTTTTGATGCTCAATCAAGACAAAACACCTTCTGGTAATATTTTGTCTCTTGAAGGCATAAAATTTCTCTATCTGCCATAGGCACCAATGGATTGGTTCTCTTATCTTTGCCAATTGAACTACCTATGTTTTCCCAAATCCATAACTTCCAAGCTATTGTATCTTTATAGTCGAAGGATCTCCTATGGCTAACATAAGGTCGAGCTGGTTTTGTTTTGTTTGTTTGTCTGTTTGTTTGTTTTCTTGTTGGTCTTTTTTGCCTTTTTTTTTTCAATTTTCATCCTTCCAACAACGTGTTTATAGGAATAGGAGTATTTAGTCCTGAATACTTCAACTAATTATTGATGTGTACAGAGTTAACTTTCTCATTTTCGTTGTTTTTTTGACTTGGATTCTCAGTGCCTTTCCCACTTATGGTATTTTCCTTTGGGTTTGCTTCCTTCAGTGCGATTCCTCCCATCTTCCCCATCTTTTGTGTGTCTTATTTGTGTGTGTATGTGTGCGTGTGTATGTTGTCTGTGTGTTTCACATAACAATTATAATGAAATATCAGTAGTTAGATTTCTTTCCTTTATGGATAGCAATTCAATTTGATATGCCTTGAAAACCCACATTCCATCACTTTCAGCCACATTTCCTGCAAGGAATGTCCCATTAAGTCCTCTTTTATAAACACATATTCTCACTAACTTGCCTTCAAAAAAACACCAAATTTTAAGAGCCTGGTTAGAGTAGTATTGTTTGTCCCCTTTTCCCTTGCATATTCACATGCTCCTTGACTAGCATGAGAGAGCATAATCGTATGTTATTTGTCTTTCTGAGAGTGATAGATGTGACATAGCCCTATGCTTTCCACAATTATGCTCCATGAGGCAAGTGTAAAGAATTCATTCTTGCTTATGGCTGGGCAAGAGTCCGTGGTGCTTTTGGAGGACAGTGAGATGTTAGTAGTGTCTGGGAACTCCAGGCTTGTCTTTAGCCAGCAACACAACTAAAAGATTACTATATCAAGTGCAACATGGAGGAAATGGACCTGAAGCCTACAAAGTAAATGCCACAGCAAAAGATAAAAGAAGTTGCAGAGACTTTGGGAGAAGACTAGAGACGTGATTAGGGGAGACAGGGGATTGGTGCTTCAGAGGGCAGTGAGATAATCCAAAGAAAGAAGGCACAGGAGAGTGCACACTGGGAACCCCAAAGGAGCATACATCCTTATGCCAGCAGAAAGTCTGAATGGCACGAGTTTTTGCTAACAAATGGTCTTGAGTCCGGAGTATTTAGATCATTAGAATTGGCAGACATCGACTCTAGAGAACACTGTGTTTATCATGGAGAGTACCTCAACAAGCAACCATGTGCAGACAGCCTGGAAACCATGATAAGAAACAATCAGAGGAGACACAGTGGGAAGAGGGTGGGTTCTGGCAGGGTATCCGTGAGAAACAGTGTTTATGGAGATGACTCGATGGGAGTACACGAAATTTTGGGCTCTCGTACCAGCAGCATGAAATGGAGGTACTGGCCAAAGACAGGATGGGGATGACATTAGCTGCCGAAACTGCAAACATGAAGTCCTGACCATAAAAAACAGGGGGTACTGCCATCCTCAGACCAAGTAGCTTTTTCCCAGAATAGAATCTCCCATAGGGGAATAGAAGAAAGCCCTGCCCACATGACTTCTCCTGACCACAGCATTCTATAGGTCTTCATTCTATTGTTTAGGTTGAAAGTCTCATTTCACTGGCACACCAGAGCCCACGATGCTAAACCTCACCATATTCATCCATACACCAAACACTCCAAATGACAGGCAAGTAGAGCCTCTTCAGATAACTGGTTTCAAGGATTGGGGACAGCCACAAAACAACAGCAGAGGGCATGCATGCTACACAAATCTGAGACTCCCACAAAGGCCAGACCTTGGGCACTCCATGATCTCGTCATCTTAAAGAATTTACTCTCAGGGTAGAAAACAGAAAGGACTTTTTGAATAAAGAGAAGAAGACAGAGACCTAGATCGAATGCAAAGATGGAAGAATCATTTGACAACAAGGAAAAAGAACAAGAAATGATCCTGTCTAGGCAATCAAAGTGAAACGTCTACATGGAACACACCCGGATATGCAGCCAGCATACTCACTGTACATCAGAAAAACACAGAAGACATCAGGGAGTCTCGAACCACAGAGATAAAAGTGATTTAAATAATAAAATGAGGAGTCCCTGATGAAAAGTTTGGAAACAAACGGGATGCAAAGGTCAGGAAGGTGGCAGAAGCAGAGGATCAAATTGGTAATCTAGAAGACAAATACTGGAAAATACAGAAGCAAATCCAGAGAGAGAAAAAGGAATGGTGGAACTCGACTATGAGCTTAGGGAAGTCATCAACTCCTCGGAAAGGAAAGAGGTGCCTAATTTAAGAGAACTAGGAGTGAGAGAGAAAAAAGAGTGCTGAACATGTCTTTGAGAAATCAGAGCTGAGAATGTCCCTCATCTGGGAGCAGAAACAGAGATCCAGATTCAGAGACACAGAAGTGTCCCATCTACGTCAACAGAAGCAGTGCATCACAAGACATAGTGTCATTCCCCCTGCAAAATATAGCAAGGGAGGAATTCTCTTAACCAAAATATGCTCGGGAGAATAGTTTGTCCATAGCCAAGTCACGGTCTTCAAGAAGACAAGATATACCCATTCTTGAATGAGGTTGCATAGAGCATGCAACACCAGCCCAAGGGAAAATCTGTATCCCCTGCATTCTGTACAATGACAGAGCACTGGTTCTTGTCTAGAAATAGGATGTATTAAGAAGACAAAGATTGGGTCCTGTGGTGTGTACATCAGTACAGAGGCCGCCTTCAGCTCAACTTATGAGCCCAGGGTCATGGAATCGACTCTGGTCTCAGGTTCCCTGCTCTGGGGCAAGTCAGCTTCACACTCTCCAGCTCCATCCCCTATTGTGATCTCCCTGTCTGTCGGTCGTATACATGCATGCCGATATTTTGGCAAAAAACAAAAACAAATAAACAAACAAAAAACAGTGTACAAGTATTGACTGGGGCCAGAGGATGGTTTATTTAATTTGGATTTAGGTCCCTATAGAATGAAGCCAGGTACAGAGCAACTCCCACCATCCTGAAATGCCAGACCGTCACTCTGAGCTCCCCTGTTCATTCTGTTATTCTTTGTCCTCCTGTATCTCCTCACCAACCTGTAGCATTTGCTGTCTGTCCCGCTCTAGTGTCCCTTTGTTTTCACATTGTTCATCCTCTCCTGGTTCCATTAGAACATGCCCATTTTCCGAAAGAGGCACTTTTTGTTTATCGCATGAACAATTTGGGGGATGGTCATGAGAGGGTTAAGGCAGGCTTGTGCTGCCACATCTCCATTCAATTCCCCAGAGGGCAGCTGCCCCAACCTGTGGGAATGCTCAAGGTTCTGCAACATTCAAATTCTCATCCTTGCTTCCTTTTGGAGATACATGTTGTCATCCTGAAACGTGCACGAAAGTCTTTAAAATGATTTTACTTGGGTTATGGTTCTCTTCCAACAAGCTCTGCGCTTGCTCCTGTGGACTCCAAGTACATGAGTCCGAACTGGGCCTCAGGTTCTCAGGTGTAGGGTCTGCCCTTGTGCTTGGTCACTTTTGAAGATTGGGAGACCGTTTTGGCACGGTGTCTGGAGACACTAGGTTTACTCGTTTCCTCACTGTTGAAGACTCCAGACATGTCTTTGGCATGGTTTTGGGTGTTCCCTGGGAATTTTACTTGATGGCACTTTTCCTGGTCAGAAGCTCCCTGATTGAGTGGGAGGACCATAGACATGTGCGGGGCGTGGAGTTCCACCCCTGAGTCATTGTTTGATGCCTGAATCTTTCTTGTCCTATCATGGGTAAGATGGAATGGTGGATTCTTGCCTTTCTCCGGTGTCCAGAGGCTGGTGGTGATAGTCATGACCAAAGACTACGAATTTGACCATGGAAAACATGACACCGATTCACTTCACAACTGCCTTCGTGAGAGATCCAGGCAGCTCCTGTGGTTAGGGAGGGCTTGGGATCCTCTAAGCCCACCCATGACCACTCCATCCTAGAGTAGTGACCAGGCGTGGGTTGAAAAGGAGTGGTTGCTTTGAGTTCAAACCTTGGTGACATCACAGAAGTTGGATTCACTGAAACAGCAGTCCCTCTCTCATGACATTTGAGTCCTATGGCTTTAGGTACTAAGACCCGGGAAGGACAGAAAAAGAGCCCTCTTAGATTAGTCAAGAACTTAGGTTGTCTTGTGTGTTAATTTCCCACGTCCCCTTTGTATACAAAGAAATGAGAAATGATGTTAGGTGTAGCTTCATTTAGACTAACATTTCTCCAGAGATGGCAAAGTTTTGCTATTTCCAATGCAATTTCTAGAGATCTCAAGAAACAGTGAGGCATCTTGGGTATTATCAGCTCTCAGAGGTATGTCATCATGTGGGTGATAGTCCTTTCCCAGCGTCTTTTCCTTAAGGGTCAGAAAAGACTGACCCATACAGAAAGTCCCTTCTCTATCATTTTACTGGTCAACATTTCTAGACATTTAAGGAAGACAATGTCGTGTCTTCTCATTGATTCCAGAAATGGAGGACTCAGTTAGACTCTAATTTCATGTCATTTTAATAAGTATAGATAATAAAATATAATTATTTCCTTTTCACTGTAGGTCTTCAACTGCTTTTGAAAGGGCCAGTTTTGTTTTTGTGGTTGTTTATTTGTTTGTTTTTTAAAATTGTTGATTTATTTTATTGTACATCCAAAACTAATATAACACTGTACATCAATTATATTTAAATAAAAACAACAAAAATAAAATGGGAAGGTATACAAGAATTTTTGGTACACAGTAATTTTTTTTTAATTTAAGTTACCAGTTTATTGTTTACTTTCTTTTTTTTTTTTAATTTCTTTTCAGTCTGGCGGTATTTATTGTTTTTGCACTACACCAAGTGCTTGATGCAATCCATGCCCTCTCTAATACCCACCAGCTAGTATTCCCAATTACCCATCCCACACCCATTCAAAACCCTCAGATTGGTTTTCAGAGTACATAGTCTCTCATGGTTCACCTTCCCTTCCAATTTACCTCAATTCCCTTCTCTCCTACATCTCCCCTTGTTCTCCATGTTATTTGTGATGCTCCACAAATAAGTGAAACCATATATAATTGACTCTCTCTGCTTGATTGTCTCCAGCATAATCTCTTCCTGTCCTGTCCATGGTATTTCCATAGTTGTGTATTCATCCTTTCTGATGGAGGCATAATACTCCACAGTCTATATGGACCACATCTTCCTTATCCATTTGTCCATCTTGTTTCTTTCCACAGTTTGACAACCGTGGCCATTGCTGCTATAAACATTGTGGTACAAACGGGCCTTCTTTTCACAACATCTGTGCCATTGGGGTAAATACCAAATAGTTTAATGGCAGGGTAATAGGGATGCTCATTTTTAATTTCTTGAGGAATCTCCACACTGTTTTCCAAACTGGCTGCACCAACTTGTATTCCCACCAACAGTGTAAGAGGGTTCCCCTTTCTCCACATTCTCTCCAACACATGTTGATCCTGTGTTGCTAATTTGGGCCATTATAATTGGTGTAAGGTGGTATCTCAATGTGGTTTTCCTTTGAATCCCCCTGAGGGCTAGTGATGATGAACATTTTTTCATGTGTCCGATAGTCATTTGTAGGTCTTCTTTGGAGAAGTGTCTGTTCGTATATTCTGCCCATTTTTTTATATGATTGTCTGCTTTGTATATGTTGAGTTTGAGGAGTTCTTTATAGATCCTGGATATCAACCTTTTATCTGTATTCTCATTTGCAATAGCTTCTCCCATTCCGTGGGTTGCCTCTTTGTTTGTTGACTGCTTCTTTTGCTGTGCAGAAGCTTTTGATTTTGATGAAGTCCCAAAAGTTCATGTTTACTTTTGTTTCCTTTACCTTTGGAGACATATCTTGAAAGAAGTTGCTGTGGCTGATATCGAAGAGATTACTGCCTATGTTTTCCTCTAGGATCTGATGGATTCCTGTCTCACCTTGAGGTCATTTATCCATTTTGAGCTTACCTCTGTGTAAGAGAATGGTCGAGTTTCATTCTTCTACAAATGGATGTCTAGTTTTCCCATCACCATTTATTTATTGAAGAGACTGTCTTTTTTCCACTGTATATTTTTTCCTGTTTTGACGAAGATTATTTGCCCATAGAGTTGAGGGTCTATATATGGGCTATCCTCTTTATTCCACTCGTCTATGTGTCCGTTTTTATGCCAGGACAATGCTGTTTTGGTGATCACAACTTTGTAGTAAATCTTGAGATAAGGTACGCAATGCCCCAGTTTTATGTTTGTTTTTCAACATTTCTTTGGAAATTCTGGGTCTCTTCTGTTTCTATACAAAATTTTAGGATTATTTGCTCCAGCTCCTTGAAAAATACAGGTGGAATTTTGATAGGAATGGCATTAAAACGATAGATTGCTCGAGGCAGTATAGACATTTTGACAATGTTTTTTCTTCCAATGCGAGATCATGGAATGATCTTCCTTTTTTGTGTGTGTCTTCTTCAATTTCTTTAATGGGTGTTCTGTAGTTCCTCAAGTACAGCTCCTTTACCTTTTCAGTTAGGTTTATTCCCAGATATCTTATAGTTCTTGGTGCTATAGTAAATGGAATCGATTCTCTAATTTTCCTTTATGCATTTTCATTGTTAGTGTATAGAAAGCCACTGATTTCCATATATGACTTTGTATCCTGCCATGTAGCTAAATTTTTGTATGAGTTCTAGACATTTGGGGATAGAGTCTTTGGGGTTTTCCATATAAAGAATCATGTCATCTGCAAAGCGAGAAAGTTTGACTTCTTCATTGCCAATTTAAATACCTTTTATTTCTCTTTGTCTGATATCGGAAGATATAAAGGGGGAAAGAGCCACCAGAGTCGACTGATTGGAAAGTAATGCCCCAATACAAGAGTGCCCTCTGTCTTGGGACCACCATTAACTTGGACTCATGTTGAAAGCACTCAAAAACAGCAAAGGATCACGGGGTTAAAGGATCACTGACAGTTGAGGCGGCTAAGGACAGGGGCTTATGTCCCGGAACAAGTTTAGAATTTTCTGGTGCTGAGCTAGAGAGAGTGTGGCAGATTAACCAGCTCCTTGTTCCTGAGCCACCAGTGCACCTGAGGTGTGTTGTGTCCAGTTTCTTTAAGGGGTGGGAGCCACACCATAAAGCAAATTGCCGAGCCTTGCCTGAGACACGTGCACCCCTCACCTTCCCCTGCCTGAAGGCCCAGCTTGGTGCTCTTAAACCCTTGACATACTATCAGAGCCTGAGAGGCGCCTGTGATCCACACCCTCCCCTATGAAAGGTGTCACATGCCCGGCGCTCTTAGACCCGGAAAGACAAGGTGCTCCAAGCCCAGGCCAGTGGGAAAATCTCAGTGTGCAATCACTTCTTGGAACCACTCTGGTGGTCTGGAGCTGCCCACACTGCTGCTGTGGTTTTCAGTACAAGCAAAAGATCCTGCATCCCCTGGGACCATATCTCAATATAAGCTCTGCCATTGGTCAAAAGGGAATTTATATGTGCCCTTCAGAACCTACAGAGGAGCAGATAGAGGTTTCTCTCTGTCAGGGAGGTCAGGCTGCAGTTTAATTTCCTCTAAAACTCCAAGAACCATCAAAAGCTGTCAAGGTGAGAGAGAAAAAGTGAACAAATACAAAAACAAAAACAAAAGCCTGAAAAAACCGGTTTCCTCAGAGCCCACCCCCATGAGCGGGGAGGGAGGACTTAAATCAGGTAACATCATTGACTGAAAACCCACGTGGCAAGCCCCTCCCTCAGAAATAAAACCAGCAAAGTAAAAAATTAAAAGACTACAAGAGAACAACCACCACTATTTCATAGATACAACTTTAATTTTAATTCATTCCCAATATTCTGGTTTTTTATATAGATTTTTTAAGTAAATTTTTTATTTTCAGCTTAACAGTATTCATTATTTTTACACAACACCCAGTGCCCCATGCAATCCATTCCCTCTATAATAGCCACCACTTGGTAGCCAGACCGCCCACACCCCCGCCCCTGCAAAATCCTCAGATTGATTTTCAGAGTCCATAGTCTCTCATGGTTCACCTCCCCTTCCAATATCCTCCATCTCCCTTCTCCTCTCCATCTCCCCATGTCCTCCATGATATATGTGATGCTCCACAAAGAAGTCAAACCATAGGATGATTGACTCTCTCTGCTTGACTTGATTCATTCAGCATAATCTCTTCCAGTCCCATCTCTATAGCTACAAAAGTTGAGTATTCGTACTTTCTGATGGAGGCATAATAGTCCATAGAGTATATGGACCACATCTTCCTTATCCATTCGTCCATGGAAGGGCATCTTGGTTCTTTCCACAATTGGGCGACCGTGGCCAATGCTGCTATAAACATTGGGGTAGAAATGGCCCTTATTTTCACTACATCTGTATCTTTGGGGTAAATACCCAGTATCGCAATTGCAGGGTAATAGGGAAGCTCTATTTTTAATTTCGTGAGGAATCTCCATACTGTTCTCCAAAGAGGCTGCATCAACTTGCATTCCCACCAACAGTGGAAGAGGGTTTCCCTTTCTCCACATCCTTTCCAACACATGTTGTTTCCTGTCTTGCTAATTTTTGCCATTCTAACTGGTGTAAGGTGATATCTCAATGTGGTTTTCATTTGAATCTCCCTGAACGTGTGCAACCACGCTTCTCTCTCAGATCTCAAATACCCAACATAACCCTACACCTAAAGGAGATGGAGAAAGAACAACAAAGAAAGCCTAAACCCAGCAGAAGAGGAATAATAAAGATCAGAGCAGAAATCAATGAAATAGAAACAAATAAACAAACAAATAAAAACCACAAAAAACCAACAACAACAACAAAAAACAATAGAACAAATCAATGAAACTAGGAGCTGGTTCTTTGAAAGAATTAATAAGATTGATAAAACCCTTTCCACACTTATCAAAAAGAAAAGAGAAAGAACCCAAATAAATAAATTAATGAATGAAAGAGGAGAGATCACAACCAACACCAAAGAAATATAAACAATTATAAGAACATACTATGAGCAACTCTACGCCAACAAATTCAACAATCTTGAAGAAATGGATACATTCCTAGAGACATATAAACTACCACAACTGAACCAGGAAGAAATAGGAAACCTGAACAGACCCATAACTAGTACGGAGATTGAAACCGTCATCAAAAATCTCCAAACAAACAAAAGCCCCGGGCCAGATGGCTTCCCAGGGAAATTCTACCAAACATTTAAAGAAGAATTAATTCCTATTCTCATGATACTGTTCCAAAAAAATAGAAATGGAAGGAAAACTTCCAAACTCATTTTATGAGGCCAGCATCACCTTGATCCCAAAACCAGACAAGGATCCCATCAAAAAAGAGAACAGCAAACCAATATCCTTGATAAACACAGATGCGAAAATTCTCACCAAAATACTAGCCAATAGGATTCAACAGTACATTAAAAGGATTATTCAACACGACCAAGTGGGATTTATTCCAGGGCTACAAGGTTGGTTCAACATATGCAAATCAATCAATGTGATACAACGCATTAATAAAAGAAAGAACAAGAACCACATGATACTCTCCATAGATGCTGAAAAGGCATTTGGCAAAGTGCAGTGTCCCTTCCTGATTAAAACTCTTCTAAGTGTAGGGATAGAGGGCACATATTATCAATATTATCAAAGCCATCTATGAAAAACCCACTGCAAATATCATTCTCAATGGAGAAAAATGGAATACTTTTCCGCTGAGGTCAGGAACACGGCAGGGATGTCCGTTATCACCACTGCTATTCAACATCGTACTAGAAGTCCTAGCCTCAGCAATCAGACAACAAAAAGAAATTAAGGGCATCCAAATTTTGCCAAATTGGCAAAAGAGAAGTCAAACTATCCCTGCTTGCAGAGGATATGAGACTGTATGTGGAAAACTTAAAGGACTCCAATCCAAATCTGCTATAACTTGTATAGGAATTCTGTAAAGTGTCAGAATATAAAATCAATGCACAGAAATTGGTTGCATTTTTTTAAACCAACAAGACTGAAGAAATAGAAATTAAGGAGTGAATCCCATTTACAATTGCACTCAAAACCCTAAGATACCTAGGAATAAACCTAACCAAAGAGACAAAGAATCTATACTCAGAAAACTCCAAAGTGAGTACTCATGAAAGAAATTGAAGAAGACACACAAAGAAATGGAAAAATGTTCCATGCTCCCCTATTGGAAGAACAAATATTGTGAAAATGTCTATGCTACCTAAAGCAATCTACACATTTAATGCAATCCCTATCAAAATCTCGTCCATTTTTTTCAAAGAAATGGGACAAATCATCCTAAAATATATATGGAACCAGAAAATACCTCGAATAGCCAGAGGAATATTGAAAGAGAAAGCCAAAGTTGTTGGCATCACAATTCCAGACTTCATGCTCTATTACAAAGTTGTCATCATCAAGATGGTAGGGAACTGTCCCCAAAACAGACATAGATCAATGGAACAGAATAGAGAGCCCAGAAATACACCCTCCACTCTATGGTCAACTAATCGTCAACAAAGCAGGAAGGAATGTCCTATGGAAAAGAGACAGCCTCTTCAACAAATGGTGTTGGGAAAATTGAACAGCCACATGCAGAAAAATGAAGTTGGACCATTTCCTTACACCATACATGAAAATAGACTGGAAATGGATGAAGAAGCATAATGTGAGTAAGGAATCCATCAAAATCCTTGAGGAGAGAACAGGAAGCAAACTCTTTGACCTCACCAGCAGCAACTTCTTCATAGGAACATCACCAAAAGCAAGGGAAGCAAGGGCAAGAATGAACTCTTGGGATTTCATCAGATCAAAAAGCTTTTGCCCAGCAAAGGAAACAGTTAACAAAGCCAAAAGATGACTGTCAGAAGTTATCTGGGAGAAGATATTTGCAAATGACATACCAGATAAAGGGCCAGTATCTATCCAAAATCTATAAAGATCTTATCAAACTCAACACCCTAAGAACAAATAATCGAATGAAGAAATGGGCAGAGGACATGAACAGACATTTCTGCAAAGAATACATCCAAATGGCCAACAGACACATGAAAAAATGCTCCACATCACTCGGCATCAGGGAAATACAAATCAAAACCAGAATGAGATACCACCTCACACCTTTCAGAATGGCTAAAATGAACAAGTCAGTCAATGACAGATGCTGGCGAGGATGTGGAGAAAGGGCAACCCTCCTACACTGTACATGGGAATGCAAGCTGGTGCAACCACTCTGGAAAACAGCGTGGAGGTGCCTCAAAAAGCTGAAAATAGAACTAGTTTATGACCCAGTGATTGCAGTACTGGGTATATACCCTAAAGATACAAACGTGGCATTCTGAAGGGGCACATGCACCCAAATGTTTATAGCAGCAATGTCCACAATAGTTAAACTATGGAAAGAACCTAAATGTCCTTCAATAGATGAATCAATAAATAAGATGTGGTATATATGTACAAAGGGATACTATGCAGCCATCAAAAGAAATGAAATCCTGCTATTTGTGATGACATGGATGGAACTAGAGGGTATTATGCTTGGCGAAATAAATCAATCTGAGAAAGACAACTATCCTATGATCTCCCTGATATGATGAAGTGGAGATGCAACATAGGCGGTTTCGGGCGTACGAAAAGAAAAATAAAAGAAGATGGGATTGGGAGGGAGACAAACCATAAAAGACTGAATCTCACAAAACAGACTGAGGGTTGCTGGGGGGAGGTGTGTTGGGAGAGGATGGTGGGGGTATGGACATTGGGGAGGGCAGGTGCTATGGTGAGTGATGGTGAGTGCTGTGAAATGTGTAAACCTGGTGATTCACAGACCTGTACCCCTAGGGATAAAAACACATTATATGTTTATAAAAAATTTAAAAAAAAATAATTTAAAAAATCCATTAAAGAAAAAACACATATTGCAAGCCCAGAGCTAATCTCATATTCAACCATAAAAGTTTGAAAGTTTTCCCCTTAAAGATCAGAAAAAAGACAAGTGTGTCCACTTTCACTACTCTCATTTGACATAGTACTGGATGTCCTAGCCAGAGAAACAAGGAACACAAAGAAATAAGAGACTCCAAATAAAAAAAAAAAAAGGAAGAATTAAAATTTTCTTTTTTTGGATAACATGAACTTACATGTAAAAAAATCCTAAAATCTTCATAAAAATTTTTGAATAAACAAATTTAGTAAAGCTGCCAAATACAAGATCAATATATAGAAGACAAGAATTTTGTTTTGTTTCGTTTTTTTAATAGTTTTTCATGTCAACCTTGCTCAGTGATCATGCTAATCTTCTCTGCATCATTCCAATTTTAGTATATGTGCTGCCAAAGTAAGCACAAGACAGGAGCATTTTAACACTCTAATGATGAACTATCTGAAAAAATAAAGAAAACAATCTAATTCACACTAGCATCAAAACTAATATAATACTTAGGATAAGATTTAACTAAGAATATGAAAGATCTGTACCCCATAATCTATGACATTGATAAAGAAATTGAAGGAGACACAAATGGAAAGATAGCTCATATTTATGAATGGTAAGAATTAACATTGTTAAAATGTCCATACTACTGAAAACCATCTGTAAATTCAATTCCTATCAAAAATCCAATGTTAGGGGCACCTGGGTGGCTCAGTGGGTTAAGCTGCTGCCTATGGCTCAGGTCATGATCCCAGGGTCCTGGGATCGAGCCCCGCATCAGCCTCTCTGCTCAGCAGGAAGCTGCTGCCTCTTCTCTCTCTGCCTGCCTCTCTGCCTGCTTGTCATCTCTCTCTCTCAAATAAATAAATAAATAATCTTTAAAAAATCCAATATTGTGTTTTTACAGAAGTAAGTAAAGAATCCTAAAATTTATATGAGACCATAAAAGACAACAAATAATCAAAGCAGTTCTGAGAAAGAAAGAAGAAGCGAAATTACACTCTTGATTTGAAACTATACTACAAAGCCCTCATGCTCAAAACAATAAAGTATACTGGCATAAAAACAGACCAATAAACAAGTAGAACAGAATTGAGAGTCCAGAAATAAATCCTTTCATACACTCACCTAATATTTGACAGGGGCCAACATATGTAATGGGTAAAGATAGTCTGTTCAGTAAATGATATTTAAAACTGAATAGTCACATAAACAGTATGAAACTGGAACCTTATATCACTCATAAATCTTAACTTGAAATAGATTAAAGACTTAAATGTGATGCATGAAATTAATCTCCTAAAGGAAAACATAGGAAAAATTCTCCTTGACATTGGTCTTGCCAATAGTTTTTTGGATACCAGACAAAAAACACAAGCAAAAATAAATAAATGGTATTACATCAAACTAAATTTTCTGCAGGGAATGAAACCACAAGGGAATGAAAACATAATCCACAGAATGAAAGAAAATACTTACAAAACTTATATCTGAAAAGAGGTTAATAACTAACAGATACAAAAAGAAAAAAATATATAATTAAAAAAATAGCAAAAGGATCTCAATAGACTTTTTTTTTCAAAAAAGTTATATAAATGACCAACAGGAGCATTAAAAAGTGCTCAACGTAAAAAACTCAGGGCAAAGTCATTATGTTGTTGTTTTTGTTTACCTCTGAAAAACACAGCAAGATATTACTACCTATTAGAATATATACTACCAAAAAATTAAAACTAACAAATTTTGGTAAATATTGGGGAAAATGGGAAACTTATGCACTGTGATAGGGATATAAATTTGTATGGAAAACAGTATGGAGACTATTCATATTATTAAAAGTAAATTTACCATATGATTCAGTAATCCCACTTCTAGGGATATAGCTAAAGGAAACGAAGTCACTATTCGAAGACATCTCTGCACTCTTATGTTCATTATAAAATTATTAACTCTAAGCAAGAGATGGAAATAACTTCAGTATCCATTAATGGAAGAATGAATAAAATAAGTATGGTAAATATATACTATGGAATACTACTTAACCATGAAAAATTAAGAAATACTGCCATTTACAATACCATGGATGGATCTTGAAGGTATTATACTAAGTGAAATATTTCAAAGATTTTATATATTTTTTAATTTATGTATTACGATATCCCTTACATACAGAATCTGAAGAAAAAGCAAACTAATGGAAACTTAGAGTTGAGTTGACAAGGGGTGAACCTGGGGTGGAATAAGGTGGTCAAAGGGTACAAACTTGCAACTATAATAGGAAAAAGTTCTGGGGATCTAATGTACAGCATGATGATCATAGTTAATAAAATATACATACATTTTTTATTGTGCTTCCCTTTATTAAATTTTGCATATATCACATTCTTACAAGTTGAAAGTTTATAGCAATCTTGTATAAAAGAGGTCTGCTGCCACCATTTTTCTAACACCATTTGTTCATTTTGTGTCTCTCTGTCACATGTTGGTAATTCTTGCAATATTTCAAGTTTTTTCATTATTATTGTATTTGTTATGGTGATCTGTGATCAGTATTTATGACCCACTGAAAACTCAGAACTAGTTTACTTAAGGTATATACATTGTTTTTCTTTAAAGACATAATGCTTTTGAACAGTACAGTATAGTGTTTATTTTTTATATGCACTGGGAAACATAATTATTTATTTGCACTGAGAAACCAAAAAATAATAATAATGATTTGACTTAGTTTATTGAAATAATCACTTTATTGAGGTGGTCTGGAACAAAACCCACAAGACCTCTGAAGTTTATCTCTATGTATGTATATATATATGTATATATGTATATATATGTATATAGTACATATACATAAAAGTTGCTAAGAGAGTAGATCTTAAAATTCCTTACAATACATGCATAAAAAACAGAGGCAACTATATGAGATAGTAGATGTATTAACATTTTTATGTAGATTATATTGCAATGCAGATGTATACCAATTTATCAAATGGTAGAAAATTTACACAATGTTAAAAGTTTGCAGTGTTATAAGAAATCATTTCTTAAATTTACAAATTATAATATGTCAATTATTTTTCAATAAAGCTGGAAATAACCTTTTGTAGAATTAATCTATTTTTCAAAAGAGGAAGTAAGGAAGTAGAAACTGCAACTAACTCTGAAATAATAGAATACAAAATCCATTTTAGTTATATACACTGTGACAAACACTATTAGTTAGTTTACAATGAAGGAATACTTATGAAGCATGAAGGATGGTCTATAAATAAGGCTGAAAGAGCTCAGTTTTAAGGTTTAAATTTAAAATCTTCTTTTGAAATACTAAACTGACCACCCAGTTTTCCAAACATAAATGTCTTAACTACATGAATTTATTTCATACAACTCTATAATCTAGTTTCATAAGAAAGCACCATGCAAATTTTGAATAAGACAGACTTGCTTAAGTTTCTTTATGTTCAACAGTAAAGGATACTTTCCTAAAAATAAATAGAAGAAAAATCAGCATAATTATCATGATAATTATTATTCATAATAAGATTCATATTGAATTAAGGAATATATAGCCTCAGAGGGGGTAAAGTAAAATGAAATTTATTTTGGTAAATGTGTCTATGAATAGTCAATACAATGCCTCAATATAAATAAATATTATCATTTTGAACAATTTAATTACTATTATTAGAATTATTATAAGTATAAAAATAGCTATCATTTTAGCATGGAATATGAGACTCTCATGCTCCATGCTTCATTACATCCACACAACAATTCTGCATAATAGTATTATCATCACCATTTCATGGGTGAAAAAACTGTGGCTAACACATTTAGATAACTGGTTTATGATTACATGGCTAGTAAAGATGCATCACACTAATTTAGGCTTTATGATTTCAGAATTGTACTCTTTCCACTGCACATTCTATTACTCTGTAAATACTTGGCCTGTTTTCATTTAGTTCTTTAATTTTATTCATGTGGTGATGGCTTAAAGCTTCATTTAAAGGAAGCTTAAAAAAATTCATTTAACCAAAAGCTCCCAAGAATTAAAAATGTCATGGAGCTAATGTAGACATGGATATCATTAGTTAATGGGTAACCATATATTTTCCACTCTAGTGAGATAAAAATCAGAGTGTTTTTCTAAGTTTTAGTCTCTGAGTATTAAAAAGGACTTTGTTAAAATAGAAATATTTAGACAAAGGTCATCAAAAGTCTGCATCAGGTCACCTTAAGATAAATATTAGAAAACTGAGGAAACAAATGGAGATTCGAACACTGAGCTATGATATAATGAATGGTTTAAAGTATTTAGTAGAATATAGAAAAGCCCTTTAAAGCCTGGTCTTAGCCTAGCATTGCAGCTTCTGGGATATCTGTCTATCTATCATCTATCTATCTATCTATTTAGATATAAATTTGAAAATTTTTTAACTTAAAGATTCTGAAAAATAGAACATAATCAGCACCATAGAAGATCTGTTTATGATAACAACCTAGCCCCTTCTCCCAGTTTGTTAATATTCTCTCTTATTTAATGTAACATTGTGCAAATAGACCACTGCTGATCTGCCGTTATGAATGAAATAACTATAATCATCTGTTTTCATATCCTGGTGAAAATATTCATTTAATTCAATGTTGTATTTCCAGGAATGGACCAATTTTTTTTATAATTTTTAAGTCTTCTAAATATTGTCCAACCTACCTCAAATGTTTTTATTATGGGCACTGTCATTCTTTCACATTCTTGCAAGACATTTTTACTGTTTCCCAATATGGTAAGTGTGTAATCGTATGCCATTCTAGGTTTTAATTTATTTTTAATTTAATTTAATTTAATTCCAGATTTATAATAAAGATAAACAGTTTTTACCTAGGAGTGGCCATTTGGATTACCTTTTCTGTAAAGTACATGCTCCAATCTTTTGATATCTTAACATTGTGTCATACTGACTTCTTTAATAATAGATTTCCTGAATGAACTTTTAGCTGTGTAGGTCTTCTCTATTTTATTTTGAACTTGCTTTCATTTCAAAAACTTTATATTTATTTTCATAATCTGCTTTTATTTTGCTTTGTCTATTATCTATCTATTTATTTATTTATTTATTTGCAAGCAAGAGAGAGCGAGCGAGTGAGAGTGCAGGGAGGGATAGAAAAAGAAGGGAAAAGAATCTTAAGCAGGCTCCAGGCTCAGCACAGAGCCCAACTCTGGGCTCTATTTCACAACCCTGACATCATGACCTGAGCCAAAATGAAAGAAACAAAATAAAATTAAGGTGTTAAAAAAAAAGGAAAAAGAATTGGAGGTTTAATTAAGTGAGCCACCCAGGCACCCCTGTGGTATCTTAAATTGGCTGTCATATCTTTAAAGTTCTAGAGTATCCATTTGGTTAATTTATAAAATCTTTCTCAATATCATTTTTTAGTTTCAGTTTTTTGTTCAATTTGCTTCCCCTCTCATTTCTTTGAGCAGAGTACTCAAGCCATTTTACAATCTTTATTGATCATTTTAATATCATACTTAATCCCATTTTGTCTATCAAATCTTGTTAATGGTTTTTCTTTGTGTGCTTTGTTACATTTTGGTATGTTCAAGACATTATATTTGAAACTCTTATTGAGTAGGGATAATTAAGAGCTATAATAATGGTATGGTCCTCCTTGGCAGGATTTTCTCTTATATCTGAGACTCTACAAGACAATCATACTCCAAATTCAGTGGTTGACTTTCTCAGTTTACACAGAAGGCAAGGTAGGCTCTAGTCTTATTTCTGCTTCTCCTTGTGCTTTGGGGATCTCAACTTAAATTTGGGTTGTACCAAAGTCCTCAAATTTGATTGCTGCTGGATTATGAATTTTGTTTCTCTAGTATCAAGAGTCTATTAACAACACAGCTCAGTGTGTTTTAGCAGTTTCAAATGCTCTCATAGCTAAAATGGCTTCAGGGCATATATCTCTAGGCTCTCATTGTATTTCGTATTTTGGCCCAGTAATCCCACACTTAATTTTTATAATCATTCTGATATTTTTAACTTTAAAAGCTATTTTGTCTGGATTTTTAAGTTGTCTTAAGTAGGAGTTTTTAGATCACCATTACTAGAAGCAACAACAAATATACATGAAAATATCTGCAGTAGTTTGTCACATCTTTATGGCTTTGAACTTCCATAAGCCGAGGCATCCTTCTCTAATCACTTAGGCAAACTCCAAGTTACCCTTTAAAACAACACAAGAATTGCTTCATTTAAGAACATGTTCAGGGATGACTCTTCCCCACTGTCCTTACCAACATTCCCACACACTCTTTGCTACCCACACCTTGTTTATGAACTTTCATTAGGTATATCAGAGGGACCAGAATTTTGCTCTATTGTATTTTTGTCCTTTAGAGCTTTAATTAAATATGAATTCCATAGAAAGTCTGTCCCTTTTCTTTCAAACCTGGGTTAGTTATTTCTTCTCATTCTTTGTCAGAAGTTACTTTATTAGAGAAACTTACAGCTGTATTGTGACTTTGGAGCCTTTACAGTTTTTTGACTGGAAAAATCACCCATCCCTGAGATTTTTACGCAGCTTCCTGGCTGATATTATTCAGAAATCTGTTCAAAACAGACTTTTTCAGAGAGGCCCTTTCGGACCACTCAGTTACAAAACCTCTTCTCAATCACTGCTCTTATTAAAATGTGCTTATTTAGTTCAAATATGCATCACTATTAAAGAAAAACCAGTACGATTTTTTTCTTTTTAAAGTTGGCTTACCTATTATCTATCTCTCCCATTAAAATGATTCCTCAGGGGGGCACCTGGGTGGCTCAGTGGGTTAAGCCGCTGCCTTCGGCTCAGGTCATGATCTCAGAGTCCTGGGATCAAGTCTCACATCGGGCTCTCTGCTCAGCAGGGAGCCTGCTTCCTCCTCTCTCTCTCTGCCTGCCTCTCTGCCTACTCTCTCTGTCAAATAAATAATTAAAATCTTGAAAAAAAAAAAGGTAGAACTCTTAAAAAAAAAATGATTCCTCTGGGATGGGGTTTTGTTGTGCTCATCTTAGGCCAGGCCCTCAATAAATTGTCTCTGAATGATTGAATTGTTTGACTCCCTTGCTAGATTCTCAACTTCATGAGGCCAAGGATTGTTCTATTCAGTCCTTTATCCTCAATGTCTGTTATATTGCAGTCACTTATATGACTAATGGGAAAAATCACAGAAAGAAAGAGTTAAAACTACAGAAATACCCCGTAGGTTCAATAACACAAAGCTTTCTAAAATTATTTAGCCCAGGAATTGAATACTGGCTGCACTTTTTATTTTTTTTAATGGTTTTGAATTTAATTTAAATGGAAATACTTGAATGGTAGAATAATAAAAAAAATTATAAAAGCAACTTGCTCCTTAAAGTAAGAATTATATAGGGCATCTCTTCTAGAAGCAAAATTTTCAAATGTCAAACATCTGAAAGCATAGAAGGAGAAGTAAGAGTGTGAATTGTACTTCAATGCTCTTTTCTTTATATTCAGCAAACAGCTTCATTCACACCTTTCCAATTTTTTTCAACTCTTTTGACAAAGCCTTCAGAGGAGTTACTGCTGATGACAACCATCACAGCCTAACAGGAGAAATTTTATAAAGAAAAATAATAGCATGTTTTTCCCAAGTTGTTAAGGATATGGTGAAGCTCTGTCGGATTCAAAGGAGGAATGTGCAATTCCATGCTATATATAATAATAACTTATTTTAATAATGGCTTTGCAATTTTTCAGATATATCCATTTACTGAAAGCACTATCAAATAAACAAAAGCAAACAAATTAACAGGGGTTCGAGACAGGAATTATCTAATCTAAAAATAGCACATGTTCACAGAATACACAACACATATCCCAAGTACTACTATAGGTTTCAAGTAATAGTCAAAACAATAGTAAACATGATTCAGACCCTACCAGACGAATCATAAATGGGATGTTAACTGTAAATCCTTATCTTTAGATCAAAGCAGGTAATTGGGTGCTGAAGATACATTATAGAACTAATATGTTATAGAACTCCTCTGAAATGAGTCATTTATTCTATCACTTTTCCTGCACAGCTGCTGACCCATGTTTTGGTTCCTGGAAATAGCTGCTACCCTGTCATACTTCTTTAAAGCACATATATCGATAACTCTACTCACTCCTCCATTCCTCTGTTACTGTCACTGTGTTAAAATGTGGAGTCAGCTGACTCACTTGTGGTGGTAATAAAGTAGATGAGTTTGCAAAGTATTTTGTTATTTCTAAAAATGCAAAAACCAAATTACATTGAAATCATAAGCGGTGTTTCAGGGAGAGCTGTAGGATGTGGTTTCTTGTGTAATCCACAGAGATTAGCTCCAACACATATTTAAACTCTCCTCTAGGAGCAACCTTAGTGGTAAAGCAAGAAGATAAACAGATGTATACACACCCTGGCACAAAAGTATCACTTATGTTTGGCTTCCTAGTCTCCTCGTGCTACTTATTTATCTTAACGTCTCTCTGAAATCAGGGAACACAGAATCTCAATCAGTTGATATTTTTCTACTGAATTACCCAATAGTCTGATCATACCCCTAAGACTTTTTAAAATTATTTCACTCATAATCCCAAATCTGCTTTGCCTCCTCAGCTCAGTACACTGTAATTTGATTTCAAAATGAGGACGGTTGTCAGTAATGCCACATTCATTAATCTATTTTACAATTCCATGTACTTAGAACTATGAAAATATGTTAATAACATCCATTCCAATAAGCCACCCTACATTTATTATCATGAAACAAGACCTCAAGAAAGAGAATTCAAAATCATCCATGTATTTGCAATTTATTGCAATAAAGCCTTTATCAATAGACTTCCCTGTGCACATGGTGGTCAAATTACTGGTGAAAACCAGCCAGATCTATTACAAGCTTTCTCATGGCTTCTAGGTAATCCAAGTGAGCCTTTATTGATACTGGGAAGGGATAAAGCAGGGAAGGGATAAACAGTGATGTAAGAATTTGCTGGACAAAAGTAATGACTCTCATTACAGAGTGAGTATTTTAAAGCAAAAGAGCCTGTTGGGAATATTCTTTTACAAAATAGTGTTTCTTTTATTAACTTTTTAAAATTCAATTAGTTAACATATAGTGTACCATTAGTTTCAAATGTAGATTTCAGTTATTCATCCATAGCATATAATAGCTAATGCTCAGTACTTACTGTTATAGCTTCTTGAAAGCAGAATTTTAACCCACTGAGCCACCCAGGCGCCCTTGAAAGCAGACTTTTAGATCATATTTTCTGATTACTTCCATGAAGTACAACACTTTCCTGCTAGCAACCTTCAAAACATACTGTTTGTTAGAGGAATTTCTTTAATAATAAATAAATAGGAATTTATTTATATTTATAAATATATAAAATAAATAGAAATTTATTTAAATTTTTTAAAATATTGCACACTGTTTTATTGTTCATAAATAAGGTGATGATATTATAGCCATTAGTTGGTAGCACTGATATATCACTTTCTTTTTACTTCTCAGTGCATTCTCTTTACACAAAATAGATATATATTTTAAAAGAATCTGAATCTGTGGCAAACTTTTAAAAACCCTATACAGTAAAGTTTATCATTTTAAGTAATCTCAATTATCTTCCTCAATTGTGATAGTATATCCTTCTATCTAGGCCAGATATTGTATGAGGGATTTGAAGAGACATACTTTTCTAAATTTCACTTTTCTCATCTGCAAAATGCTGATCATGATCCTACAATAAAATACACTTACTATTTTTTGATGAAAATTTATTTATTTATTTTAAGATTTTATTTATTTATCAGAGAAATTGGGCGAGAGAGCAAGCACAGGCAGACAGAATGGCAGGCAGAGGCAGAGGGAGAAGCAGGCTCCCGGCCGAGCAAGGAGCCCAATGTGGGACTCGATCCCAGGATGCTGGGATCATGACCTGAGCCAAAGGCAGCTGCTTAACCAACTGAGCCGCCCAGGCATCCCTTTTGATGAAAATTTAATCTGTATAAACAATATATTTGCTGTAATGCGTGGTTCATGGAAAACATCTTATTTAATTATAAGCAACAACAGTATTAGAAATTAAGTAAATGTGTCTATAATATTTAAAGTTTTAACACATAATTCCAGTGCTTTGCCTTATTTTCTCAAATCCCTTTACCACTTTCACTGACAGAGTCAAATGTACTTTTTCTACTAGTAGCCAGCACTTTGTCTTTTGTCAGAAAGATGCCCTTGTGAATTATTTATAATAGAGATATTAGCAATAATAATAATAATAATAATAATAAATAGCAATAAAAATGTTAAAAAAAGTTTTCTTAACTAATTAGGGTTCTTAGACATCAATTAGAGGAACCACCTCTGGCAAGCAAATTAATCTGCAAGACATTCCCAGAATTAACAAGTCAGTCAGATACAGGGTTGTCCGTAGACTGAAAGGTGAAGCAAAAGGACTAGGTTTGGAAAATAGGTAAGGACAGTGAAAAAAATGATCAAATTTTTGGGCAAAATAAATTCTTAGGTGTCCTTTCAATGGAGTCCTGGGCATTATGTAGCAGAAACTCTGGAGATTATCTCAATCCATTGGAGTCACCCTGTTTACTAGCTTGCTATTGACAAAGTTATTTACAAACTGTAGAGCCAGAGGTTATAATGTAGAAAACTGATGGTAATGCACAAGATTCTTGTTAACAATAATGCAAGTTAGTGATATTTCATTAGAAAACATAAATTCTATAACCCAAATTATGGGCCCAGAGCACTTCTGCTGCACAACTCTGCTTATATCCCAAATAACCATGTGAACTAGTTTTAATATCTGCTTCTTATTAATTTTTGAATAAAAATTCTTGACACAAGTATTTTATAATTGTGTGATAATCATGCATTTAATTTCTTGGAGAACAAAACACACTTTAGCGTAACTATGTTCGTTCACAGAACCAGCCTTGATAACACACTTCTATATGTTAGAAATGATATAATAAATGTAGAATATTGGGCACTCGTTTGGTATTCTTTGCCATATTTTGCACTATCTAAAAAGAGATCAGTGAACTTGGACTGGAGTTAGTAGACATGGAAGAAAATAAAATATTACAGAGAGGAATACTCTGTGGTCCACAACCTAAACAGGCTGGGAATCCCATCATTTGGATCCCTGTAGCTTTACAAAAGTCAATTAAATTTTTGTATCTCCTATTAAAGTGGATTCCCCAGTACTTTTTCAAACATCTCTTGTAAAGTATTGTTTCCCAGAAAAAAAGGGATTTTGCACATGTATCTGCCTTTGTCTCTGGTCATGATCTCAGTCAGGATCCTGGGATCGAGCTCCCTATCGGGCTTTTTGCTCATTAGGGAGCCCCACTCATGCTCTCTCTTTCTCTCAAATAAATAAATACAATCTTTAATTTTTTAATTAAAAATAAGATAAATAAAATAAAATAAAAAGTCTGGTCTTACTGCCCCATTTAGCTCCTCTTTTTTTTTTCAGTTGTATTTAAAGCAGCATGAGAGAACATGAGGCTCTCAAACTTAAAAAAAAAAAAAGGAAAAAATTGGGTTTTGTTAGGATTTAAGATCTTGTCTGCTAGAAAAAACGTTGGCTTTATTAACATGTGAAAATTAACAAAAGAGAATAAGATAGAATTCTACTAATTTTTGTAGAAATTAAAAATTTTCTCCAACACAATTACATACAGACCCATTAAGTAAATTCATTCCAATGTCCGAAACCAACCTTTTCTAATACTAATGCATCTGTGTAAACAGAGTCAACCCAAGGAATAAATAAATATTATTATTTTTTTCCTGTCTCTTCCACAGTCACATCTGGGTATATTGGTAGCAAGCCAATTATCTATCTTATAAGACATGATATCATAAGGAAGGGTATTCTGTCCATTTGGAACAACTGAAAATCATTGTAATTTTATCTTGGTGCAGTAACTTGCATAGTGTGGGTTATGAATATATTTTATTTTTTTTTTTACTGGGAAGAAGAGATTATAGAGATATTGGTTATCCAAGAGAGACTGACAGGTGTTGATAGTTGCCAGGTCAATATCCATTTACTTTTTCCTTGAATCTCAGAAAGCACTGAGGGATTGACAAGAAGGAAACTTAAAACAACATCAAATATTTTATTGTCTTTTTTCGATTTATATTGTAACCACATGACAAAGTATCAGTCGTACAATATATCATTCTCTTTACCTCTATCTTTCTGCCAGAAATGTGGGCTTAATAGTGAGAACTCCAACAGCAATTTTTGCAACTGTGAATAAAAAGCCATGAAAATCTCTAAGATAGTTCACTTCACTTTCTTAAGATGCTGAACCAATACCAGAAAACACTCTCTGTAGTCTTCTTGTTAAATGAAAAAATATGTTTAAACCACTTTTGAAAGTCTACTACATACAGCAAAATGTAAATCTTAATTGAAATATGTCCTCTCAGCTGTGCTTAAGCAACTGAGTCCTGAGCTTTTCAGGTTTTTAGTCTGAAAGAGTACACCTCTGGTGCTCAGAAAGGGAAGAGAAAGGACACCCTGTTCTCCATATAAATTAAAGAAGAGAAATCTGTGCATTTAAGTGGGCCATATAAAATTTATCAAGCAATTATCTCCTAACTCCTTCCTATCCAAATTACCTGATATGCTCTCCCTACTCCTTTATTCCACGTTACTGCCTTGTCCGGGATTCTGTATCACCTCACAACATGTCTTCTGTTATTTCCTTCTTGCAAGCTAGTTTTGTTTTCTCCATCTAAAAAAATCAACAATCATTGTGTATTTCAATTCCCATTTTCCTCAAATGCATTGATTCTTCTTATCTATTACTCTTTTCTCATACTCAGTGTCTTTGTCTTTATGGGGTTTGTACTTTGCTTTTCCCCATCCTTTACTGCCATTATATAATCAAATCTAATAACTTCTTAGAGAAAGTTAAAAATTCCTGCATAGCCACACGTGAACACAAAGTCACTGATTTTTAGCAAACCTAGAAGATAGTCAGACATCCATTCAATTTCTTTTTTTTAAAGATTTTATTTATTTATTTGACAGAGAGAGATGACAAGCATGCAGAGAGGCAGGCAGAGAGAGATGAGGAAGCAGGCTTCCTGCTTAGTAGAGAGCCCGAATTGGCGCTTGGTCCCAGGACCCTGGGATCATGACCTGAGCCGAAGACAGTGGCTTAACCCACTGAGCCACCCAGGCGTCCCTCCATTCAATTTCTTAACTGAGTCTCAAATGCATCCTGAGTTCTAACCTAAACCTAAGTTCTACTTCTTACACGTTGTTCTATGACCAAATCCTTTCAGTTCAGTATTTTGTAACATTTAAATATTAATCAATTGATGCTTTGTCTGTGTATTTCTATGATAATAATTTGAATACTGTAGATTTATTGTTATATTTATAGATTTATAATCAAAGTTTCATCAGTTGAAGTTTTTGGAAATTTCAGATATAATGATTAACCTAAAATGATACTGCCTCAAATCCCTCTGATATCAAGGCCTAACACTTGATTATAGCCAAACCTGTGGTGGATAGTTCCATGGGAAATTGCAGTTACTTAACACTGATAGCATCTCATGTTCTCTCTCTCATTTTAGAATGTCTCCAACACAACCCAAAAGTGTAGGAGAGTTAATGTCCTCTGAGGACAGCTCTCAGTGAAGTGGAAATAAGAGCCATAGATAAAATTGTCAGTTTTCAGGTCTTCATGAGGACAACTTAAAGAAGTTTCTCAGGACCTTTCAGTAAAAGCAAGCCTTCATTTTCTATCCACAACAATTATATCAACAATGTACCTCTTTGACAAAGTTGTTTCTTCACTGTATCACTTTCCCATTCTTTTCTACCTTGGATAATCTCTCAGATAAACTAACAGTACTCAAATCCTTTGTCCTACTCTTTGCTCTCAGGATAAATGGAGCCAAAAGACTTAGATTAATATCAAGTTCTGAATGGGATCTTAGAGCTATTTCTGTCCAGATTTTCATAAACATAGGGACCTTTGAATTATCAGGCTATAAATAAGTTCTAAATGGAGGGGGCAAAAGCAAAAAGTAGAAATTTTTATGTTTGATTTTTAATCATGATTAAAAAGAATGTTAGTACATTATAAAAGTGTGGATCTTTGTAAAACAATGTCATAATGTAAGAAATAGGTTGCATAGTCCTTTTGAGAATATTAAACCAAGTGTTCAGGTGCCATCTAATTTCTTGTTTAATCCAGAACTTTGGTGTGCATTATCTTGAGGAATAGAATTTTGAAGTCCAGACAGACTAACAGAAAACTGACCCAAATGTGTGTGTTTATATTTCTGCTTTTGTTGTAAAAATCAAAGTGTGATTGCTGGTTTAAAATGGTAAAACTAATAATGTTCATGGACTCTATTATAAATTTTCTAATTGTATAGGAAGAATCCAAGAAACATATAAGTAATTGATTTGCAAATCCTCAAAGAGCTACAGGATCAGGTAGTGGTATGTTCTGATTCAACAGCATCATAATGCAGCATTTTATGTGTGTGGCTAATGGATATTTTCATGAATGTTTGCTAGCTAGTCAGCCAATACAGAGAAATATTAGGTAGGGTAATTACTCACAGTTGTGTTTAATAAAATGAGAGAAAATTATCAAATGACACTAATAATAATAATCCTATAGCAGGCTAAATAATTCAATGATAATTACAAGTATTAATCTAGCTTTCTTCCCTGATTATGACTCTTCTCTCCTTTATCATAATGGGAGTAGCAGATTGTCTGCAATGAATTGTGAAAACCCAGCAGTGACTTTGGCAGTGAAGGCCTCCCATCAATTTTGATAGGTTAAAATGATTCTGGATGGTCTTGAGCAAATGTGTCAATTTTTTTTTCTGTGTGTGTAATAAAAGAAAGAAGCAATAGTAAATTCTTGCTGTTATTCCATGGAGCCAATAAAATCATACTGCCAACAAGAGGCTGTTGACACCGTAAGTGTGGTTAACTGTCTTGAAATACTAGGCCTCGAAATAAAATTCCAATATTTCACATAACCTCTTTTTTTTTTTAAAGAACAAAAACAAAACAAAACAAAGAAACTATACTGCTTACATTTAGGGCCCTGCTGTTGTGTAACTATTTTTGAACATGTCTACTGTAAGTGTATATATATATATATTTTTTTTTCTGTGCAATGAATTCATTTAGAGATAAATTTGGATTGCAAAGTATTTGGGGGGAGGCATGGTATTTGTGGCTAGTCTTACAAGTAAAAAGGACTAAAAGAAAGAAGAAAAACATTTTTTATTACAGCATATTTACATCTGTCCAAAGTACTTATTTACTATCATACTGACTAATGTATAATACTGTACACAAAGAAAGAAGTTAAATGAGTTATAATTCAGTCGAAGTATAGCTGGCCATTTTAAAACTTACCACTGAATCTTTCTGGTATGAAATGTGATATCTGGCAATCTGATCCAGTTCATTACATCAGGTCATTTGTATGTTCTTATTACCATTTTGATAGCATAGCACATTTTATAACCCAGACATTTTACAATGGAACTATGATGCATGTATTTTCAAAAGTATAGACATACATGAAGCTATGAGGTCAAAAAAGATGAATGTCCGTAGTACCATATAGACTCAACAAATAAAAATGTCCAAGGCTCTGAGTGAGATTTATGAATATTGTATAAGTTTAGGCCAACATGTGGTTTTGATATAAATCATCTGTTCTTAAATTAGAATTACAATCGTTGAGTACAGTGTTGAAAATGGCAGATAGATTTTAGATATCTTTGCTCAGTAGGGAAAATGGAAAAATGTTTAGTTTGGTCAGATTTTCACTTAACTTCTGAAAAATCTTACGTTTGAGAGAACCCTTCTGAAATAAGAATCCTTAAAGACATAACCCCTTTGGCACAAGTTTTCAAGAAACTTGTTGGATGTTGTAGACAATTATATGGCACACGTACTGTTCTAGATGTTTCATGCCAATAATATGTAAGCCATACCAAGGCTACATATACATATAGAGATGTTCCTCAGCTTACAAGGGGGCTATGTACAGAGAAACACATAAAAAACTGAAAATGCATTTAATACCCCTAAACTATCAAATATCATAGCTTACCTTAAGCTTATTTCAACATACTCAGAACACTTACATTTGCCTGCATTTGGGCAAAATCATCTTAAGCAAAGCCTATTTTATTACAAAGTATCAAATATCACATGCAATTTATTAAACATTACACTAAAAAAAAAGAAGAATGGTTATATATAGAATGGTTGTAAGAATATCAGGTGTTCACCCCTGTAATCTTCTAGCTGACTGGGAGCTGTGGCTCACTGCCCCTGCCCAGCATCACAAGACGGCACCATACCACATGTCACTGGCCCTTTTTATAAAGACCCAAATTCAAAATTCAAAGTACAGTTTCTACTGAATCACTTTCACTTTCACATCTTTGCCAAATATATTGTAAGTTGAATCATTGTAAATCAGGAGCCATCTTATTTGAAAGTTAAATCACAGTCACCCATATACACACAAAAAAAGGCCTTCATGTAGAGCCATCTATGTATCTCTAAACAACATAGCATGACCTATCAACAGCAAAAAATGGATGTGAAGGGGACAATTGCTTTGTGTCAGTACTATGAGCAGTAACATACATGGCCTTACTCACCTAGCAGAACTCCAGAGCTAGCTGATGGCAAGGAATTTTACAAATGTTTGCTGAACAGCTTAAGCACTATTATTTTTAAATTAGTGTGCATATCTGTTTTCTAAAGATATGTTAATTTATTTTATTGACTTATTACAAAACCAAATAATTTCCTCTTATTTAAGTGGCAGGTAAATAGAATTCTTTTTAATTTAAATCAAATGGCTTTTTAGGGAAAATATACTAAAAATTCTGAAACTTGTATTGCTTATGAATCTTTTATTGGAATCCTTATCAAGTTGTATTTTTCAAGTTTTTCCTAAATAATCTTCAATGAATTGAAAATATTTTTTGGATTTTATTCAAGGCTATTAACTCACAATTTCACTTTGTTAAATATAGTGCTAAACGTTCAACCAAAACGTTTTGTCTTTTTTTTTCCACTACCACATCCTCCATCTACTGACTGGATTCTCTCCCCAACTAGCACATATATACCATTTTCTATCTTTAGGATAAGTAAGGGTCATCTTTTGTCTTTATTCTATTCCTCGCATGCTTCTGAACTTGTTGAATTTTAATATAGTCACACCATAAGCATCACATATTTGATTCCCCTTTCAATAGTAAACAGTGAACAACCAGAGCATACCTTCAAAGCTATCAATAGACTTACTCTGATATATTATTTTTGTATTTTTGTAAATTAAAATAATTAAATTATAGAACAAGACTTTCAGGTGGTAGGTGTTGTAAGTTTTACCCAAACTGACTTTTGTCAAACTCGTTTTTGTCATCATATATGACAAGTAGTTTTCTCACGTTTGTTTTTAGAATATCCTTGTATAATGAATATTTACACTGATATCTAGTATAAAAATCTTGCAATTTATTTTAGAAACATTAAGATATTGAAAATCAATCTATTTCTTTGATTCATTAAAGACAATTTTGGCTTGTTTCCAGTACTTTCTTACTGGTTAAAAAATGAATTTGAAGTAGTCTGAATTTCATTATTATATGGCACTTTCCCTTTGATGAATACAAAGACGATATTCTATATTAGCTATCTGAGAAGAATTTGTTTTTTTAATTTTATTTATTTGTGAGTGAGAGAGAGCACAAGCAGGGGGAGCAGCAGGGTGAGGGAGAAGCAAACTCCCGGCTAAGCAGGGATTCTGTTGCAGAACTGAGTCCCAGGACCCTAAGATCATGACCTGAGCTAAAGGCTCAGGCGTTTAACTGACTGAGCCACCCAGGTGTCCCAATCTGAGAAGAGTTCTGTATGTTATTCCTATTAATATGCAGTTTAAAGTCTAGGTGATTAACTTAATATTTTAGTGGCTATTACATAGATAGCACTATGTTCCAGGCAGAGAGTAATAAAGAAATAGTAAATCAACCATATTCTATGCATTCTAAATGAAAATAATTAATCAATCATAATAAATCCTTCTATTTATGGAATATCAACTTATAAGCTTTCCTCCATATGAACAATGCCAAATACCAGAATAAAGGGTCATCTAATACAAATAAAGGATAGAATTAAAGAATTCTGGTAAGCCATTTAATTTTGAAAAATGGTGCTATATTGTTGCTGAGTTGTGGTTTTCAGTTACATAATATCTGATAAGTGTAGAAGTAACATGAGTGTTACGTGAGATGAGAAATGGTTTATAATTAAGATAATTTTAAAAGTACAGATAAATACAAATTTGTAAACATAGCATTATGGAGGAATAAAAATAAATGATAGCTACACACTCTAAAGTGAATAAATCTTGGAAAGTTAATAGAGAAGTAAAACAAGGGCAGTGCAAAAAGTATGGTACATTTTTATGAAGTTCAAACAAATTCTGTGAAACCATAGATGGACTTAAAGATACTATTATGTATCAAATATTGTAAAAATTAAGCAAGGAAATAGCAAACATAAAATAACCAAAGCATACAAACTTGGGTAGATACAATAGGTGTGATCATGTTCTACTTCAAAAAGAGATGAGTTAATAGATAAATAGAAGTAACTAGACTTTTTAGAAGTTAATAAAACTTTGCCTGTTATTTCTTAGTAATATAAAATATATGGTTTTCTAACAAAAACGTTTATCTTAAAAATATTTAAAAATAAATTTCAGGCTACTCATAAGGTTATATTTACTTTTCTACTGAAGGAAAAGCTGGTTGTTGTAGTTGTAGTTGTTTGTTTGTTTTAGTCTCCTCCTGGTTTTTATTATTATAATGTGGAATAAGGAATGTTAGATTGAAAAGTGAATTATTTTATAGACAAAATCATTACTTGATTCACCTCCTGGTACAGCAGATGGAACTCCTGAAAATATGCCCTTTTGCCTTACAGAAGAGTAACAGTTATGCTTACTTCTGAAACATACTTGGTGGTGGCCCTAAATAGTGACACCATAGTAAACATTTTGAATATTTGCAATTAATTTTTATAGTCATAGGGCTCCAAAAGGCACTGCTGGTATCTTAGCAGGTATTTCAATAAAGCTAAAAGTTGCCTGACTGTTTAAAAATATTAACAAGGCACAAAACGGCAGAAGTATTGTCCTCAGATATTATTTTTTTCCATATGCTCCTGATTCCAGACATGACAAGTTATTTTTTTAAATTTTTTTTATAAAAGATTTTATTTATTTATGTGACAGAGATCACAAGTAAGAAGAGTCAGGCAGAGAGAGAGGAAGAAGCAGGAACCCTGATGAGCTGAGAGCTCAATGTGAGACTCGATCCAAGGATCCTGGGATGATGACCTGAGCCGAAGGCAGAGGCTTTAACCCACTGGGCCACCCAGGCGCCCCCATGACAAGTTATTTTTGATAGATATATATACAATGTATTTTCCAGTTATAAGAAAAATGGTTCTGCTATTTTTAAACTTTTTTAAAAATTACATAATTTTTTAAATTAAAATATTATGTTTTAATGTTTTAATTTTATTTTCTTTTTTTAAAAGATTTTATTTATTTATTTGAAAGACGGAGATCACAAGTAGGCAGAGAGTCAGGCAGAGAGAGAGAGAGAGGGAAGCAGGCTTCCTGCGGTGCAGGGAGCCCGATGCGGGGCTCGATCCCAGGACCCTGAGATCATGACCCGAGCCAAAGGCAGCAGCCCAAACCACTGAGCCACCCAGGCGCCCCAATGTTTTACTGTTCAATATACTACTTAGAATATAAAACCTATTCCATTTGGTAAGATATTTACCATTTAAAAAATGGTAATTTTCTCATAGTGTGTTCCCCTCACATTGCTTTATTTTGAATAAAAAAATTTCACAATAAACATAACTGATGCTTTCCTTTTGATTGTCCCTCTGTTGGTCATACTGTATATGAGCCATGACAATTAGTTTTACAAAATTTATTCATGTTTGTTGATATGTTTTATCATCACTAATTTTCCCTCCCTTATCTAGATTCCCCAGCTTTCAGACAGGTGGACACTTCAATAAACCATACCCAAGGGATGTATCAAGTACTTCTTAGACATCTCTCAGATCCTTGAGGTCTCATTTTACCTAGGGATTTGCAAAAGGTTCTGCCAGAGGCACCACTGTGACAACTGATGACCATGGTCTATCTCCTGCTAAGCTCAAGAGGTCACTGGTTTCCAAGTTTATCTATACAATTAATGCATTCCAGCAAGTTCTTTGTTTTTTAATATTAACAAACTTACTTTAAAGTTTATATGAAGAGGCAAAGACTCACAATAGTCAACATAGTGTTGAAGAAGAACAAAGACTGAGGACTGACTTCAAAGTTTACCATAACAATGGGGCACCTGGGTGGCTCAGTGGCTTAAGCCTCTACCTTCGGCTCAGGTCATGATCCCAGGGGCCTGGGATCCAGTCCTGAATTGGGCTCTCTGCTCAGCAGGGAGCCTGCTTCTACTCATCTCTCTCTCTGTCTGTCTCTCTGCCTATTTGTGATCCCCCTCTCTGTGAAATAAATAAATAAAATCTTTTAAAAAAAGTTGACCATAACGATAATTGTAAGCAAGATATTGTAATACCACAGAAAGACTAGATTAAAGGAACAGAATATATATTATCAATTATATTTTATATTTAATATAAAATCAAAAGCAATACAAGAGAGCAAAATACAATCTTTTAAACAAATGGTTCTGGAGTAATGGTGAAGCTAAATGTAAAAATATAAAATAAAAATAAAATAAAATAATAAAATAAAATAAATCCAGGCAGATATCATACACTCTTCACAAAAATTAACTCAGATTGGATTATAACCCTAAACATGAAACATGTAGAAGGTAATATAGAAGAAAATTTAAATGACCTTGGTTTTGGCAATAACTTTAGCTACAAAAGCCCAAGCACTGAATTTTAAAATGTCTACTCTGTGAAATACAATGCCAAGAGAATGAAAAGGCAAAGCACAGACTATGAGAAAAAATTTGCAAAATACACATCTGGCAAAGGGCTGTTAATCAAAAATACACAAAGACCCCTTAAAACTCAACAATGGGGGAAAAATCTGATTAAAAATGAGCCAAAGACCTTAGCAGATACCTCATAAAAGAAAATATTACAGATGGCAAATAAGCATATAAAAAGATGCTTCACATCATATGTCATCAGGAAAATGCAAATTAAAACAAAAAAGAGACCCCCGTACATACCCAGAATTCAGAACACTGAAAACAGAACACGAAATGTTGGTGAGGATGTGGAGCAACAGGAATGTTCTTCCATGCCTATTGAGAATAAAGAATGGAAAAAACTTGGCAGTTTCTTACAAAACTAAACATATTCTTGCCAGATGATTCAGCAGTAGCAGTTCTTGGTATTTATCCAAAGAAGATGAAATCTATACCCACAAAGAGGTCTATAGTACTTTTATTCATAACTGACAAAAGCTTGGAAGCAACCAAGATATCCTTCCATAGGTGAAAGGTCAAATAAAGTGTAGTACATGCAAACAATGGAATATTATTTAATGCTAGAGAAATGAATTACCAAGCCATGAAAAGATATGGATATAAATATTTAATAAATATTTGATTTTAGGCTTCTACCAGTCTATCAATAGTATTAGTATATTTTAACAGTGAATGCTCAGCATTCATGAATTTACCTAATAAAATATTTTGGGTTCAATATTTAAAATACTTCAACCTCTATGATTATATTCCTAATAATTTTGAATTGGGGTAAATAAACCTTAACTTTTTGTAACTTGTTTCAATATGCAAAAGAGCTCAATGAAATTTTAGAAAATAAAAATTTACAAAAAAAGCTTAGTTTACTATTGCCAAATAATTTAAAACTTTATCTTATATTCAAATACATATATTTTTCTAAATTGATTTATAGGCTACTAAAACCAAAAACTTTTAGTTATACTAGATTTCATATCATGCCTTCAATGCCAGAAAGCCATCTGTTGATGACTTGTCTTAAATAGAGTTAAGATGGGCGTTATTACAATGCAAGATGGAAACAAAGATAGTATAACAATTGAGTGTTACATAACTTTTCTGTTTTGATCAAGTTACTAATCTACAAAAGGCTTTTATCGGTGACAGATTTGGGAATTTAACAAAACTTTTAAACTAGCATGTGCGACTCATTCCTAGAAAACAACACAATCAATAACACTTTATTTAGATTAAATCATGACTATTTCTCCATTTGAATAAAAAAGGTAACAACCCGAATAAGTTTATTGAACGTGAAAAGTTGAAATGCTGTAATGCTCCTAAGGAATCAAATGATCCAGTCATGAATTACAAAAAAATGATATAAATACCAAAGTGTTTGTATAATTGTAATGTACAACTGCCCATTATCGTTCAATAGTGTAGGCTTGTACAAGAACTCTATAAAAGAACTCCACTTCTAAACTGTGGAAAATATGTTCCCTTTCTCCCTATATACAACTATTAAGCCATTCATTTAGCTTTTAAAATATCCACTTAATACAGGCTTTTTACTCATTTGAACCCGGCAGCAGGGTTCTATTCTTATTGCTTACATCTGAAGGATAGACTTCTAGCGTAAGAGGTAAAGCCCATAAAGGAGCCCAATAATAACAACAAAATACAGTTTAGTGATCCCTTACAATCTGCCAGCTACCTTTCTGAGAATACTTCAATTAATAAAACATATAAAATAGCTGACCACAAAGAGCTTACATTCTTTTGAAATATAATAGTGAAATAAACTAATAATAGAGGGGCGCTTCGGTGGCTCAGTCCATTGAGTGACTGCCTCTGGCTTGGGTCATGATCTCAGGGTCCTGGGATGTAACTCCCCAGCAGGCTTTCTAGGCAGTGGGGTGTTTTCTTCTTCCTCTGCGCACCCTCCCAATTCTCTCTCTCTCTGTCTCAAATAAGGAAATAAACCAGTAATAGAATAATGATTGATGGTTGATGGCGATAAGTGTTACAAAGAAATACAAGAAAGGTAAAAGCCATTGGAGGATGCTGGGATGAAAGTTAATTTTATTTTGTGTTGGGTGGTTATATCTCATTTAGGAGATGTTATTTGCACAAAGACCCAGGAAGTGAAGGAGGGTGTTATACAAATATTAAAGGAAAAGATTGCTCTAGGCAGAGCAAGTAAGTATATAGACTTTGTGTGAACAGCTTGTCTGTTACTTTTGAGGAAAAGCAAGGAGGCCAATGAGGAGTTTATAGTGGTGGAGAGAGGAAGAACGTATTGTACCTTCTAGTACATTGAAACGCCTTCAGTTTTTATTTAATATGAAAGGGGAAGATACCAAAAGACTTTCAACAGCAGAATAAAATCATCTGACTTGATTTTTAGGTTAAGTTGCTGTACCAAAATAAATTTGCAGGGAGAAAGGAGTGCAGTATGTGTGGAAGTGGGGCTATCAATCAAGTCAATAATTCAGGAACATATGATGGTGTTTTTAGCATGCTGGGTGGTAATAGAAGTGGTGAGGTATGGTTTTTATTTTGTATATATTTTGATGGTGAATATTCCGGTGAACAGGATGGGGTATGTGCAGGACAGACAATATCAACATTTATTTTACCTGCACAAACAGAATGGTGGAGTCTTCATTCCCTGATATGGAGAGAACTCTGAGTTCAATTGTTCTTTGTCATTAAATGGCATAGTGATGATGAGGATTTAGTCAGACAGTGAAAGAGAACAGTAAGCATAGTGTTAAGCGGTAAGACATTATAATACATTTGAACAACAAAAAACGTTGTGTTGGATCATGTGTTTGTGTGAGTAAATAAATAAATAAGCTTCCTGGGCTTCTGATAGAGGTAAAGAAGACTAGTATATGATCCAAAGGGGCACGTGCACCAAATGTTTATAGCAGCAATATCCACAATAGCCAAACTATGGAAAGAACCTAGATGTCCATCAACAAATGAATGGTATATATATATATATATATATATATATATATATATATATATATATATATATATATGATGGAATACTATGCAGCCATCAAAAGAAATGAAATCTTGCCATTTGCGATCACATGGATGGAACTAGAGGGTATTATGCTTAGCAAAATAAGTCAACCAGAGAAAGACACAATCATATGATCTCTCTGATATGAGGAACTGGAGGTGCAATGTGGGTGCTTGGGGGACAGGAAAAGAGTAAATGAAACAAGATGGGATCAGGAGGGAGACAAACCATAAGAGACTCTTAATCTCACAAAACAAACTGAGAGTTGCCGGGGGGTGGGGAGGGTAGGGAGAGGGTGGTGGGGTTATGAACATTGGGGAGGGTATGTGCTGTGGTGAGTGCTGTGAAGTGTGTAAACCTGGCGATTCACAGACCTGTACCCCTGGGGCTAATAATACATTATATGTTAATTAAAAAAAAAGAGGTTTTCAGCAAAGAGTGTGTAATCAGGCATATTTTATTAAAGTAACCATGTAAAATGATGGTTGAAAATTGGAATAACAGAAAACATAAAAATTAGAGATTTTAAAAAGAGATCTGGGACAGTGTAGAGAATATAATCAATGATATTATAATAGTGTTATATGGTGACAGATGGTGGCTATATTTATAGTGATCATAGAATAATGTATGGAGATATTGAAAACCTGAAACCAATGTAACACTGAATATCACTATACTCAAATAAAAAAAATAGTAAAAATAAAACATTTTATTTTAAAAAGATAAAAAGAGGGACAAGAATCTGTAAAGTGAATTTCAAAAAGCTTAAAGATGAGGCTAAGACATACTCTGAACCTTGAGGAAAACACCATTTTGAAAATTCTTCCCATTTTGAGAAAACTCAAATGAATCAATACCATAAAAGAACCCATTTTAACTGAGAGATGTAATGAATGCTCAAGAAATAATTTTATGACAGGATAATTCTTCCCTATGAAACAGCATACAGAAACCAGGGGAAACACCTGGAATCAAAATAAACTATACTGAAAATAAGAATTAGGAAAAAGATAAATGATGAAAGATAAGAAAATTAGAACTGCGAGAGAGACCTAGTGAATAGAATTTTTAGCTTGTGGTTTAATGTTTTTGAGGATAATCTAGAGTTCATAACTGCCTTGAGACAGGCTGGTTGTAGGCAGTTTAGGCAGACCCCTAAGACAGGCCTACTTTGGGCAGATGGTGTTGGAGGAGGCCATTGGGCTGGACAAAGACAAATCCAACCATTTGACTAAAGTGTCTGTGAAGATGTTGAAGTCAGATGCTACAGAGAAAGACCTGTTAAACCTAATCTCAGAAATGGAGATGATGAAGATGATTGGTCAGCACAAGGACACCATCAACCTGCTGGCTTCTGCACACAGGATGGTCCTTCGTACACTCTCATGGAATATATCTCCAAAGACAACATACAGGAGTACCTGCAGGCCCAGAGGCCTCCTGACCTGGAGTACTGTTACAATATCAGCCACAATGCAGCAGAGCAACTCTCCTCCAAGGACCTGGTATCCTGTGCCTATCAGGTAGCCTGAGGCATGGAGTACCTTGCCTCCAAGAAGTGCATACACCAAGACCTGGCCACCAGGGAAGTGCTGGTGACAAAGGACAACATGATGAAGATCTCAGACTTCAGCCTTGCCAGAGATATCACCACATCAGTTACTATAAAAAGACAACCAACAGTGGACTGCCTGTGAAGTTGATGGTCCCTAAGGCCATGTTTGACCAGAGCTACATCCACCAGAGTGACTTCTGGTCTTTTGGGGTGATCCTGTGCAAAATCTTCAATCTGGAAGCCTCCCATATCCTGGAGTGCCTGTGGAGGTGGCTTTCAAGCTGCTGAAGGAGTCATTTGATGGATAAGCCAATAAGTGCACCAGAGAGTTATACACAATAATGAGGGGTGGCTGGCATGTGGTTCCTTCAAGCTGCTGGTAGAAGACCTGGATCATACTGTGGCCTTGACCTCCAACCAGGAGTACCTGGACCTGTCCTTGGCCCTGGAACAATACTGTCTATGCTTTCCCAACACCTGAAGCTCCACCTGCTCCTCAGAGAAGAATTCCACCTTCTCTCATGTGCCGTTGCCCAGGGAGGCCTATCTGCCCTGACACCCAGCCCAGCTTGCCAATGGTGGACTCAAATGACTAGTATCCCTATTACTCCTGTCCAGATTCCGTCATAAGCTGTAACCCTTACCCCCCACCCTCCCTGCAAGACTCACTGCCTTCTCCTTTGTCCCTTTCCTACTGGCAGGAGCCAGCTGCCTACCTGAGGCCTTCACCCCTTGAAGTTCACCTCTCTTCCCCTTCCTCTTCCTCCTCCTTACAACCTGCTCATGAAAGAAAGGCACAGAGAGGCAGGTACTTGCTCGTGGCTACTTCCTTCCCGCCCATATGTTGGACCAAGACCCCTCCCTGGCATCTGGTACTGCCTGGACGTCGAGGGAGTGGGAGATGAGGCATGCCAGTGAAAGCTGTTGGAGCTTTCCTGTTTTGGTTTTGTCTGCTTAGCATAACATGTAAGACTGAGTTCTGGTGGCAGGGACCTAGTCCTTGGGGCTATAGCACTAGTGAGGGGAGGTCAACTGCTGTGGGCCTTGGCTAAGAGCAACCCCTGCTCCAGAGATATGGTGCCAAGGGCTTATTAATTTTGATACTAATTTGCTTTGCTGACCAAATACCTGGTATCAAAAGATGGGAAGGCAAAGACTGAAAGCAGTGTTGTGACCATGGGGTCCAGCCCCAAACTATGAAGAAAACACAAAGTGTATAAATCTGAGTAAGTATATATTTACACACCTTTTTAAATAGGTTGTTATCAAAGATTTAATCAATGGGTAATATGCTCCTCGTGGCTGGGAAGCATCAGTTGCCATATATTAAAAACAAAGAAAAGAGGTGTCTGGGTGGCTTCCTCCATAAGTGTCCCTTCTTTTCAGGTCATGATCCCAGGGTCCTGGGATGGAGCCCCACATCAGGCTCTCTGCTCAGTGGGAAACCTGCTTCTCCTTTTCCCTCTGCCCTGCTTATAGTTCCTCTTCCTATCTCTCTGTCTCTCAAATAAATAAAATATTTTAAAAAAAGAAACAAAATGTTTTTAAAAGGTCTTTTTTTAAAAAAATTTTCTAGGGGTGCCTGGATGACTCAGCTGTTTAAGCAGAATTTTGCCTTTGGCTGAGGTCATGATTCCAGTGTACAGGGCTCCAGCCCTGCATGGGACTACTTGCACCCCAAGGAGCTTGCTTCTTCCTCTCCCTTTGCACGTGATTCCCCCCGCTTGTGCGCTTCCTCTCTCTCTCTCTCTTTCTCTCTCTTGCTGTCAATAAACAAAATAAAATCTTTTCTTAAATAAATAAATAAATAAATAAATAAATAAATAAATTTTTACACGTACTTTGAGTTTAGGTCCCTTAACAATAATTGCTTCTGCTTCATTTAAAAAAAAAAAGATAATTTAGAAATGTGCTTCCAGAGCTAAAAAGCTGTTTTGTTTTGTTTTTTTTTTTTTTTTTTGGTCAGGATTAAATATAGAAGTGCTTTAAAAAGAAAAAGAAAAAATATGCTATATTAACACTAATCACACTATAACTTTGGTGGTTATATCAAGATAATGAAAAGTGATTTTAAAGCAAATTTCATTATCAGACATAAAGATCAAGTCAAAATTACAGAATAGTAAAAGGATGAATTCCTCAGGGAGTATAATAATTCTTGACTTTTAATACTTAATAACAGATTTGGGGATATATAGGGAAAAACTAAGAACAAAAATCATAACTTCTACCTTAGAAGAGAAATGGAAAAAATTTCAACACCTTTATTTTAAGATTATATAGACAAATGGTCATCAAATTGGTAAGATATGTAAGACTTGAACAAAATTATCAACTAACTAGATATGCTTGATATTACAGAACACTCCCAACAACCGCAGACTACATATATCTTAAGCCATGATTTTCTTTGCAAAGGTCAACATTGATAATGTTCTAGTCATTCCTCCATGTACCAGGAAAGAAGTAGCACTTTCTTGAAAGACACAGCTATCAAAGCTCCATTGAGAAACCGTAAAGATGGAGAAGGGATTTGCAAATTATATATCTGATAATGGACATCTATTCTGATTATTAAAAAAATGAATAAAAATAAAAAACCTTACTAATAACCAAACAGAGTATCCAATTTTACATGTGAAGAAAATTATTGCAGAGACATGTCACCAAAAGGATATGGATGGCTTATAAGTACATGACAAATTTCTCAACATTTAGACATTAAAGAAATACAAATTAAAATCATAATGAGACATGCTTACATATCTATTAGAATGGCTAAAATTATAAAGGCTAATTGTACTTCGTCTGAGCTAGATTGAGAAGCAACAAAAAATCTAAACTGTTGTTGGCATATATCATGATACCACCACTTTGGAAAATATCTGCCATATAATAGGTTCAGTAGACAATTTGTAAATTTCAGAAAAAAATAATGTTGAGAGTATACTGAATTTCATAAGTCATTTCAATATTTTTTTCCAAAATAGAAACTAGGTAAAACATGCCTTAAATTTACATTCAAAATATTTTATAGCATATAATGGACAATATACATAAGCCTTAAAGAAACAATCATATAAATAACCATTTCATACCTACTTAAAAATTGCATAATACCACACTCCTAGATCCTCTCTGAATGCTCTAAAATAGCCCTTCAAAGGAAATACATTTTTAAAAATAGATTTTTTTTGGCAAATAATTTAATGAATAAAAGTTTCATTCATCTACGTAGATCATAATAAATGTTTTTAATAAGCATGAAATTATAACTCTGAAGTGTGCTAAAATGAAACCACCTGCTAAGAGTGAGAGAACAAAAATAAACATCATTTTTCCAAATAAGAGGAATTTATTACCTTTGAATCAAAGCATGTGGATTTGTTCAAACTGGCAATAAAGGAATATGGAAACACAAACCATAGAAAGTCATATTTTAGATTTCTAAAAGACTTCAAAGTGAAGAGTATACATTTTTTAAATGTTACATAATGCTACATAATGACAAGATGACAGGTTGTGACAAATAGCATTTAAAAGCTCTACTCATAATGGAATGGAAGGTGTCATTTCCCTATAATTTTATATATGTCATTAATTTACTATATCTGGATACAACATATTACCAAACAGATGTTCATCAAAGAATAAATCATTTTTAATGGAACATAATAATTTGAACCTACATCTATTAATCATTTTCTTCGATCAAACATTTATCGTCTCGCTAAACTTTTTATCAGTTGTCGACAAAATTAAAAAACAATAGGATAAAAAGTCGTGTTTGGAAAAGTAGATTTTCTTTGAAATTTGCATTTAAATGAAAATATTTGCTGATATTTTTAAAACTTTAAATGTAATTTTATATATATCGGACCTATCAAATAATATAAAATTTTTGGAGACTTAATATAGTTAGGGGCACATGGTAAGCAATAATCAATTTTTTTGTTGATCCAAGTGTTCTTGTATTATTTTTCTTAATTATTCTAGTACCACAATTTATAGCTCTAAGATTTTTCCACCCCCCCCCCATTTTAATATCTCTTAAGGTGGCACTCACCTTGCACTTGATGACATATCCTACTTTAACTGACAGCATTTCTCTTTCTTAGTCGAACATAAACTATAGTGCATCTTACCCTTGATGGAAGCTAGGATGCAATTAAATACTCTATTACGGTTACGATTCTGATATTTGAAATCCTCCGGTAGCTCCCTGTGCCCCCACAGTGTAGTACCTCACCTCCTCGCCATAGTATACAAACCTTCTCACCCCCAGTGTTAACCCCGGGGCTCAGCCTCCATCCCCAGGTGATGCTGCCAGATCAGCTGTCAGTTTTCATGAACTTGCTGTAGTTTCCCGAATGCACTGTGCTGTCTCCTGGCACTTTGAAACTTGACACACTCATCCTCATTCTTCGCTTTGCCCTTGTCTATCACCTACCCTGAAAATCTGTTCCTAAGTGGCTTTTCCCAGCTCCCACTTACCCTTGGCAGTCTTTTATCTCCCTGTGGTAAAGCCTGTCACACTGCATCATGGACATGCCCGTTGTCCCCCTGAGAAGAGAAAAGGGACAATGAGGGACCCAGCATTTGCAGCTCTAGTGCAGAGCCCCATGCCTGGCTTGCAGGAAATGCCAGATCATGAAGACAAACGAGATCATCTTCTGGCTCAAACCAGCTCTTCTTTGCCTATCGCAGGATCTGGTCAATAAAGAGCAGCCAGTTATTATTGCTGTTTTTCTAGGGATTTTTACCCCATATATTTCCCAGGTCTTTACTCTTTTTGTAGCACTTTAATGCAGGCTTCAACCACTTCCTAGTCAGATCAGGTGAAATCATTTTCCTTCCCATACCCTCGATGTGTTTCACATCTAGTAATTCATTTTTTTAAGATCTTATTTACCCATTTGACAGACAGATCACAAGTATGTAGAGAGTGAGGCAGAGAGAGAGGGGGCAAGCAGGCTCCCCGCTGAGCAGAGATCCCAATGTGGGGCTCCATCCCAGGACCCTGAAATCATGACCTGAGCAGAAGGCAGAGGCCTAAACCACTGAGCCACCGAGGAGCCCCCATATCTGGTAATTTTTAACCAACGTGGATTTGCTGCATCAAATAGTTCCTTCTTCTTCAAATATAAATATATAAATAAAGTGATCAAGTCACTCCATGTCTTAGGAGAATGTCATACCTTTAGTAGGAATCTTGAAATCGTGGCCATTGGTTTTGATTTTTGTTTTGGTTAGATTTGGTTCGGTTTTTGTCATTTTAAAATCCCTTCAGCCCTTGGCTCTGTCTGACCTGATTGCTTTCAGCTGTTTTTGCAACAAAATTCTCTGGGCAGCGAAAACTCTCATTGTTTACAGTGGCGCCCCCTTCTGAACACTTTGTTAAAAAAGCTTTTTTTTTTTTTTCGGGCTATGGTAAATGTGGAACAACCATGAGGTATTTCAAAGAGGCGAACCACAGATAAATTTCTCTAAGGGTGGGGTGAGGGTTACTCAAAAAGGAACTTGACAAGGCTTTTAAAGATATCGACAATCATTATAACATAACGTACTGATTGTTTCCGTGCTCTCAACTGGGCAAACACTTGTTGGCTTCCAAGAAAGACTAACATAGTTGATATGGTTCTAGCAGCCTTCTAGCACAGGGTCTCATGAGGCAGGGATTCTAGCCACCTGCTGTGCAAGGCATGAGGCCCGTTAGTGATTCTATTTTTTCCTCAGCAGAATAGGTCTTTCTACATTCCAAGTCCTTTCAACCCCAATAAATAATGTGGCGATTCTCTCAGTGAGTTGTACTATTGGTTTAAATAGCCAACTGTCTCTTTAAAAGGATTTTGTTTAAATTCCTTTAAAAAAAAGTCCTTTCAAAAAAATCTTTTTTCTTTATTTTTATTTTTTATCCCATATGTTTACTCTGATCATGGAAGTTTGTCATTTTGACCTTCTTTGCTGGTTAAAATATTCTTCATCATCAGCACCTACTGCTCTCCTCTCCTGGTGGTCTCTCTGGAAGTGGCCTTCTCTAGCTCTTCTAGCAGGTGATGGGCATTTCCCCTCTACCCCTGTTGCCAGACCAGCCTTACCTATCCTGCAGGGTCAGGTCGGCCTGGCCCTTTATCTGTTGTTCTCCTCTGAGTGGTTAGATTTTCATAGATCCCGTGCTTTGCTTTTGTCAGGATTTACCTGGATTATCAAAACACTTTTCTTGTGCCAGTGAAGCCTAAGAAACAGTCCTAATGAGAGAACCAGGAACTCAAACAGATCATATTTATCCTGAATGTTCTGTCCAAAATGAAAAATTCATTTCAGAGGAGCCTCAAGATCTCTGAGAAGGGAAGTTTCACCAACTCTGTCATGTAGGGGCATCAATTCCGATTCTGTGTCAATTTTCCTACTTTCCCAGCTAGTAATTCTCTACATCAAAAAGCCCACTCTCAACCGTTTCCTCTTTCAAAGGCAGTTGCTCCTAGAGTCTGCACATGGCACTTGGGGCCTGCTGGTCGTTGGCTACTGCCCTCTGTACCTTGGGTCTAACAGCAGCGGGGCATCAAGATGAGCACGTCTCTTGTTCTAGGACTTAATATAGTTTGGGGCACATGATAAGCAATAATCACTACTTTAGTTGATCCAAGTGTTGGATCTTTCTTAATTATTCTACTACCACAATTTACTTGTTCTAAGATTTCTCCCCTCCCCCCATTTTAATATCTCTTAAGGTGGCACTCACCTTGCACTTGATGACATATCCTACTTTAACTGACAGCATTTCTCTTTCTTAGTCGAACATAAACTATAGTGCATCTTACCCTTGATGAAAGCTAGGATGCAATTAAATACTCTATTACGGTTACGATTCTGATATTTGAAATCCTCCGGTAGCTCCCTGTGCCCCCACAGTGTAGTACCTCACCTCCTCGCCATAGTATACAAACCTTCTCACCCCCAGTGTTAACCCCGGGGCTCAGCCTCCATCCCCAGGTGATGCTACCAGATCAGCTGTCGGTTTTCATGAACTTGCTGTAGTTTCCCGAATGCACTGTGCTGTCTCCTGGCACTTTGAAACTTGACACACTCATCCTCATTCTTCGCTTTGCCCTTGTCTATCACCTCCCCTGAAAATCTGTTCCTAAGTGGCTTTTCCCAGCTCCCACCTACCCTTGGCAGTCTTTTATCTCCCTGTGGTAAAGCCTGTCACACTGCATCATGGACATGCCCGTTGTCCCCCTGAGAAGAGAAAAGGGTCAATGAGGGACCCAGCATTTGCAGCTCTAGTGCAGAGCCCCATGCCTGGCTTGCAGGAAATGCCAGATCATGAAGACAAACGAGATCATCTTCTGGCTAAAACCAGCTCTTCTTTGCCTATCACAGGATCTGGTCAATAAAGAGCAGCCAGTTATTATTGCTGTTTATCTAGGGATTTTTACCCCATATATTTCCCAGGTCTTTACTCTTTTTGTAGCACTTTAATTCAGGCTTCAACCACTTCCTAGTCAGATCAGGTGAAATGAATTTCCTTCCCATTCCCTCGATGTATTTCACATCTAGTAATTCTTTTTTTAAAGATCTTATTTACCCATTTGACAGACAGATCACAAATAGGTAGATAGGGAGGCAGAGAGAGAGGGGGGAAGCAGGCTCCCCGCTGAGCAGAGATCCCAATGTGGGGCTCCATCCCAGGACCCTGAATTCATGACCTGAGACGAAGGCAGACGCCTAAACCACTGAGCCACCCAGGAGCCCCCATATCTGGTAATTTTTAACCAACGTGGATTTGCTGCATCAAATAGTTCCTTCTTCTTCAAATATAAATATATAAATAAAGTGATCAGGTCACTCGCATGTCTTAGGAGAATGTCATGCCTTTAGTAGCAATCATGAAATCGTGGTCATTGGTTTTGATTTTTGTTTTGGTTAGATTTGGTTCGGTTTTTGTCATTTTAAAAATCCCTCCAGCCCTTGGCTCTGTCTGACCTGATTGCTTTCAGCTGTTTCTCCAACAAAATTGTCCGGGCAGCGAAAACTCTCATTGTTTACAGTGGCGCCCCCTTCTGAACACTTTGTTAATAAAAAGCCTTTTTTTTTTTTTTTTTCGGGCTATGGTAAATGTGGAACAACCATGAGGTATTTAAAAGAGGTGAACCACAGATAAATTTCTCTAAGGGTGGGTTGAGGGTTACTCAAAAAGGAACTTGACAAGGCTTTTAAAGATATCGACAATCATTATAACATAACGTGAATGATTGTTACCGTGCTCTTAACTGGGCAAACACTTGTTGGCTTCCAAGAAAGACTAACATAGTTGAGATGGTTCTAGCGGCCTTCTAGCACAGGGTCTCATGAGGCAGGGATTCTAGCCACTGGCTGTGCAAGGCATGAGGGCTGTTAGTGATTCTATTTTTTCCTCTGCAGAATAGGTCTTTCTACATTTCAGGTCCTTTCTACCCCAATAAATAATGTGGCGATTCTCTCAGTGAGTTGTACTATTGGTTTAAACTGCCAACTGTCTCTTTAAAAGGACTTTTGTTTAAATTCCTTTAAAAAAAAGTCCTTTCAAAAAATCTTTTTTCTTTATTTTTTATTTTTTATCCCATATGTTTACTCTGATCGTGGAACTTTGCCATTTTGACCTTCTCTGCTGGTTAAAATATTCTTCATCATCAGCACCTACTGCTCTCCTCTCCTGGTGGTATCTCCAAAAGGGGTCTTCTCTAGCTCTTCTAGCAGGTGATGGGCACTTCCCCTCTACCCCTGTTGCCAGACCAGCCTTACCTATCCTGCAGGGTCAGGTCGGCCTGGCCCTTTATCTGTTGTTCTCCTCTGAGTGGTTAGAGTTTCATAGATCCCGTGCTTTGTTTTTGTCGGAATATACCTGGATTATGAAAACCCTTTTCTTGTGCCAGTGAAGCCTAAGAAACAGTCCTAATGAGAGAACCAGGAACTCAAACAGATCATATTTATCCTGAATGTTCTGTCCAAAATGAAAAATTCATTTCAGAGGAGCCTCAAGATCTCTGAGAAGGGAAGTTTCACCAACTCTGTCATGTAGGGGCATCAATTCCGATTCTGTGTCAATTTTCCTACTTTCCCAGCTAGTAATCCTCTCCTTGAAAAAGCCCCTCTCAACCGTTTCCTCTTTCAAAGGCAGTTGCTCCTAGAGTCTTCACATGGCACTTGGGGCCTGCTGGTCGTTGGCTACTGCCCTCTGTACCTTCGGTCTAACAGCTGCGGGGCATCAAGTTGAGCACGTCTCTTGTTCTAGGACTTAATATAGTTTGGGGCACATGGTAAGCAATAATCACTTCTTTAGTAGATCCAAGTGTTGGATCTTTCTTAATTATTCTACTACCACAATTTACATGTTCTATGATTTGTCCCCCCCCCATTTTAATATCTCTTAAGGTGGCACTCACCTTGCACTTGATGACATATCCTACTTTAACTGACAGCATTTCTCTTTCTTAGTCGAACATAAACTATAGTGCATCTTACCCTTGATGAAAGCTAGGATGCAATTAAATACTCTATTACGGTTACGATTCTGATATTTGAAATCCTCCGGTAGCTCCCTGTGCCCCCACAGTGTAGTACCTCACCTCCTCGCCATAGTATACAAACCTTCTCACCCCCAGTGTTAACCCTGGGGCTCAGCCTCCATCCCCAGGTGATGCTGACAGATCAGCTGTCGGTTGTCATGAACTTGCTGTAGTTTCCCGAATGCACTGTGCTGTCTCCTGGCTCTTTGAAACTTGACACACTCATCCTCATTCTTCGCTTTGCCCTTGTCTATCACCTCCCCTGAAAATGTGTTCCTAAATGGCTTTTCCCAGCTCCCACCTACCCTTGGCAGTCTTTTATCTCCCTGTGGTAAAGCCTGTCACACTGCATCATGGACATGCCCGTTGTCCTCCTGAGAAGAGAAAAGGGACAATGAGGGACCCAGCATTTGCAGCTCTAGTGCAGAGCCCCATGCCTGGCTTGCAGGAAATGCCAGATCATGAAGACAAACGGAGATCATCTTCAGCCTAAAACCAGCTCTCCTTTGCCTATCGCAGGATCTGGTCAATAAAGAGCAGCCAGTTATTATTGCTGTTTTTCTAGGGAATTTTTCCCATATATTTCCCAGATCTTTACTCTTTTTGTAGCACTTTAATGCAGGCTTCAACCACTTCCTAGTCAGATCAGGTGAAATCATTTTTTTTCCCATACCCTCGATGTATTTCAAATCTAGTAATTCATTTTTTTAAGATCTAATTTACCCATTTCACAGACAGATCACAAGTATGTAGAGAGGGAAGCAGAGAGAGAGGGGGCAAGCAGGCTGCCCGCTGAGCAGAGATCCCAATGTGGGGCTCCATCCCAGGACCCTGAAATCTTGACCTGAGCCGAAGGCAGAAGCCTAAACCACTGAGCCACCCAGGAGCCCCCATATCTGGTAATTTTTAACCAACGTGGATTTGCTGCATCAAATAGTTCCTTCTTCTTCAAATATAAATATATAAATAAAGTGATCAAGTCACTCCATATCTTAGGAGAATGTCATACCTTTAGTAGCAATCTTGAAATCGTGGCCATTGGTTTTGATTTTTGTTTTGGTTAGATTTGGTTCGGTTTTTGTCATTTTAAAAATCCCTTCAGCCCTTGGCTCTGTCTGACCTGATTGCTTTCAGCTGTTTCTGCAACAAAATTGTCCCGGAAGCGAAAACTATCATTGTTTACAGTGGCGCCCCCTTCTGAACACTTTGTTAATAAAAAGCTTTTTTTTTTTTTTTTCTTCGGGCTATGGTAAATGTGGAACAACCATGAGGTATTTCAAAGAGGCGAACCACAGATAAATTTCTCTAAGGGTGGGGTGAGGGTTACTCAAAAAGGAACTTGACAAGGCTTTTAAAGATATCGACAATCATTATAACATAACGTGACTGATTGTTTCCGTGCTCTTAACTGGGCAAACACTTGTTGGCTTCCAAGAAAGACTAACATAGATGATATGGTTCTAGCAGCCTTCTAGCACAGGGTCTCATGAGGCAGGGATTCTAGCCACTGGCTGTGCAAGGCATGAGGCCTGTTAGTGATTCTATTTTTTCCTCTGCAGAATAGGTCTTTCTACATTCCAAGTCCTTTGTACCCCAATAAATAATGTGGCGATTCTCTCAGTGAGTTGTACTATTGGTTTAAACAGCCAACTGTCTCTTTAAAAGGACTTTTGTTTAAATTCCTTTAAACAAAAGTCCTTTCAAAAAAATCATTTTTCTTTATTTTTTATTTTTTATCCCATATGTTTACTCTGATCGTGGAACTTTGCCATTTTGACCTTCTCTGCTGGTTAAAATATTCTTCATCATCAGCACCTACTGCTCTCCTCTCCTGGTGGTCTCTCTGGAAGGGGTCTTCTCTAGCTCTTCTAGCAGGTGATGGGCACTTCCCCTCTACCCCTGTTGCCAGACCAGCCTTACCTATCCTGCAGGGTCAGGTCGGCCTGGCCCTTTATCTGTTGTTCTGATCTGAGTGGTTAGATTTTCATAGATCCCGTGCTTTGCTTTTGTCAGGATTTACCTGGATTATCAAAACCCTTTTCTTGTGCCAGTGAAGCCTAAGAAACAGTCCTAATGAGAGAACCAGGAACTCAAGCAGATCATATTTATCCTGAATGTTCTGTCCAAAATGAAAAATTCATTTCAGAGGTGCCTCAAGATCTCTGAGAAGGGAAGTTTCACCAACTCTGTCATGTAGGGGCATCAATTCCGATTCTGTGTCAATTTTCCTACTTTCCCAGCTAGTAATCTTCTCCTTCAGAAAGCCCACTCTCAACCATTTCCTCTTTCAAAGGCAGTTGCTCCTAGAGTCTGCACATGGCACTTGGGGCCTGCTGGTCGTTGGCTACTGCCCTCTGTACCTTGGTTCTAACAGTGCGGGGCATCAAGATGAGCACGTCTCTTGTTCTAGGACTTAATATAGTTTGGGGCACATGGTAAGCAATAATCACTACTTTAGTTGATCCAAGTGTTGGATCTTTCTTAATTATTCTACTACCACAATTTACTTGTTCTAAGATTTGTACCCTCACCTCATTTTAATATCTCTTAAGGTGGCACTCACCTTGCACTTGATGACATATCCTACTTTAACTGACAGCATTTCTCTTTCTTAGTCGAACATAAACTATAGTGCATCTTACCCTTGATGAAAGCTAGGATGCAATTAAATAATCTATTACGGTTACAATTCTGATATTTGAAATCCTCCGGTAGCTCCCTGTGCCCCCACAGTGTAGTACCTCACCTCCTCGCCATAGAATACAAACCTTCTCACCCCCAGTGTTAACCCCGGGGCTCAGCCTCCATCCCCAGGTGATGCTGCCAGATCAGCTGTCGGTTGTCATGAACTTGCTGTAGTTTCCCGAATGCACTGTGCTGTCTCCTGGCACTTTGAAACTTGACATACTCATCCTCATTCTTCGCTTTGCCCTTGTCTATCACCTCCCCTGAAAATCTGTTCCTAAGTGGCTTTTCCCAGCTCCCACCTACTCTTGGCAGTCTTTTATCTCCCTGTGGTAAAGCCTGTCACACTGCATCATGGACATGCCCGTTGACCCCTGAGAAGAGAAAAGGGACAATGAGGGACCCAGCATTTGCAGCTCTAGTGCAGAGCCCCATGCCTGGCTTGCAGGAAATGCCAGATCATGAGAAAAACGGAGATCATCTTCAGCCTAAAACCAGCTCTCCTTTGCCTATCGCAGGATCTGGTCAATAAAGAGCAGCCAGTTATTATTGCTGTTTTTCTAGGGAATTTTACCCCATATATTTCCCAGGTCTTTACTCTTTTTGTAGCAGTTTAATGCAGGCTTCAAACACTTCCTAGTCAGATCAGGTGAAATCATTTTTTTTTCCCATACCCTCGATGTATTTCACATCTAGTAATTCATTTTTTTAAGATCTTATTTACCCATTTCACAGACAGATCACAAGTATGTAGAGAGGGAAGCAGAGAGAGAGGGGGCAAGCAGGCTCCCCGCTGAGCAGAGATCCCAATGTGGGGCACCATCCCAGGACCCTGAAATCTTGACCTGAGCCGAAGGCAGAGGCCTAAACCACTGAGCCACCCAGGAGCCCCCATATCTGTTAATTTTTAACCAACGTGGATTTGCTGCATCAAATAGTTCCTTCTTCTTCAAATATAAATATATAAATAAAGTGATCAAGTCACTCGCATGTCTTAGGAGAATGTCATACCTTTAGTAGCAATCTTGAAATCGTGGCCATTGGTTTTGATTTTTGTTTTGGTTAGATTTGGTTCGGTTATTGTCATTTTAAAAATCCCTCCAGCCCTTGGCTCTGTCTGACCTGATTGCTTTCAGCTGTTTCTGCAACAAAATTGTCCGGGCAGCGAAAACTCTCATTGTTTACAGTGGCGCCCCCTTCTGAACACTTTGTTAATAAAAAGCTTTTTTTTTTTTTCGGTCTATGGTAAATGTGGAACAACCATGAGGTATTTCAAAGAGGCGAACCACAGATAAATTTCTCTAAGGGTGGGGTGAGGGTTACTCAAAAAGGAACTTGACAAGGCTTTTAAAGATATCGACAATCATTATAACATAACGTGACTGATTGTTTCCGTGCTCTTAACTGGGCAAACACTTGTTGGCTTCCAAGAAAGACTAACATACTTGATATGGTTCTAGCAGCCTTCTAGCACAGGGTCTCATGAGGCAGGGATTCTAGCCACTGGCTGTGCAAGGCATGAGGCCTGTTAGTGATTCTATTTTTTCCTCTGCAGAATAGGCCTTTCTACATTCCAAGTCCTTTCTACCCCAATAAATAATGTGGCGATTCTCTCAGTGAGTTGTACTATTGGTTTAAACAGCCAACTGTCTCTTTAAAAGGACTTTTGTTTAAATTCCTTTAAAAAAAAGTCCTTTCAAAAAAATCTTTTTTCTTTATTTTTTATTTTTTATCCCATATGTTTACTCTGATCGTGGAACTTTGTCATTTTGACCTTCTCTGCTGGTTAAAATATTCTTCATCATCAGCACCTACTGCTCTCCTCTCCTGGTGGTCTCTCCGGAAGGGGTCTTCTCTAGCTCTTCTAGCAGGTGATGGGCACTTCCCCTCTACCCCTGTTGCCAGACCAGCCTTACCTATCCTGCAGGGTCAGGTCGGCCTGGCCCTTTATCTGTTGTTCTCCTCTGAGTGGTTTGATTTTCATAAATCCCGTGCTTTGCTTTTGTCAGGATTTACCTGGATTATCAAAACCCTTTTCTTGTGCCAGTGAAGCCTAAGAAACAGTCCTAATGAGAGAACCAGGAACTCAAACAGATCATATTTATCCTGAATGTTCTGTCCAAAATGAAAAATTCATTTCAGAGGAGCCTCAAGATCTCTGAGAAGGGAAGTTTCACCAACTCTGTCATGTAGGGGCATCAATTCCGATTCTGTGTCAATTTCCCTACTTTCCCAGCTAGTAATCCTGTCCTTAAGAAAGCCCACTCTCAACCATTTCCTCTTTCAAAGGCAGTTGCTCCTAGAGTCTGCACATGGCACTTGGGGCCTGCTGGTCGTTGGCTACTGCCCTCTGTACCTTGGGTCTAACAGCTGCGGGGCATCAAGATGAGCACGTCTCTTGTTCTAGGACTTAATATAGTTTGGGGCACATGGTAAGCAATAATCACTACTTTAGTTGATCCAAGTGTTGGATCTTTCTTAATTATTCTACTACCACAATTTACTTGTTCTAAGATTTGTACCCTCACCTCATTTTAATATCTCTTAAGGTGGCACTCCCACCTACTCTTGGCAGTCTTTTATCTCCCTGTGGTAAAGCCTGTCACACTGCATCATGGACATGCCCGTTGTCCCCCTGTGAAGAGAAAAGGGACAATGAGGGACCCAGCATTTGCAGCTCTAGTGCAGAGCCCCATGCCTGGCTTGCAGGAAATGCCAGATCATGAGAAAAACGGAGATAATCTTCAGCCTAAAACCAGCTCTCCTTTGCCTATCGCAGGATCTGGTCAATAAAGAGCAGCCAGTTATTATTGCTGTTTTTCTAGGGAATTTTAACCCATATATTTCTCAGGTCTTTACTCTTTTTGTAGCAGTTTAATGCAGGCTTCAAACACTTCCTAGTCAGATCAGGTGAAATCATTTTTTTTTCCCATACCCTCGATGTATTTCACATCTAGTAATTCATTTTTTTAAGATCTTATTTACACATTTCACAGACAGATCACAAGTATGTAGAGAGGGAAGCAGAGAGAGAGGGGGCAAGCAGGCTCCCCGCTGAGCAGATATCCCAATGTGGGGCTCCATCCCAGGACCCTGAAATCTTGACCTGAGCCGAAGGCAGAGGCCTAAACCACTGAGCCACCCAGGAGCCCCCATATCTGGTAATTTTTAACCAACGTGGATTTGCTGCATCAAATAGTTCCTTCTTCTTCAAATATAAATATATAAATAAAGTGATCAAGTCACTCCATGTCTTAGGAGAATGTCATACCTTTAGTAGCAATCTTGAAATCGTGGCCATTGGTTTTGATTTTTGTTTTGGTTAGATTTGGTTCGGTTATTGTCATTTTAAAAATCCCTCCAGCCCTTGGCTCTGTCTGACCTGATTGCTTTCAGCTGTTTCTGCAACAAAATTGTCCCGGAAGCGAAAACTCTCATTGTTTACAGTGGCGCCCCCTTCGGAACACTTTGTTAATAAAAAGCTTTTTTTTTTTTTTTCGGTCTATGGTAAATGTGGAACAACCATGAGGTATTTCAAAGAGGCGAACCACAGATAAATTTCTCTAAGGGTGGGGTGAGGGTTACTCAAAAAGGAACTTGACAAGGCTTTTAAAGATATCGACAATCATTATAACATAACGTGACTGATTGTTTCCGTGCTCTTAACTGGGCAAACACTTGTTGGCTTCCAAGAAAGACTAACATAGTTGATATGGTTCTAGCAGCCTTCTAGCACAGGGTCTCATGAGGCAGGGATTCTAGCCACTGGCTGTGCAAGGCATGAGGCCTGTTAGTGATTCTATTTTTTCCTCTGCAGAATAGGTCTTTCTACATTCCAAGTCCTTTCTACCCCAATAAATAATGTGGCGATTCTCTCAGTGAGTTGTACTATTGGTTTAAACAGCCAACTGTCTCTTTAAAAGGACTTTTGTTTAAATTCCTTTAAAAAAAAGTCCTTTCAAAAAAATCTTTTTTCTTTATTTTTTATTTTTTATCCCATATGTTTACTCTGATCGTGGAACTTTGCCATTTTGACCTTCTCTGCTGGTTAAAATATTCTTCATCATCAGCACCTACTGCTCTCCTCTCCTGGTGGTCTCTCCGGAAGGGGTCTTCTCTAGCTCTTCTAGCAGGTGATGGGCACTTCCCCTCTACCCCTGTTGCCAGACCAGCCTTACCTATCCTGCAGGGTCAGGTCGGCCTGGCCCTTTATCTGTAGTTCTCCTCTGAGTGGTTAGATTTTCATAGATCCCGTGCTTTGCTTTTGTCAGGATTTACCTGGATTATCAAAACCCTTTTCTTGTGCCAGTGAAGCCTAAGAAACAGTCCTAATGAGAGAACCAGGAACTCAAACAGATCATATTTATCCTGAATGTTCTGTCCAAAATGAAAAATTCATTTCAGAGGAGCCTCAAGATCTCTGAGAAGGGAAGTTTCACCAACTCTGTCATGTAGGGGCATCAATTCCGATTCTGTGTCAATTTTCCTACTTTCCCAGCTAGTAATCCTCTCCATCAGAAAGCCCACTCTCAACCGTTTCCTCTTTCAAAGGCAGTTGCTCCTAGAGTCTGCACATGGCACTTGGGGCCTGCTGGTCGTTGGCTACTGCCCTATGTACCTTGGGTCTAACAGCTGCGGGGCATGAAGATGAGCACATCTCTTGTTCTAGGACTTAATATAGTTTGGGGCACATGGTAAGCAATAATCACTACTTTAGTTGATCCAAGTGTTGGATCTTTCTTAATTATTCTACTACCACAATTTACTTGTTCTATGATTTGTACCCTCCCCCCATTTTAATATCTCTTAAGGTGGCACTCACCTTGCACTTGATGACATATCCTACTTTAACTGACAGCATTTCTCTTTCTTAGTCGAACATAAACTATAGTGCATCTTACCCTTGATGAAAGCTAGGATGCAATTAAATACTCTATTACGGTTACCATTCTGATATTTGAAATCCTCCGGTAGCTCCCTGTGCCCCCACAGTGTAGTACCTCACCTCCTCGCCATAGTATTCAAACCTTCTCACCCCAGTGTTAACCCTGGGGCTCAGCCTCTATCCCCAGGTGATGCTGCCAGATCAGCTGTCGGTTGTCATGAACTTGCTGTAGTTTCCCGAATGCACTGTGCTGTCTCCTGGCACTTTGAAACTTGACACACTCATCCTCATTCTTCCCTTTGCCCTTGTCTATCACCTCCCCTGAAAATCTGTTCCTAAGTGGCTTTTCCCAGCTCCCACCTACCCTTGGCAGTCTTTTATCTCCCTTTGGAAAAGCCTGTCACACTGCTTCATGGACATACCCGTTGTCCCCCTGAGAAGAGAAAAGGGACAATGAGGGACCCAGCATTTGCAGCTCTAGTGCAGAGCCCCATGCCTGGCTTGCAGGAAATGCCAGATCATGAAGACAAACGAGATCATCTTCTGGCTAAAACCAGCTCTTCTTTGCCTATCGCAGGATCTGGTCAATAAAGAGCAGCCAGTTATTATTGCTCTTTTTCTAGGGAATTTTAACCCATATATTTCCCAGGTCTTTACTCTTTTTGTAGCACTTTAATGCAGGCTTCAACCACTTCCTAGTCAGATCAGGTGAAATCATTTTCCTTCCCATACCCTCGATGTATTTCACATCTAGTAATTCATTTTTTTAAGATCTTATTTACCCATTTGACAGACACATCACAAGTATGTAGAGAGGGAGGCAGAGAGAGAGGGGGCAAGCAGGCTCCCCGCTGAGCAGAGATCCCAATGTGGGGCTCCATCCCAGGACCCTGAAATCTTGACCTGAGCCGAAGGCAGAGGCCTAAACCGCTGAGCCACCCAGGAGCCCACATATCTGGTAATTTTTAACCAACGTGGATTTGCTGCATCAAATAGTTCCTTCTTCTTCAAATATAAATATATAAATAAAGTGATCAAGTCACTCGCATGTCTTAGGAGAATATCATACCTTTAGTAGCAATCTTGAAATCGTGGCCATTGGTTTTGATTTTTGTTTTGGTTAGATTTGGTTCGGTTTTTGTCATTTTAAAAATCCCTTCAGCCCTTGGCTCTGTCTGACCTGATTGCTTTCAGCTGTTTCTGCAACAAAATTGTCCCGGCAGGGAAAACTCTCATTGTTTACAGTGGCGCCCCCTTCGGAACACTTTGTTAATAAAAAGCTTTTTTTTTTTTTTTTCGGGCTATGGTAAATGTGGAACAACCATGAGGTATTTCAAAGAGGCGAACCACAGATAAATTTCTCTAAGGGTGGGGTGAGGGTTACTCAAAAAGGAACTTGACAAGGCTTTTAAAGATATCGACAATCATTATAACATAACGTGAATGATTGTTTCCGTGCTCTTAACTGGGCAAACACTTGTTGGCTTCCAAGAAAGACTAACATAGTTGAGATGGTTCTAGCAGCCTTCTAGCACAGGGTCTCATGAGGCAGGGATTATAGCCACTGGCTGTGCAAGGCATGAGGCCTGTTAGTGATTCTATTTTTTCCTCTGCAGAATAGGTCTTTCTACATTCCAAGTCCTTTGTACCCCAATAAATAATGTGGCGATTCTCTCAGTGAGTTGTACTATTGGTTTAAACAGCCAACTGTCTCTTTAAAAGGACTTTTGTTTAAATTCCTTTAAAAAAAAGTCCTTTCAAAAAAATCATTTTTCTTTATTTTTTATTTTTTATCCCATATGTTTACTCTGATCGTGGAACTTTGCCATTTTGACCTTCTCTCTTGGTTAAAATATTCTTCATCATCAGCACCTACTGCTCTCCTCTCGTGGTGGTCTCTCCGGAAGGGGTCTTCTCTAGCTCTTCTAGCAGGTGATGGGCACTTCCCCTCTACCCCTGTTGCCAGACCAGCCTTACCTATCCTGCAGGGTCAGGTCGGCCTGGCCCTTTATCTGTTGTTCTCCTCTGAGTGGTTAGATTTTCATAGATCCCGTGCTTTGCTTTTGTCAGGATTTACCTGGATTATCAAAACCCTTTTCTTGTGCCAGTGAAGCCTAAGAAACAGTCCTAATGAGAGAACCAGGAACTCAAACAGATCATATTTATCCTGAATGTTCTGTCCAAAATGAAAAATTCATTTCAGAGGAGCCTCAAGATCTCTGAGAAGGGAAGTTTCACCAACTCTGTCATGTAGGGGCATCAATTCCGATTCTGTGTCAATTTTCCTACTTTCCCAGCTAGTAATTCTCTCCATCAGAAAGCCCACTCTCAACCGTTTCCTCTTTCAAAGGCAGTTGCTCCTAGAGTCTGCACATGGCACTTGGGGCCTGCTGGTCGTTGGCTACTGCCCTCTGTACCTTCGGTCTAACAGCTGCGGGGCATCAAGATGAGCACGTCTCTTGTTCTAGGACTTAATATAGTTTGGGGCACATGGTAAGCAATAATCACTACTTTATTTGATCCAAGTGTTGGAACTTTCTTAATTATTCTACTACCACAATTTACTTGTTCTAAGATTTGTCCCCTCACCCCATTTTAATATCTCTTAAGGTGGCACTCACCTTGCACTTGATGACATATCCTACTTTAACTGACAGCATTTCTCTTTCTTAGTCGAACATAAACTATAGTGCATCTTACCCTTGATGTAAGCTAGGATGCAATTAAATACTCTATTACGGTTACGATTCTGATATTTGAAATCCTCCGGTAGCTCCCTGTGCCCCCACAGTGTAGTACCTCACCTCCTCGCCATAGTATACAGACATTCTCACCCCCAGTGTTAACCCTGGGGCTCAGCCTCCATCCCCAGGTGATGCTGCCAGATCAGCTGTTGGTTGTCATGAACTTGCTGTAGTTTCCCGAATGCACTGTGCTGTCTCCTGGCTCTTTGAAACTTGACACACTCATCCTCATTCTTCGCTTTGCCATTGTCTATCACCTCCCCTGAAAATGTGTTCCTAAATGGCTTTTCCCAGCTCCCACCTACCCTTGGCAGTCTTTTATCTCCCTGTGGTAAAGCCTGTCACACTGCATCATGGACATGCCCGTTGTCCCCCTGAGAAGAGAAAAGGGACAATGAGGGACCCAGCATTTGCAGCTCTTGTGCAGAGCCCCATGCCTGGCTTGCAGGAAATGCCAGATCATGAAGACAAACGGAGATCATCTTCTGCGTAAAACCAGCTCTCCTTTGCCTATCGCAGGATCTGGTCAATAAAGAGCAGCCAGTTATTATTGCTGTTTTTCTAGGGATTTTTACCCCATATATTTCCCAGGTCTTTACTCTTTTTGTAGCACTTTAATTCAGGCTTCAACCACTTCCTAGTCAGATCAGGTGAAATCATTTTCCTTCCCATACCCTCGATGTATTTCACATCTAGTAATTCTTTTTTTTAAGATCTTATTTACCCATTTGACAGACAGATCACAAGTAGGTAGAGAGGGAGGCAGAGAGAGAGGGGGGAAGCAGGCTCCCCGCTGAGCAGAGATCCCAATGTGGGGCTCCATCCCAGGACCCTGAAATCATGACCTGAGCCGAAGGCAGACGCCTAAACCACTGAGCCACCCAGGTGCCCCCATATCTGGTAATTTTTAACCAACGTGGATTAGCTGCATCAAATAGTTCCTTCTTCTTCAAATATAAATATATAAATAAAGTGATCAAGTCACTCGCATGTCTAAGGAGAATGTCATACCTTTAGTAGCAATCTTGCAATCGTTGTCATTGGTTTTGATTTTTGTTTTGGTTAGATTTGGTTCGGTTTTTGTCATTTTAAAAATCCCTCCAGCCCTTGGCTCTGTCTGACCTGATTGCGTTCAGCTGTTTCTGCAACAAAATTGTCCGGGCAGCGAAAACTCTCATTGTTTACAGTGGCGCCCCCTTCTGAACACTTTGTTAATAAAAAGCTTTATTTTTTTTTTCCGGCTATGGTAAATGTGGAACAACCATGAGGTATTTCAAAGAGGTGAACCACAGATAAATTTCTCTAAGGGTGGGGTGAGGGTTACTCAAAAAGGAACTTGACAAGGCTTTTAAAGATATCGACAATCATTATAACATAACGTGACTGATTGTTTCCGTGCTCTTAACTGGGCAAACACTTGTTGGCTTCTAAGAAAGACTAACATAGTTGATATGGTTCTAGCAGCCTTCTAGCACAGGGTCTCATGAGGCAGGGATTCTAGCCACTGGCTGTGCAAGGTATGAGGCTTGTTAGTGATTCTATTTTTTCCTCTGCAGAATAGGTCTTTCTACATTCCAGGTCCTTTCTACCCCAATAAATATTGTGGCGATTCTCTCAGTGAGTTGTACTATTGGTTTAAACAGCCAACTGTCTCTTTAAAAGGACTTTTGTTTAAATTCCTTTAAAAAAAAGTCCTTTCAAAAAAATCATTTTTCTTTATTTTTTATTTTTTATCCCATATGTTTACTCTGATCGTGGAACTTTGCCATTTTGACCTTCTCTGCTGGTTAAAATATTCATCATCATCAGCACCTACTGCTCTCCTCTCCTGGTGGTCTCTCCGGAAGGGGTCTTCTCTAGCTCTTCTAGCAGGTGATGGGCACTTCCCCTCTACCCCTGTTGCCAGACCAGCCTTACCTATCCTGCAGGGTCAGGTCGGCCTGGCCCTTTATCTGTTGTTCTCCTCTGAGTGGTTAGATTTTCATAGATCCCGTGCTTTGCTTTTGTCAGGATTTACCTGGATTATCAAAACCCTTTTCTTGTGCCAGTGAAGCCTACGAAACAGTCCTAATGAGAGAACCAGGAACTCAAACAGATCATATTTATCCTGAATGTTCTGTCCAAAATGAAAAATTCATTTCAGAGGAGCCTCAAGATCTCTGAGAAGGGTAGTTTCACCAACTCTGTCATGTAGGGGCATCAATTCCGATTCTGTGTCAATTTTCCTACTTTCCCAGCTAGTAATCCTCTCCATCAGAAAGCCCACTCTCAACCGTTTCTTCTTTCAAAGGCAGTTGCTCCTAGAGTCTGCACATGGCACTTGGGGCCTGCTGGTCCTTGGCTACTGCCCTCTGTACCTTGGGTCTAACAGCTGCGGGGCATCAAGATGAGCACGTCTCTTGTTCTAGGACTTAATATAGTTTGGGGCACATGGTAAGCAATAATCACTACTTTAGTTGATCCAAGTGTTGGATCTTTCTTAATTATTCTACTACCACAATTTACTTGTTCTAAGATTTGTCCCCTCCCCCCATTTTAATATCTCTTAAGGTGGCACTCACCTTGCACTTGATGACATATCCTACTTTAACTGACAGCATTTCTCTTTCTTAGTCGAACATAAACTATAGTGCATCTTACCCTTGATGAAAGCTAGGATGCAATTAAATACTCTATTACAGTTACGATTCTGATATTTGAAATCCTCCGGTAGCTCCCTGTGCCCCCACAGTGTAGTACCTCACCTCCTCGCCATAGTATATAAACCTTCTCACCCCCAGTGTTAACCCCGGGGCTCACCCTCCAACCCCAGGTGATGCTGCCAGATCAGCTGTCGGTTGTCATGAACTTGCTGTAGTTTCCCGAATGCACTGTGCTGTCTCCTGGCACTTTGAAACTTGACACACTCATCCTCATTCTTCGCTTTGCCCTTGTCTATCACCTCCCCTGAAAATGTGTTCCTAAATGGCTTTTCCCAGCTCCCACCTACCCTTGGCAGTCTTTTATCTCCCTGTAGTAAAGCCTGTCACACTGCATCATGGACATGCCCGTTGTCCCCCTGAGAAGAGAAAAGGGACAATGAGGGACCCAGCATTTGCAGCTCTAGTGCAGAGCCCCATGCCTGGATTGCAGGAAATGCCAGATCATGAAGACAAACGGAGATCATCTTCTGCCTAAAACCAGCTCTCCTTTGCCTATCGCAGGATCTGGTCAATAAAGAGCAGCCAGTTATTATTGCTGTTTTTGTAGGGAATTTTACCCATATATTTCCCAGATCTTTTCTCTTTTTGTAGCACTTTAATGCAGGCTTCAACCACTTCCTAGTTAGATCAGGTGAAATCATTTTTTTTCCCATACCCTCGATGTATTTCACATCTAGTAATTCATTTTTTTAAGATCTTATTTACCCATTTCACAGACAGATCACAAGTATGTAGAGAGGGAAGCAGAGAGAGAGGGGGCAAGCAGGCTCCCCGCTGAGCAGAGATCCCAATGTGGGGCTCCATCCCAGGACCCTGAAATCTTGACCTGAGCCGAAGGCAGAGGCCTAAACCACTGAGCCACCCAGGAGCCCCCATATCTGGTAATTTTTAACCAACGTGGATTTGCTGCATCAAATAGTTCCTTCTTCTTCAAATATAAATATATAAATAAAGTGATCAAGTCACTCGCATGTCTTAGGAGAATATCATACCTTTAGTAGCAATCTTGAAATCGTGGCCATTGGTTTTGATTTTTGTTTTGGTTAGATTTGGTTCGGTTTTTGTCATTTTAAAAATCCCTTCAGCCCTTGGCTCTGTCTGACCTGATTGCTTTCAGCTGTTTCTGCAACAAAATTGTCCCGGCAGCGAAAACTCTCATTGTTTACAGTGGCGCCCCCTTCGGAACACTTTGTTAATAAAAAGCTTTTTTTTTTTTTTTCGGGCTATGGTAAATGTGGAACAACCATGAGGTATTTCAAAGAGGCGAACCATAGATACATTTCTCTAAGGGTGGGGTGAGGGTTACTCAAAAAGGAACTTGACAAGGCTTTTAAAGATATCGACAATCATTATAACATAACGTGACTGATTGTTTCCGTGCTCTTAACTGGGCAAACACTTGTTGGCTTCCAAGAAAGACTAACATAGTTGATATGGTTCTAGCAGCCTTCTAGCACAGGGTCTCATAAAGCAGGGATTCTAGCCACTGGCTGTGCAAGGCATGAGGCCTGTTAGTGATTCTATTTTTTCCTCTGCAGAATAGGTCTTTCTACATTCCAGGTCCTTTCTACCCCAATAAATAATGTGGCGATTCTCTCAGTGAGTTGTACTATTGGTTTAAACAGCCAACTGTCTCTTTAAAAGGACTTTTGTTTAAATTCCTTTAAACAAAAGTCCTTTCAAAAAAATCTTTTTTCTTTATTTTTTATTTTTTATCCCATATGTTTACTCTGATCGTGGAACTTTGCCATTTTGACCTTCTCTGCTGGTTAAAATATTCTTCATCATCAGCACCTACTGCTCTCCTCTCCTGGTGGTCTCTCCGGAAGGGGTCTTCTCTAGCTCTTCTAGCAGGTGATGGGCACTTCCCCTCTACCCCTGTTGCCAGACCAGCCTTACCTATCCTGCAGGGTCAGGTCGGCCTGGCCCTTTATCTGTTGTTCTCCTCTGAGTGGTTAGATTTTCATAGATCCCGTGCTTTGCTTTTGTCAGGATTTACCTGGATTATCAAAACCCTTTTCTTGTGCCAGTGAAGCCTAAGAAACAGTCCTAATGAGAGAACCAGGAACTCAAACAGATCATATTTATCCTGAATGTTCTGTCCAAAATGAAAAATTCATTTCAGAGGAGCCTCAAGATCTCTGAGAAGGGAAGTTTCACCAACTCTGTCATGTAGGGGCATCAATTCCGATTCTGTGTCAATTTTCCTACTTTCCCAGCTAGTAATCCTCTCCATCAGAAAGCCCACTCTCAACCGTTTCCTCTTTCAAAGGCAGTTGCTCCTACAGTCTGCACATGGCACTTGGGGCCTGCTGGTCGTTGGCTACTGCCCTCTGTACCTTGGGTCTAACAGCTTCGGGGCATCAAGATGAGCACTTCTCTTGTTCTAGGACTTAATATAGTTTGGGGCACATGGTAAGCAATAATCACTACTTTAGTTGATCCAAGTGTTGGATCTTTCTTAATTATTCTACTACCACAATTTACTTGTTCTAAGATTTGTCCCCTCCCCCCATTTTAATATCTCTTAAGGTGGCACTCACCTTGCACTTGATGACATATCCTACTTTAACTGACAGCATTTCTCTTTCTTAGTCGAACATAAACTATAGTGCATCTTACCCTTGATGAAAGCTAGGATGCAATTAAATACTCTATTACGGTTACGATTCTGATATTTGAAATCCTCCGGTAGCTCCCTGTGCCCCCACAGTGTAGTACCTCACCTCCTCGCCATAGTATACAAACCTTCTCACCCCCAGTGTTAACCCTGGGGCTCAGCCTCCATCCCCAGGTGATGCTGCCAGATCAGCTGTCGGTTGTCATGAACTTGCTGTAGTTTCCCGAATGCACTGTGCTGTCTCCTGGCTCTTTGAAACTTGACACACTCATTCTCATTCTTCGCTTTGCCCTTGTCTATCACCTCCCCTGACAATGTGTTCCTAAATGGCTTTTCCCAGCTCCCACCTACCCTTGGCAGTCTTTTATCTCCCTGTGGTAAAGCCTGTCACACTGCATCATGGACATGCCCGTTGTCCCCCTGAGTAGAGAAAAGGGACAATGAGGGACCCAGCATTTGCAGCTCTAGTGCAGAGCCCCATGCCTGCCTTGCAGGAAATGCCAGATCATGAAGACAAACGGAGATCATCTTCTGCCTAAAACCAGCTCTCCTTTGCCTATCGCAGGATCTGGTCAATAAAGAGCAGCCAGTTATTATTGCTGTTTTTCTAGGGAATTTTACCCATATATTTCCCAGATCTTTACTCTTTTTGTAGCATTTTAATGCAGGCTTCAACCACTTCCTAGTCAGATCAGGTGAAATCATTTTTTTTCCCATACCCTCGATGTATTTCACATCTAGTAATTCATTGTTTTAAGATCTTATTTACCCATTTCACAGACAGATCACAAGTATGTAGAGAGGGAAGAAGAGAGAGAGGGGGCAAGCAGGCTCCCCGCTGAGCAGAGATCCCAATGTGGGGCTCCATCCCAGGACCCTGAAATCTTGACCTGAGCCGAAGGCATAGGCCTAAACCACTGAGCCACCCTGGAGCCCCCATATCTGGTAATTTTTAACCAACGTGGATTTGCTGCATCAAATAGTTCCTTCTTCTTTAAATATAAATATATAAATAAAGTGATCAAGTCACTCGCATGTCTTAGGAGAATGTCATACCTTTAGTAGCAATCTTGAAATCGTGGCCATTGGTTTTGATTTTTGTTTTGGTTAGATTTGGTTCGGTTTTTGTCATTTTAAAAATCCCTTCAGCCCTTGGCTCTGTCTGACCTGATTGCTTTCAGCTGTTTCTGCAACAAAATTGTCCCGGCAGCGAAAACTCTCATTGTTTACAGTGGCGCCCCCTTCGGAACACTTTGTTAATAAAAAGCTTTTTTTTTTTTTTTTCGGGCTATGGTAAATGTGGAACAACCATGAGGTATTTAAGAGGCGAACCATAGATACATTTCTCTAAGGGTGGGGTGAGGGTTACTCAAAAAGGAACTTGACAAGGCTTTTAAAGATATCGACAATCATTATAACATAACGTGACTGATTGTGTCCGTGCTCTTAACTGGGCAAACACTTGTTGGCTTCCAAGAAAGACTAACATAGTTGATATGGTTCTAGCAGCCTTCTAGCACAGGGTCTCATAAAGCAGGGATTCTAGCCACTGGCTGTGCAAGGCATGAGGCCTGTTAGTGATTCTATTTTTTCCTCTGCAGAATAGGTCTTTCTACATTCCAGGTCCTTTCTACCCCAATAAATAATGTGGCGATTCTCTCAGTGAGTTGTACTATTGGTTTAAACAGCCAACTGTCTCTTTAAAAGGACTTTTGTTTAAATTCCTTTAAACAAAAGTCCTTTCAAAAAAATCATTTTTCTTTATTTTTTATTTTTTATCCCATATGTTTACTCTGATCGTGGAACTTTGCCATTTTGACCTTCTCTGCTGGTTAAAATATTCTTCATCATCAGCAACTACTGCTCTCCTCTCCTGGTGGTCTCTCCGGAAGGGGTCTTCTCTAGCTCTTCTAGCAGGTGATGGGCACTTCCCCTCTACCCCTGTTGCCAGACCAGCCTTACCTATCCTGCAGGGTCAGGTCGGCCTGGCCCTTTATCTGTTGTTCTCCTCTGAGTGGTTAGATTTTCATAGATCCCGTGCTTTGTTTTTGTCGGGATATACCTGGATTATCAAAACCCTTTTCTTGTGCCTGTGAAGCCTACGAAACAGTCCTAATGAGAGAACCAGGAACTCAAACAGATCATATTTATCCTGAATGTTCTGTCCAAAATGAAAAATTCATTTCAGAGGAGCCTCAAGATCTCTGAGAAGGGAAGTTTCACCAACTCTGTCATGTAGGGGCATCAATTCCGATTCTGTGTCAATTTTCCTACTTTCCCAGCTAGTAATCCTCTCCATCAGAAAGCCCACTCTCAACCGTTTCCTCTTTCAAAGGCAGTTGCTCCTAGAGTCTGCACATGGCACTTGGGGCCTGCTGGTCGTTGGCTACTGCCCTCTGTACCTTGGGTCTAACAGCTGCGGGGCATCAAGATGAGCACGTCTCTTGTTCTAGGACTTAATATAGTTTGGGGCACATGGTAAGCAATAATCACTACTTTACTTGATCCAAGTGTTGGATCTTTCTTAATTATTCTACTACCACAATTTACTTGTTCTAAGATTTGTCCCCTCCCCCCATTTTAATATCTCTTAAGGTGGCACTCACCTTGCACTTGATGACATATCCTACTTTAACTGACAGCATTTCTCTTTCTTAGTCGAACATAAACTATAGTGCATCTTACCCTTGATGAAAGCTAGGATGCAATTAAATACTCTATTACGGTTACGATTCTGATATTTGAAATCCTCCGGTAGCTCCCTGTGCCCCCACAGTGTAGTACCTCACCTCCTCGCCATAGTATACAAACCTTCTCACCCCCAGTGTTAACCCTGGGGCTCAGCCTCCATCCCCAGGTGATGCTGCCAGATCAGCTGTCGGTTGTCATGAACTTGCTGTAGTTTCCCGAATGCACTGTGCTGTCTCCTGGCTCTTTGAAACTTGACACACTCATTCTCATTCTTCGCTTTGCCCTTGTCTATCACCTCCCCTGACAATGTGTTCCTAAATGGCTTTTCCCAGCTCCCACCTACCCTTGGCAGTCTTTTATCTCCCTGTGGTAAAGCCTGTCACACTGCATCATGGACATGCCCGTTGTCCCCCTGAGTAGAGAAAAGGGACAATGAGGGACCCAGCATATGCAGCTCTAGTGCAGAGCCCCATGCCTGGCTTGCAGGAAATGCCAGATCATGAAGACAAACGGAGATCATCTTCTGCCTAAAACCAGCTCTCCTTTGCCTATCGCAGGATCTGGTCAATAAAGAGCAGCCAGTTATTATTGCTGTTTTTCTAGGGAATTTTTCCCATATATTTCCCAGATCTTTACTCTTTTTGTAGCATTTTAATGCAGGCTTCAACCACTTCCTAGTCAGATCAGGTGAAATCATTTTTTTTCCCATACCCTCGATGTATTTCACATCTAGTAATTCATTTTTTTAAGATCTTATTTACCCATTTCACAGACAGATCACAAGTATGTAGAGAGGGAAGAAGAGAGAGAGGGGGCAAGCAGGCTCCCCGCTGAGCAGAGATCCCAATGTGGGGCTCCATCCCAGGACCCTGAAATCTTGACCTGAGCCGAAGGCAGAGGCCTAAACCACTGAGCCACCCAGGAGCCCCCATATCTGGTAATTTTTAACCAACGTGGATTTGCTGCATCAAATAGTTCCTTCTTCTTTAAATATAAATATATAAATAAAGTGATCAAGTCACTCGCATGTCTTAGGAGAATGTCATACCTTTAGTAGCAATCTTGAAATCGTGGCCATTGGTTTTGATTTTTGTTTTGGTTAGATTTGGTTCGGTTTTTGTCATTTTAAAAATCCCTTCAGCCCTTGGCTCTGTCTGACCTGATTGCTTTCAGCTGTTTCTGCAACAAAATTGTCCCGGCAGCGAAAACTCTCATTGTTTACAGTGGCGCCCCCTTCGGAACACTTTGTTAATAAAAAGCTTTTTTTTTTTTTTTTTTTCGGGCTATGGTAAATGTGGAACAACCATGAGGTATTTCAAAGAGGCGAACCACAGATAAATTTCTCTAAGGGTGGGGTAAGGGTTACTCAAAAAGGAACTTGACAAGGCTTTTAAAGATATCGACAATCATTATAACATAACGTGACTGATTGTTTCCGTGCTCTTAACTGGGCAAACACTTGTTGGCTTCCAAGAAAGACTAACATAGTTGATATGGTTCTAGCAGCCTTCTAGCACAGGGTCTCATGAGGCAGGGATTCTAGCCACTGGCTGTGCAAGGCATGAGGCCTGTTAGTGATTCTATTTTTTCCTCTGCAGAATAGGTCTTTCTACATTCCAGGTCCTTTCTACCCCAATAAATAATGTGGCGATTCTCTCAGTGAGTTGTACTATTGGTTTAAACAGCCAACTGTCTCTTTAAAAGGACTTTTGTTTAAATTCCTTTAAACAAAAGTCCTTTCAAAAAAAGTCTTTTTTCGGGACGCCTGGGTGGCTCAGTTGGTTAAGCAGCTGCCTTCGGCTCAGGTCATGATCCCAGCTTCTGGGATGGAGTCCCACATCGGGCTCCTTGCTCTGCAGGGAGCCTGCTTCTCCCTCTGACTCTGCCTTCCACTCTGTCTGCCTATGCTCACTCTCGCTCGTTCTCTCTCTGACAAATAAATAAATAAAATCTTTAAAAAAAAAAAAAAAAAAAAAAAAAAGTCTTTTTTCTTTATTTTTTAGTTTTTTATCCCATATGGTTACTCTGATCGTGGAACTTTGCCATTTTGACCTTCTCTGCTGGTTAAAATATTCTTCATCATCAGCACCTACTGCTCTCCTCTCCTGGTGGTCTCTCCGGAAGGGGTCTTCTCTAGCTCTTCTAGCAGGTGATGGGCACTTCCCCTCTACCCCTGTTGCCAGACCAGCCTTACCTATCCTGCAGGGTCAGGTCGGCCTGGCCCTTTATCTGTTGTTCTCCTCTGAGTGGTTAGATTTTCATAGATCCCGTGCTTTGCTTTTGTCAGGATTTACCTGGATTATCAAAACCCTTTTCTTGTGCCAGTGAAGCCTAAGAAACAGTCCTAATGAGAGAACCAGGAACTCAAACAGATCATATTTATCCTGAATGTTCTGTCCAAAATGAAAAATTCATTTCAGAGGAGCCTCAAGATCTCTGAGAAGGGAAGTTTCACCAACTCTGTCATGTAGGGGCATCAATTCCGATTCTGTGTCAATTTTCCTACTTTCCCAGCTAGTAATCCTCTCCATCAGAAAGCCCACTCTCAACCGTTTCTTCTTTCAAAGGCAGTTGCTCCTAGAGTCTGCACATGGCACTTGGGGCCTGCTGGTCGTTGGCTACTGCCCTCTGTACCTTGGGTCTAACAGCTGCGGGGCATCAAGATGAGCACGTCTCTTGTTCTAGGACTTAATATAGTTTGGGGCACATGGTAAGCAATAATCACTACTTTAGTTGATCCAAGTGTTGGATCTTTCTTAATTATTCTACTACCACAATTTACTTGTTCTAAGATTTGTCCCCTCCCCCCATTTTAATATCTCTTAAGGTGGCACTCACCTTGCACTTGATGACATATCCTACTTTAACTGACAGCATTTCTCTTTCTTAGTCGAACATAAACTATAGTGCATCTTACCCTTGATGAAAGCTAGGATGCAATTAAATACTCTATTACGGTTACGATTCTGATATTTGAAATCCTCCGGTAGCTCCCTGTGCCCCCACAGTGTAGTACCTCACCTCCTCGCCATAGTATACAAACCTTCTCACCCCCAGTGTTAACCCTGGGGCTCAGCCTCCATCCCCAGGTGATGCTGCCAGATCAGCTGTCAGTTGTCATGAACTTGCTGTAGTTTCCCGAATGCACTGTGCTGTCTCCTGGCTCTTTGAAACTTGACACACTCATCCTCATTCTTCGCTTTGCCCTTGTCTATCACCTCCCCTGAAAATGTGTTCCTAAATGGCTTTTCCCAGCTCCCACCTACCCTTGGCAGTCTTTTATCTCCCTGTGGTAAAGCCTGTCACACTGCATCATGGACATGCCCGTTGTCCCCCTGGAGAAGAGAAAAGGGACAATGAGGGACCCAGCATTTGCAGCTCTAGTGCAGAGCCCCATGCCTGGATTGCAGGAAATGCCAGATCATGAAGACAAACGGAGATCATTTCTGCCTAAAACCAGCTCTCCTTTGCCTATCGCAGGATCTGGTCAATAAAGAGCAGCCAGTTATTATTGCTGTTTTTGTAGGGAATTTTACCCATATATTTCCCAGATCTTTACTCTTTTTGTAGCACTTTAATGCAGGCTTCAACCACTTCCTAGTTAGATCAGGTGAAATCATTTTTTTTCCCATACCCTCGATGTATTTCACATCTAGTAATTCATTTTTTTAAGATCTTATTTACCCATTTCACAGACAGATCACAAGTATGTAGAGAGGGAAGCAGAGAGAGAGGGGGCAAGCAGGCTCCCCGCTGAGCAGAGATCCCAATGTGGGGCTCCATCCCAGGACCCTGAAATCTTGCCTGAGCCGAAGGCAGAGGCCTAAACCACTGAGCCACCCAGGAGCCCCCATATCTGGTAATTTTTAACCAACGTGGATTTGCTGCATCAAATAGTTCCTTCTTCTTCAAATATAAATATATAAATAAAGTGATCAAGTCACTCGCATGTCTTAGGAGAATATCATACCTTTAGTAGCAATCTTGAAATCGTGGCCATTGGTTTTGATTTTTGTTTTGGTTAGATTTGGTTCGGTTTTTGTCATTTTAAAAATCCCTTCAGCCCTTGGCTCTGTCTGACCTGATTGCTTTCAGCTGTTTCTGCAACAAAATTGTCCCGGCAGTGAAAACTCTCATTGTTTACAGTGGCGCCCCCTTCGGAACACTTTGTTAATAAAAAGCTTTTTTTTTTTTTTTTCGGGCTATGGTAAATGTGGAACAACCATGAGGTATTTAAGAGGCGAACCATAGATACATTTCTCTAAGGGTGGGGTGAGGGTTACTCAAAAAGGAACTTGACAAGGCTTTTAAAGATATCGACAATCATTATAACATAACGTGACTGATTGTGTCCGTGCTCTTAACTGGGCAAACACTTGTTGGCTTCCAAGAAAGACTAACATAGTTGATATGGTTCTAGCAGCCTTCTAGCACAGGGTCTCATAAAGCAGGGATTCTAGCCACTGGCTGTGCAAGGCATGAGGCCTGTTAGTGATTCTATTTTTTCCTCTGCAGAATAGGTCTTTCTACATTCCAGGTCCTTTCTACCCCAATAAATAATGTGGCGATTCTCTCAGTGAGTTGTACTATTGGTTTAAACAGCCAACTGTCTCTTTAAAAGGACTTTTGTTTAAATTCCTTTAAACAAAAGTCCTTTCAAAAAAATCTTTTTTCTTTATTTTTTATTTTTTATCCCATATGTTTACTCTGATCGTGGAACTTTGCCATTTTGACCTTCTCTGCTGGTTAAAATATTCTTCATCATCAGCACCTACTGCTCTCCTCTCCTGGTGGTCTCTCCGGAAGGGGTCTTCTCTAGCTCTTCTAGCAGGTGATGGGCACTTCCCCTCTACCCCTGTTGCCAGACCAGCCTTACCTATCCTGCAGGGTCAGGTCGGCCTGGCCCTTTATCTGTTGTTCTCCTCTGAGTGGTTAGATTTTCATAGATCCCGTGCTTTGCTTTTGTCAGGATTTACCTGGATTATCAAAACCCTTTTCTTGTGCCAGTGAAGCCTAAGAAACAGTCCTAATGAGAGAACCAGGAACTCAAACAGATCATATTTATCCTGAATGTTCTGTCCAAAATGAAAAATTCATTTCAGAGGAGCCTCAAGATCTCTGAGAAGGGAAGTTTCACCAACTCTGTCATGTAGGGGCATCAATTCCGATTCTGTGTCAATTTTCCTACTTTCCCAGCTAGTAATCCTCTCCATCAGAAAGCCCACTCTCAACCGTTTCCTCTTTCAAAGGCAGTTGCTCCTAGAGTCTGCACATGGCACTTGGGGCCTGCTGGTCGTTGGCTACTGCCCTCTGTACCTTGGGTCTAACAGCTGCGGGGCATCAAGATGAGCACGTCTCTTGTTCTAGGACTTAATATAGTTTGGGGCACATGGTAAGCAATAATCACTACTTTACTTGATCCAAGTGTTGGATCTTTCTTAATTATTCTACTACCACAATTTACTTGTTCTAAGATTTGTCCCCTCCCCCCATTTTAATATCTCTTAAGGTGGCACTCACCTTGCACTTGATGACATATCCTACTTTAACTGACAGCATTTCTCTTTCTTAGTCGAACATAAACTATAGTGCATCTTACCCTTGATGAAAGCTAGGATGCAATTAAATACTCTATTACGGTTACGATTCTGATATTTGAAATCCTCCGGTAGCTCCCTGTGCCCCCACAGTGTAGTACCTCACCTCCTCGCCATAGTATACAAACCTTCTCACCCCCAGTGTTAACCCTGGGGCTCAGCCTCCATCCCCAGGTGATGCTGCCAGATCAGCTGTCAGTTGTCATGAACTTGCTGTAGTTTCCCGAATGCACTGTGCTGTCTCCTGGCTCTTTGAAACTTGACACACTCATCCTCATTCTTCGCTTTGCCCTTGTCTATCACCTCCCCTGAAAATGTGTTCCTAAATGGCTTTTCCCAGCTCCCACCTACCCTTGGCAGTCTTTTATCTCCCTGTGGTAAAGCCTGTCACACTGCATCATGGACATGCCCGTTGTCCCCCTGAGAAGAGAAAAGGGACAATGAGGGACCCAGCATTTGCAGCTCTAGTGCAGAGCCCCATGCCTGGATTGCAGGAAATGCCAGATCATGAAGACAAACGGAGATCATCTTCTGCCTAAAACCAGCTCTCCTTTGCCTATCGCAGGATCTGGTCAATAAAGAGCAGCCAGTTATTATTGCTGTTTTTGTAGGGAATTTTACCCATATATTTCCCAGATCTTTACTCTTTTTGTAGCACTTTAATGCAGGCTTCAACCACTTCCTAGTTAGATCAGGTGAAATCATTTTTTTTCCCATACCCTCGATGTATTTCACATCTAGTAATTCATTTTTTTAAGATCTTATTTACCCATTTCACAGACAGATCACAAGTATGTAGAGAGGGAAGCAGAGAGAGAGGGGGCAAGCAGGCTCCCCGCTGAGCAGAGATCCCAATGTGGGGCTCCATCCCAGGACCCTGAAATCTTGACCTGAGCCGAAGGCAGAGGCCTAAACCACTGAGCCACCCAGGAGCCCCCATATCTGGTAATTTTTAACCAACGTGGATTTGCTGCATCAAATAGTTCCTTCTTCTTCAAATATAAATATATAAATAAAGTGATCAAGTCACTCGCATGTCTTAGGAGAATATCATACCTTTAGTAGCAATCTTGAAATCGTGGCCATTGGTTTTGATTTTTGTTTTGGTTAGATTTGGTTCGGTTTTTGTCATTTTAAAAATCCCTTCAGCCCTTGGCTCTGTCTGACCTGATTGCTTTCAGCTGTTTCTGCAACAAAATTGTCCCGGCAGCGAAAACTCTCATTGTTTACAGTGGCGCCCCCTTCGGAACACTTTGTTAATAAAAAGCTTTTTTTTTTTTTTTTCGGGCTATGGTAAATGTGGAACAACCATGAGGTATTTAAGAGGCGAACCATAGATACATTTCTCTAAGGGTGGGGTGAGGGTTACTCAAAAAGGAACTTGACAAGGCTTTTAAAGATATCGACAATCATTATAACATAACGTGACTGATTGTGTCCGTGCTCTTAACTGGGCAAACACTTGTTGGCTTCCAAGAAAGACTAACATAGTTGATATGGTTCTAGCAGCCTTCTAGCACAGGGTCTCATAAAGCAGGGATTCTAGCCACTGGCTGTGCAAGGCATGAGGCCTGTTAGTGATTCTATTTTTTCCTCTGCAGAATAGGTCTTTCTACATTCCAGGTCCTTTCTACCCCAATAAATAATGTGGCGATTCTCTCAGTGAGTTGTACTATTGGTTTAAACAGCCAACTGTCTCTTTAAAAGGACTTTTGTTTAAATTCCTTTAAACAAAATCCTTTCAAAAAAAGTCTTTTTTCTTTATTTTTTATTTTTTATCCCATATGGTTACTCTGATCGTGGAACTTTGCCATTTTGACCTTCTCTGCTGGTTAAAATATTCTTCATCATCAGCACCTACTGCTCTCCTCTCCTGGTGGTCTCTCCGGAAGGGGTCTTCTCTAGCTCTTCTAGCAGGTGATGGGCACTTCCCCTCTACCCCTGTTGCCAGACCAGCCTTACCTATCCTGCAGGGTCAGGTCGGCCTGGCCCTTTATCTGTTGTTCTCCTCTGAGTGGTTAGATTTTCATAGATCCCGTGCTTTGCTTTTGTCAGGATTTACCTGGATTATCAAAACCCTTTTCTTGTGCCAGTGAAGCCTAAGAAACAGTCCTAATGAGAGAACCAGGAACTCAAACAGATCATATTTATCCTGAATGTTCTGTCCAAAATGAAAAATTCATTTCAGAGGAGCCTCAAGATCTCTGAGAAGGGAAGTTTCACCAACTCTGTCATGTAGGGGCATCAATTCCGATTCTGTGTCAATTTTCCTACTTTCCCAGCTAGTAATCCTCTCCATCAGAAAGCCCACTCTCAACCGTTTCCTCTTTCAAAGGCAGTTGCTCCTAGAGTCTGCACATGGCACTTGGGGCCTGCTGGTCGTTGGCTACTGCCCTCTGTACCTTGGGTCTAACAGCTGCGGGGCATCAAGATGAGCACGTCTCTTGTTCTAGGACTTAATATAGTTTGGGGCACATGGTAAGCAATAATCACTACTTTACTTGATCCAAGTGTTGGATCTTTCTTAATTATTCTACTACCACAATTTACTTGTTCTAAGATTTGTCCCCTCCCCCCATTTTAATATCTCTTAAGGTGGCACTCACCTTGCACTTGATGACATATCCTACTTTAACTGACAGCATTTCTCTTTCTTAGTCGAACATAAACTATAGTGCATTTTACCCTTGATGAAAGCTAGGATGCAATTAAATACTCTATTACGGTTACGATTCTGATATTTGAAATCCTCCGGTAGCTCCCTGTGCCCCCACAGTGTAGTACCTCACCTCCTCGCCATAGTATACAAACCTTCTCACCCCCAGTGTTAACCCTGGGGCTCAGCCTCCATCCCCAGGTGATGCTGCCAGATCAGCTGTCGGTTGTCATGAACTTGCTGTAGTTTCCCGAATGCACTGTGCTGTCTCCTGGCTCTTTGAAACTTGACACACTCATTCTCATTCTTCGCTTTGCCCTTGTCTATCACCTCCCCTGACAATGTGTTCCTAAATGGCTTTTCCCAGCTCCCACCTACCCTTGGCAGTCTTTTATCTCCCTGTGGTAAAGCCTGTCACACTGCATCATGGACATGCCCGTTGTCCCCCTGAGTAGAGAAAAGGGACAATGAGGGACCCAGCATTTGCAGCTCTAGTGCAGAGCCCCATGCCTGCCTTGCAGGAAATGCCAGATCATGAAGACAAACGGAGATCATCTTCTGCCTAAAACCAGCTCTCCTTTGCCTATCGCAGGATCTGGTCAATAAAGAGCAGCCAGTTATTATTGCTGTTTTTCTAGGGAATTTTACCCATATATTTCCCAGATCTTTACTCTTTTTGTAGCATTTTAATGCAGGCTTCAACCACTTCCTAGTCAGATCAGGTGAAATCATTTTTTTTCCCATACCCTCGATGTATTTCACATCTAGTAATTCATTTTTTTAAGATCTTATTTACCCATTTCACAGACAGATCACAAGTATGTAGAGAGGGAAGAAGAGAGAGAGGGGGCAAGCAGGCTCCCCGCTGAGCAGAGATCCCAATGTGGGGCTCCATCCCAGGACCCTGAAATCTTGACCTGAGCCGAAGGCAGAGGCCTAAACCACTGAGCCACCCAGGAGCCCCCATATCTGGTAATTTTTAACCAACGTGGATTTGCTGCATCAAATAGTTCCTTCTTCTTTAAATATAAATATATAAATAAAGTGATCAAGTCACTCGCATGTCTTAGGAGAATGTCATACCTTTAGTAGCAATCTTGAAATCGTGGCCATTGGTTTTGATTTTTGTTTTGGTTAGATTTGGTTCGGTTTTTGTCATTTTAAAAATCCCTTCAGCCCTTGGCTCTGTCTGACCTGATTGCTTTCAGCTGTTTCTGCAACAAAATTGTCCCGGCAGCGAAAACTCTCATTGTTTACAGTGGCGCCCCCTTCGGAACACTTTGTTAATAAAAAGCTTTTTTTTTTTTTTTTTCGGGCTATGGTAAATGTGGAACAACCATGAGGTATTTCAAAGAGGCGAACCACAGATAAATTTCTCTAAGGGTGGGGTAAGGGTTACTCAAAAAGGAACTTGACAAGGCTTTTAAAGATATCGACAATCATTATAACATAACGTGACTGATTGTTTCCGTGCTCTTAACTGGGCAAACACTTGTTGGCTTCCAAGAAAGACTAACATAGTTGATATGGTTCTAGCAGCCTTCTAGCACAGGGTCTCATGAGGCAGGGATTCTAGCCACTGGCTGTGCAAGGCATGAGGCCTGTTAGTGATTCTATTTTTTCCTCTGCAGAATAGGTCTTTCTACATTCCAGGTCCTTTCTACCCCAATAAATAATGTGGCGATTCTCTCAGTGAGTTGTACTATTGGTTTAAACAGCCAACTGTCTCTTTAAAAGGACTTTTGTTTAAATTCCTTTAAACAAAATCCTTTCAAAAAAAGTCTTTTTTCTTTATTTTTTATTTTTTATCCCATATGGTTACTCTGATCGTGGAACTTTGCCATTTTGACCTTCTCTGCTGGTTAAAATATTCTTCATCATCAGCACCTACTGCTCTCCTCTCCTGGTGGTCTCTCCGGAAGGGGTCTTCTCTAGCTCTTCTAGCAGGTGATGGGCACTTCCCCTCTACCCCTGTTGCCAGACCAGCCTTACCTATCCTGCAGGGTCAGGTCGGCCTGGCCCTTTATCTGTTGTTCTCCTCTGAGTGGTTAGATTTTCATAGATCCCGTGCTTTGCTTTTGTCAGGATTTACCTGGATTATCAAAACCCTTTTCTTGTGCCAGTGAAGCCTAAGAAACAGTCCTAATGAGAGAACCAGGAACTCAAACAGATCATATTTATCCTGAATGTTCTGTCCAAAATGAAAAATTCATTTCAGAGGAGCCTCAAGATCTCTGAGAAGGGAAGTTTCACCAACTCTGTCATGTAGGGGCATCAATTCCGATTCTGTGTCAATTTTCCTACTTTCCCAGCTAGTAATCCTCTCCATCAGAAAGCCCACTCTCAACCGTTTCCTCTTTCAAAGGCAGTTGCTCCTAGAGTCTGCACATGGCACTTGGGGCCTGCTGGTCGTTGGCTACTGCCCTCTGTACCTTGGGTCTAACAGCTGCGGGGCATCAAGATGAGCACGTCTCTTGTTCTAGGACTTAATATAGTTTGGGGCACATGGTAAGCAATAATCACTACTTTACTTGATCCAAGTGTTGGATCTTTCTTAATTATTCTACTACCACAATTTACTTGTTCTAAGATTTGTCCCCTCACCCCATTTTAATATCTCTTAAGGTGGCACTCACCTTGCACTTGATGACATATCCTACTTTAACTGACAGCATTTCTCTTTCTTAGTCGAACATAAACTATAGTGCATCTTACCCTTGATGAAAGCTAGGATGCAATTAAATACTCTATTACGGTTACGATTCTGATATTTGAAATCCTCCGGTAGCTCCCTGTGCCCCCACAGTGTAGTACCTCACCTCCTCGCCATAGTATACAAACCTTCTCACCCCCAGTGTTAACCCTGGGGCTCAGCCTCCATCCCCAGGTGATGCTGCCAGATCAGCTGTCGGTTGTCATGAACTTGCTGTAGTTTCCCGAATGCACTGTGCTGTCTCCTGGCTCTTTGAAACTTGACACACTCATTCTCATTCTTCGCTTTGCCCTTGTCTATCACCTCCCCTGAAAATGTGTTCCTAAATGGCTTTTCCCAGCTCCCACCTACCCTTGGCAGTCTTTTATCTCCCTGTGGTAAAGCCTGTCACACTGCATCATGGACATGCCCGTTGTCCCCCTGAGAAGAGAAAAGGGACAATGAGGGACCCAGCATTTGCAGCTCTAGTGCAGAGCCCCATGCCTGGCTTGCAGGAAATGCCAGATCATGAAGACAAACGGAGATCATCTTCTGCCTAAAACCAGCTCTCCTTTGCCTATCGCAGGATCTGGTCAATAAAGAGCAGCCAGTTATTATTGCTGTTTTTCTAGGGAATTTTACCCATATATTTTCCAGATCTTTACTCTTTTTGTAGCACTTTAATGCAGTCTTCAACCACTTCCTAGTCAGATCAGGTGAAATCATTTTTTTTCCCATACCCTCGATGTATTTCACATCTAGTAATTCATTTTTTTAAGATCTTATTTACCCATTTCACAGACAGATCACAAGTATGTAGAGAGGGAAGCAGAGAGAGAGGGGGCAAGCAGGCTCCCCGCTGAGCAGACATCCCAATGTGGGGCTCCATCCCAGGACCCTGAAATCTTGACCTGAGCCGAAGGCAGAGGCCTAAACCACTGAGCCACCCAGGAGCCCCCATATCTGGTAATTTTTAACCAACGTGGATTTGCTGCATCAAATAGTTCCTTCTTCTTCAAATATAAATATATAAATAAAGTGATCAAGTCACTCGCATGTCTTAGGAGAATGTCATACCTTTAGTAGCAATCTTGAAATCGTGGCCATTGGTTTTGATTTTTGTTTTGGTTAGATTTGGTTCGGTTTTTGTCATTTTAAAAATCCCTTCAGCCCTTGGCTCTGTCTGACCTGATTGCTTTCAGCTGTTTCTGCAACAAAATTGTCCCGGCAGCGAAAACTCTCATTGTTTACAGTGGCGCCCCCTTCGGAACACTTTGTTAATAAAAAGCTTTTTTTTTTTTTTTTTTCGGGCTATGGTAAATGTGGAACAACCATGAGGTATTTCAAAGAGGCGAACCACAGATAAATTTCTCTAAGGGTGGGGTAAGGGTTACTCAAAAAGGAACTTGACAAGGCTTTTAAAGATATCGACAATCATTATAACATAACGTGACTGATTGTTTCCGTGCTCTTAACTGGGCAAACACTTGTTGGCTTCCAAGAAAGACTAACATAGTTGATATGGTTCTAGCAGCCTTCTAGCACAGGGTCTCATGAGGCAGGGATTCTAGCCACTGGCTGTGCAAGGCATGAGGCCTGTTAGTGATTCTATTTTTTCCTCTGCAGAATAGGTCTTTCTACATTCCAGGTCCTTTCTACCCCAATAAATAATGTGGCGATTCTCTCAGTGAGTTGTACTATTGGTTTAAACAGCCAACTGTCTCTTTAAAAGGACTTTTGTTTAAATTCCTTTAAACAAAAGTCCTTTCAAAAAAAGTCTTTTTTCTTTATTTTTTATTTTTTATCCCATATGGTTACTCTGATCGTGGAACTTTGCCATTTTGACCTTCTCTGCTGGTTAAAATATTCTTCATCATCAGCACCTACTGCTCTCCTCTCCTGGTGGTCTCTCCGGAAGGGGTCTTCTCTAGCTCTTCTAGCAGGTGATGGGCACTTCCCCTCTACCCCTGTTGCCAGACCAGCCTTACCTATCCTGCAGGGTCAGGTCGGCCTGGCCCTTTATCTGTTGTTCTCCTCTGAGTGGTTAGATTTTCATAGATCCCGTGCTTTGCTTTTGTCAGGATTTACCTGGATTATCAAAACCCTTTTCTTGTGCCAGTGAAGCCTAAGAAACAGTCCTAATGAGAGAACCAGGAACTCAAACAGATCATATTTATCCTGAATGTTCTGTCCAAAATGAAAAATTCATTTCAGAGGAGCCTCAAGATCTCTGAGAAGGGAAGTTTCACCAACTCTGTCATGTAGGGGCATCAATTCCGATTCTGTGTCAATTTTCCTACTTTCCCAGCTAGTAATCCTCTCCATCAGAAAGCCCACTCTCAACCGTTTCCTCTTTCAAAGGCAGTTGCTCCTAGAGTCTGCACATGGCACTTGGGGCCTGCTGGTCGTTGGCTACTGCCCTCTGTACCTTGGGTCTAACAGCTGCGGGGCATCAAGATGAGCACGTCTCTTGTTCTAGGACTTAATATAGTTTGGGGCACATGGTAAGCAATAATCACTACTTTACTTGATCCAAGTGTTGGATCTTTCTTAATTATTCTACTACCACAATTTACTTGTTCTAAGATTTGTCCCCTCCCCCCATTTTAATATCTCTTAAGGTGGCACTCACCTTGCACTTGATGACATATCCTACTTTAACTGACAGCATTTCTCTTTCTTAGTCGAACATAAACTATAGTGCATCTTACCCTTGATGAAAGCTAGGATGCAATTAAATACTCTATTACGGTTACGATTCTGATATTTGAAATCCTCCGGTAGCTCCCTGTGCCCCCACAGTGTAGTACCTCACCTCCTCGCCATAGTATACAAACCTTCTCACCCCCAGTGTTAACCCTGGGGCTCAGCCTCCATCCCCAGGTGATGCTGCCAGATCAGCTGTCGGTTGTCATGAACTTGCTGTAGTTTCCCGAATGCACTGTGCTGTCTCCTGGCTCTTTGAAACTTGACACACTCATCCTCATTCTTCGCTTTGCCCTTGTCTATCACCTCCCCTGAAAATGTGTTCCTAAATGGCTTTTCCCAGCTCCCACCTACCCTTGGCAGTCTTTTATCTCCCTGTGGTAAAGCCTGTCACACTGCATCATGGACATGCCCGTTGTCCCCCTGAGAAGAGAAAAGGGACAATGAGGGACCCAGCATTTGCAGCTCTAGTGCAGAGCCCCATGCCTGGATTGCAGGAAATGCCAGATCATGAAGACAAACGGAGATCATCTTCTGCCTAAAACCAGCTCTCCTTTGCCTATCGCAGGATCTGGTCAATAAAGAGCAGCCAGTTATTATTGCTGTTTTTGTAGGGAATTTTACCCATATATTTCCCAGATCTTTACTCTTTTTGTAGCACTTTAATGCAGGCTTCAACCACTTCCTAGTCAGATCAGGTGAAATCACTTTTTTTTCCCATACCCTCGATGTATTTCACATCTAGTATTCATTTTTTAAAGATCTTATTTACCCATTTCACAGACAGATCACAAGTATGTAGAGAGGGAAGCAGAGAGAGAGGGGGCAAGCAGGCTCCCCGCTGAGCAGAGATCCCAATGTGGGGCTCCATCCCAGGACCCTGAAATCTTGACCTGAGCCGAAGGCAGAGGCCTAAACCACTGAGCCACCCAGGAGCCACCATATCTGGTAATTTTTAACCAACGTGGATTTGCTGCATCAAATAGTTCCTTCTTCTTCAAATATAAATATATAAATAAAGTGATCAAGTCACTCGCATGTCTTAGGAGAATATCATACCTTTAGTAGCAATCTTGAAATCGTGGCCATTGGTTTTGATTTTTGTTTTGGTTAGATTTGGTTCTGTTTTTGTCATTTTAAAAATCCCTTCAGCCCTTGGTTCTGTCTGACCTGATTGCTTTCAGCTGTTTCTGCAACAAAATTGTCCCGTCAGGGAAAACTCTCATTGTTTACAGTGGCGCCCCCTTCGGAACACTTTGTTAATAAAAAGCTTTTTTTTTTTTTTTCGGGCTATGGTAAATGTGGAACAACCATGAGGTATTTCAAAGAGGCGAACCACAGATAAATTTCTCTAAGGGTGGGGTGAGGGTTACTCAAAAAGGAACTTGACAAGGCTTTTAAAGATATCGACAATCATTATAACATAACGTGACTGATTGTTTCCGTGCTCTTAACTGGGCAAACACTTGTTGGCTTCCAAGAAAGACTAACATAGTTGATATGGTTCTAGCAGCCTTCTAGCACAGGGTCTCATGAGGCAGGGATTCTAGCCACTGGCTGTGCAAGGCATGAGGCCTGTTAGTGATTCTATTTTTTCCTCTGCAGAATAGGTCTTTCTACATTCCAAGTCCTTTGTACCCCAATAAATAATGCGGCGATTCTCTCAGTGAGTTGTACTATTGGTTTAAACAGCCAACTGTCTCTTTAAAAGGACTTTTGTTTAAATTCCTTTAAACAAAAGTCCTTTCAAAAAAATCTTTTTTCTTTATTTTTTATTTTTTATCCCATATGTTTACTCTGATCGTGGAACTTTGCCATTTTGACCTTCTCTGCTGGTTAAAATATTCTTCATCATCAGCACCTACTGCTCTCCTCTCCTGGTGGTCTCTCCGGAAGGGGTCTTCTCTAGCTCTTCTAGCAGGTGATGGGCACTTCCCCTCTACCCCTGTTGCCAGACCAGCCTTACCTATCCTGCAGGGTCAGGTCGGCCTGGCCCTTTATCTGTTGTTCTCCTCTGAGTGGTTAGATTTTCATAGATCCCGTGCTTTGCTTTTGTCAGGATTTACCTGGATTATCAAAACCCTTTTCTTGTGCCAGTGAAGCCTAAGAAACAGTCCTAATGAGAGAACCAGGAACTCAAACAGATCATATTTATCCTGAATGTTCTGTCCAAAATGAAAAATTCATTTCAGAGGAGCCTCAAGATCTCTGAGAAGGGAAGTTTCACCAACTCTGTCATGTAGGGGCATCAATTCCGATTCTGTGTCAATTTTCCTACTTTCCCAGCTAGTAATCCTCTCCATCAGAAAGCCCACTCTCAACCGTTTCCTCTTTCAAAGGCAGTTGCTCCTAGAGTCTGCACATGGCACTTGGGGCCTGCTGGTCGTTGGCTACTGCCCTCTGTACCTTGGGTCTAACAGCTGCGGGGCATCAAGATGAGCACGTCTCTTGTTCTAGGACTTAATATAGTTTGGGGCACATGGTAAGCAATAATCACTACTTTACTTGATCCAAGTGTTGGATCTTTCTTAATTATTCTACTACCACAATTTACTTGTTCTAAGATTTGTCCCCTCCCCCCATTTTAATCTCTCTTAAGGTGGCACTCACCTTGCACTTGATGACATATCCTACTTTAACTGACAGCATTTCTCTTTCTTAGTCGAACATAAACTATAGTGCATCTTACCCTTGATGAAAGCTAGGATGCAATTAAATACTCTATTACGGTTACGATTCTGATATTTGAAATCCTCCGGTAGCTCCCTGTGCCCCCACAGTGTAGTATCTCACCTCCTCGCCATAGTATACAAACCTTCTCACCCCCAGTGTTAACCCCGGGGCTCAGCCTCCATCCCCAGGTGATGCTGCCAGATCAGCTGTCTGTTGTCATGAACTTGCTGTAGTTTCCCGAATGCACTGTGCTGTCTCCTGGCTCTTTGAAACTTGACACACTCATCCTTATTCTTCGCTTTGCCCTTGTCTATCACCTCCCCTGAAAATCTGTTCCTAAGTGGCTTTTCCCATCTCCCACCTACCCTTGGCAGTCTTTTATCTCCCTGTGGTAAAGCCTGTCACACTGCATCATGGACATGCCCGTTGTCCCCCTGAGAAGAGAAAAGGGACAATGAGGGACCCAGCATTTGCAGCTCTAGTGCAGAGCCCCATGCCTGGCTTGCAGGAAATGCCAGATCATGAAGACAAACGGAGATCATCTTCAGCCTAAAACCAGCTCTTCTTTGCCTATCGCAGGATCTGGTCAATAAAGAGCAGCCAGTTATTATTGCTGTTTTTCTAGGGATTTTTACCCCATATATTTCCCAGGTCTTTACTCTTTTTGTAGCACTTTAATGCAGGCTTCAACCACTTCCTAGTCAGATCAGGTGAAATCATTTTCCTTCCCATACCCTCGATGTATTTCACATCTAGTAATTCATTTTTTTAAGATCTTATTTACCCATTTGACAGACAGATCACAAGTATGTAGAGAGGGAGGCAGAGAGGGAGGGGTCAAGCAGGCTCCCCGCTGAGCAGAGATCCCAATGTGGGGCTCCATCCCAGGACCCTGAAATCATGACCTGAGCCGAAGGCAGAGGCCTAAACCACTGAGCCACCCAGGAGCCCCCATATCTGGTAATTTTTAACCAACGTGGATTTGCTGCATCAAATAGTTCCTTCTTCTTCAAATATAAATATATAAATAAAGTGATCAAGTCACTCGCATGTCTTAGGAGAATGTCATACCTTTAGTAGCAATCTTGAAATCGTGGCCATTGGTTTTGATTTTTGTTTTGGTTAGATTTGGTTCGGTTTTTGTCATTTTAAAAATCCCTTCAGCCCTTGGCTCTGTCTGACCTGATTGCTTTCAGCTGTTTCTGCAACAAAATTGTCCCGGCAGCGAAAACTCTCATTGTTTACAGTGGCGCCCCCTTCGGAACACTTTGTTAATAAAAAGCTTTTTTTTTTTTTTTCGGGCTATGGTAAATGTGGAACAACCATGAGGTATTTCAAAGAGGCGAACCACAGATAAATTTCTCTAAGGGTGGGGTGAGGGTTACTCAAAAAGGAACTTGACAAGGCTTTTAAAGATATCGACAATCATTATAACATAACGTGACTGATTGTTTCCGTGCTCTTAACTGGGCAAACACTTGTTGGCTTCCAAGAAAGACTAACATAGTTGATATGGTTCTAGCAGCCTTCTAGCACAGGGTCTCATGAGGCAGGGATTCTAGCCACTGGCTGTGCAAGGCATGAGGCCTGTTAGTGATTCTATTTTTTCCTCTGCAGAATAGGTCTTTCTACATTCCAAGTCCTTTGTACCCCAATAAATAATGCGGCGATTCTCTCAGTGAGTTGTACTATTGGTTTAAACAGCCAACTGTCTCTTTAAAAGGACTTTTGTTTAAATTCCTTTAAACAAAAGTCCTTTCAAAAAAATCTTTTTTCTTTATTTTTTATTTTTTATCCCATATGTTTACTCTGATCGTGGAACTTTGCCATTTTGACCTTCTCTGCTGGTTAAAATATTCTTCATCATCAGCACCTACTGCTCTCCTCTCCTGGTGGTCTCTCCGGAAGGGGTCTTCTCTAGCTCTTCTAGCAGGTGATGGGCACTTCCCCTCTACCCCTGTTGCCAGACCAGCCTTACCTATCCTGCAGGGTCAGGTCGGCCTGGCCCTTTATCTGTTGTTCTCCTCTGAGTGGTTAGATTTTCATAGATCCCGTGCTTTGCTTTTGTCAGGATTTACCTGGATTATCAAAACCCTTTTCTTGTGCCAGTGAAGCCTAAGAAACAGTCCTAATGAGAGAACCAGGAACTCAAACAGATCATATTTATCCTGAATGTTCTGTCCAAAATGAAAAATTCATTTCAGAGGAGCCTCAAGATCTCTGAGAAGGGAAGTTTCACCAACTCTGTCATGTAGGGGCATCAATTCCGATTCTGTGTCAATTTTCCTACTTTCCCAGCTAGTAATCCTCTCCATCAGAAAGCCCACTCTCAACCGTTTCCTCTTTCAAAGGCAGTTGCTCCTAGAGTCTGCACATGGCACTTGGGGCCTGCTGGTCGTTGGCTACTGCCCTCTGTACCTTGGGTCTAACAGCTGCGGGGCATCAAGATGAGCACGTCTCTTGTTCTAGGACTTAATATAGTTTGGGGCACATGGTAAGCAATAATCACTACTTTACTTGATCCAAGTGTTGGATCTTTCTTAATTATTCTACTACCACAATTTACTTGTTCTAAGATTTGTCCCCTCCCCCCATTTTAATCTCTCTTAAGGTGGCACTCACCTTGCACTTGATGACATATCCTACTTTAACTGACAGCATTTCTCTTTCTTAGTCGAACATAAACTATAGTGCATCTTACCCTTGATGAAAGCTAGGATGCAATTAAATACTCTATTACGGTTACGATTCTGATATTTGAAATCCTCCGGTAGCTCCCTGTGCCCCCACAGTGTAGTATCTCACCTCCTCGCCATAGTATACAAACCTTCTCACCCCCAGTGTTAACCCCGGGGCTCAGCCTCCATCCCCAGGTGATGCTGCCAGATCAGCTGTCTGTTGTCATGAACTTGCTGTAGTTTCCCGAATGCACTGTGCTGTCTCCTGGCTCTTTGAAACTTGACACACTCATCCTTATTCTTCGCTTTGCCCTTGTCTATCACCTCCCCTGAAAATCTGTTCCTAAGTGGCTTTTCCCATCTCCCACCTACCCTTGGCAGTCTTTTATCTCCCTGTGGTAAAGCCTGTCACACTGCATCATGGACATGCCCGTTGTCCCCCTGAGAAGAGAAAAGGGACAATGAGGGACCCAGCATTTGCAGCTCTAGTGCAGAGCCCCATGCCTGGCTTGCAGGAAATGCCAGATCATGAAGACAAACGGAGATCATCTTCAGCCTAAAACCAGCTCTTCTTTGCCTATCGCAGGATCTGGTCAATAAAGAGCAGCCAGTTATTATTGCTGTTTTTCTAGGGATTTTTACCCCATATATTTCCCAGGTCTTTACTCTTTTTGTAGCACTTTAATGCAGGCTTCAACCACTTCCTAGTCAGATCAGGTGAAATCATTTTCCTTCCCATACCCTCGATGTATTTCACATCTAGTAATTCATTTTTTTAAGATCTTATTTACCCATTTGACAGACAGATCACAAGTATGTAGAGAGGGAGGCAGAGAGGGAGGGGTCAAGCAGGCTCCCCGCTGAGCAGAGATCCCAATGTGGGGCTCCATCCCAGGACCCTGAAATCATGACCTGAGCCGAAGGCAGAGGCCTAAACCACTGAGCCACCCAGGAGCCCCCATATCTGGTAATTTTTAACCAACGTGGATTTGCTGCATCAAATAGTTCCTTCTTCTTCAAATATAAATATATAAATAAAGTGATCAAGTCACTCGCATGTCTTAGGAGAATGTCATACCTTTAGTAGCAATCTTGAAATCGTGGCCATTGGTTTTGATTTTTGTTTTGGTTAGATTTGGTTCGGTTTTTGTCATTTTAAAAATCCCTTCAGCCCTTGGCTCTGTCTGACCTGATTGCTTTCAGCTGTTTCTGCAACAAAATTGTCCCGGCAGCGAAAACTCTCATTGTTTACAGTGGCGCCCCCTTCGGAACACTTTGTTAATAAAAAGCTTTTTTTTTTTTTTTTCGGGCTATGGTAAATGTGGAACAACCATGAGGTATTTCAAAGAGGCGAACCACAGATAAATTTCTCTAAGGGTGGGGTGAGGGTTACTCAAAAAGGAACTTGACAAGGCTTTTAAAGATATCGACAATCATTATAACATAACGTGACTGATTGTTTCCGTGCTCTTAACTGGGCAAACACTTGTTGGCTTCCTAGAAAGACTAACATAGTTGATATGGTTCTAGCAGCCTTCTAGCACAGGGTCTCATGAGGCAGGGATTCTAGCCACTGGCTGTGCAAGGCATGAGGCCTGTTAGTGATTCTATTTTTTCCTCTGCAGAATAGGTCTTTCTACATTCCAAGTTCTTTCTACCCCAATAAATAATGTGGCGATTCTCTCAGTGAGTTGTACTATTGGTTTAAACAGCCAACTGTCTCTTTAAAAGGACTTTTGTTTAAATTCCTTTAAACAAAAGTCCTTTCAAAAAAATCTTTTTTCTTTATTTTTTATTTTTTATCCCATATGTTTACTCTGATCGTGGAACTTTGCCATTTTGACCTTCTTTGCTGGTTAAAATATTCTTCATCATCAGCACCTACTGCTCTCCTCTCCTGGTGGTCTCTCCGGAAGGGGTCTTCTCTAGCTCTTCTAGCAGGTGATGGGCACTTCCCCTCTACCCCTGTTGCCAGACCAGCCTTACCTATCCTGCAGGGTCAGGTCGGCCTGGCCCTTTATCTGTTGTTCTCCTCTGAGTGGTTAGATTTTCATAGATCCCGTGCTTTGCTTTTGTCAGGATTTACCTGGATTATCAAAACCCTTTTCTTGTGCCAGTGAAGCCTAAGAAACAGTCCTAATGAGAGAACCAGGAACTCAAACAGATCATATTTATCCTGAATGTTCTGTCCAAAATGAAAAATTCATTTCAGAGGAGCCTCAAGATCTCTGAGAAGGGAAGTTTCACCAACTCTGTCATGTAGGGGCATCAATTCCGATTCTGTGTCAATTTTCCTACTTTCCCAGCTAGTAATCCTCTCCATCAGAAAGCCCACTCTCAACCGTTTCCTCTTTCAAAGGCAGTTGCTCCTAGAGTCTGCACATGGCACTTGGGGCCTGCTGGTCGTTGGCTACTGCCCTCTGTACCATGGGTCTAACAGCTGCGGGGCATCAAGATGAGCACGTCTCTTGTTCTAGGACTTAATATAGTTTGGGGCACATGGTAAGCAATAATCACTACTTTAGTTGATCCAAGTGTTGGATCTTTCTTAATTATTCTACTACCACAATTTACTTGTTCTAAGATTTGTCCCCTCCCCCCATTTCAATATCTCTTAAGGTGGCACTCACCTTGTACTTGATGACATATCCTACTTTAACTGACAGCCTTTCTCTTTCTTAGTCGAACATAAACTATAGTGCATCTTACACTTGATGAAAGCTAGGATGCAATTAAATACTCTATTACGGTTACGATTCTGATATTTGAAATCCTCCGGTAGCTCCCTGTGCCCCCACAGTGTAGTATCTCACCTCCTCGCCATAGTATACAAACCTTCTCACCCCCAGTGTTAACCCCGGGGCTCAGCCTCCATCCCCAGGTGATGCTGCCAGATCAGCTCTCGGTTGTCATGAACTTGCTGTAGTTTCCCGAATGCACTGTGCTGTCTCCTGGCACTTTGAAACTTGACACACTCATCCTCATTCTTCGCTTTGCCCTTGTCTATCACCTCCCCTGAAAATCTGTTCCTAAGTGGCTTTTCCCAGCTCCCACCTACCCTTGGCAGTCTTTTATCTCCCTTTGGTAAAGCCTGTCACACTGCATCATGGACATGCCCGTTGCCCCCCTGAGAAGAGAAAAGGGACAATGAGGGACCCAGCATTTGCAGCTCTAGTGCAGAGCCCCATGCCTGGCTTGCAGGAAATGCCAGATCATGAAGACAAACGGAGATCATCTTCTGCCTAAAACCAGCTCTTTTTTGCCTATCGCAGGATCTGGTCAATAAAGAGCAGCCAGTTATTATTGCTGTTTTTCTAGGGAATTTTTCCCATATATTTCCCAGGTCTTTACTCTTTTTGTAGCACTTTAATGCAGGCTTCAACCACTTCCTAGTCAGATCAGGTGAAATCATTTTTTTTCCCATACCCTCGATGTATTTCATATCTAGTAATTCATTTTTTTAAGATCTTATTTACCCATTTGACAGACAGATCACAAGTAGGTAGAGAGGGAGGCAGAGAGAGAGGGGGGAAGCAGGCTCCCCGCTGAGCAGAGATCCCAATGTGGGGCTCCATCCCAGGACCCTGAATTCATGACCTGAGCCGAAGGCAGACGCCTAAACCACTGAGTCACCCAGGAGGCCCCATATCTGGTAATTTTTAACCAACGTGGATTTGCTGCATCAAATAGTTCCTTCTTCTTCAAATATAAATATATAAATAAAGTGATCAAGTCACTCGCATGTCTTAGGAGAATGTCATACCTTTAGTAGCAATCTTGAAATCATGGCCATTGGTTTTGATTTTTGTTTTGGTTAGTTTTGGTTCGCTTTTTGTCATTTTAAAAATCCCTTCAGCTCTTGGCTCTGTCTGACCTGATTGCTTTCAGCTGTTTCTGCAACAAAATTGTCCCGGCAGCGAAAACTCTCATTGTTTACAGTGGCGCCCCCTTCTGAACACTTTGTTAATAAAAAGCTTTTTTTTTTTTTTTCGGGCTATGGTAAATGTGGAACAACCATGAGGTATTTCAAAGAGGCGAACCACAGATAAATTTCTCTAAGGGTGGGGTGAGGGTTACTCAAAAAGGAACTTGACAAGGCTTTTAAAGATATCGACAATCATTATAACATAACGTGACTGATTGTTTCCGTGCTCTTAACTGGGCAAACACTTGTTGGCTTCCAAGAAAGACTAACATAGTTGATATGGTTCTAGCAGCCTTCTAGCACAGGGTCTCATGAGGCAGGGATTCTAGCCACTGGCTGTGCAAGGCATGAGGCCTGTTAGTGATTCTATTTTTTCCTCTGCAGAATAGGTCTTTCTACATTCCAAGTTCTTTCTACCCCAATAAATAATGTGGCGATTCTCTCAGTGAGTTGTACTATTGGTTTAAACAGCCAACTGTCTCTTTAAAAGGACTTTTGTTTAAATTCCTTTAAACAAAAGTCCTTTCAAAAAAATCTTTTTTCTTTATTTTTTATTTTTTATCCCATATGTTTACTCTGATCGTGGAACTTTGCCATTTTGACCTTCTGTGCTGGTTAAAATATTCTTCATCATCAGCACCTACTGCTCTCCTCTCCTGGTGGTCTCTCCGGAAGGGGTCTTCTCTAGCTCTTCTAGCAGGTGATGGGCACTTCCCCTCTACCCCTGTTGCCAGACCAGCCTTACCTATCCTGCAGGGTCAGGTCGGCCTGGCCCTTTATCTGTTGTTCTCCTCTGAGTGGTTAGATTTTCATAGATCCCGTGCTTTGCTTTTGTCAGGATTTACCTGGATTATCAAAACCCTTTTCTTGTGCCAGTGAAGCCTAAGAAACAGTCCTAATGAGAGAACCAGGAACTCGAACAGATCATATTTATCCTGAATGTTCTGTCCAAAATGAAAAATTCATTTCAAAGGAGCCCCAAGATCTCTGAGAAGGGAAGTTTCACCAACTCTGTCATGTAGGGGCATCAATTCCGATTCTGTGTCAATTTTCCTACTTTCCCAGCTAGTAATCCTCTCCATCAGAAAGCCCACTCTCAACCGTTTCCTCTTTCAAAGGCAGTTGCTCCTAGAGTCTGCACATGGCACTTGGGGCCTGCTGGTCGTTGGCTACTGCCCTCTGTACCTTGCGTCTAACAGCTGCGGTGCATCAAGATGAGCACGTCTCTTGTTCTAGGACTTAATATAGTTTGGGGCACATGGTAAGCAGTAATCACTACTTTAGTTGATCCAAGTGTTGGATCTTTCTTAATTATTCTACTACCACAATTTACTTGTTCTATGATTTGTACCCTCCCCCCATTTTAATCTCTCTTAAGGTGGCACTCACCTTGCACTTGATGACATATCCTACTTTAACTGACAGCATTTCTCTTTCTTAGTCGAACATAAACTATAGTGCATCTTACCCTTGATGAAAGCTAGGATGCAATTAAATACTCTATTACGGTTACGATTCTGATATTTGAAATCCTCCGGTAGCTCCCTGTGTCCCCACAGTGTAGTACCTCACCTCCTCGCCATAATATACAAACCTTCTCACCCCCAGTGTTAACCCTGGGGCTCAGCCTCCATCCCCAGGTGATGCTGCCAGATCAGCTGTCGGTTGTCATGAACTTGCTGTAGTTTCCCGAATGCACTGTGCTGTCTCCTGGCTCTTTGAAACTTGACACACTCATTCTCATTCTTCGCTTTGCCCTTGTCTATCACCTCCCCTGAAAATGTGTTCCTAAATGGCTTTTCCCAGCTCCCACCTACCCTTGGCAGTCTTTTATCTCCCTGTGGTAAAGCCTGTCACACTGCATCATGGACATGCCCGTTGTCCCCCTGAGAAGAGAAAAGGGACAATGAGGGACCCAGCATTTGCAGCTCTAGTGCAGAGCCCCATGCCTGGCTTGCAGGAAATGCCAGATCATGAAGACAAACGGAGATCATCTTCTGCCTAAAACCAGCTCTCCTTTGCCTATCGCAGGATCTGGTCAATAAAGAGTAGCCAGTTATTATTGCTGTTTTTCTAGGGAATTTTACCCATATATTTCCCAGATCTTTACTCTTTTTGTAGCATTTTAATGCAGGCTTCAACCACTTCCTAGTCAGATCAGGTGAAATCATTTTTTTTCCCATACCCTCGATGTATTTCACATCTAGTAATTCATTTTTTTAAGATCTTATTTACCCATTTCACAGACAGATCACAAGTATGTAGAGAGGGAAGCAGAGAGAGAGGGGGCAAGCAGGCTCCCCGCTGAGCAGAGATCCCAATGTGGGGCTCCATCCCAGGACCCTGAAATCTTGACCTGAGCCGAAGGCAGAGGCCTAAACCACTGAGCCACCCAGGAGCCACCATATCTGGTAATTTTTAACCAACGTGGATTTGCTGCATCAAATAGTTCCTTCTTCTTCAAATATAAATATATAAATAAAGTGATCAAGTCACTCGCATGTCTTAGGAGAATGTCATACCTTTAGTAGCAATCTTGAAATCGTGGCCATTGGTTTTGATTATTGTTTTGGTTAGATTTGGTTCGGTTTTTGTCATTTTAAAAATCCCTTCAGCCCTTGGCTCTGTCTGACCTGATTGCTTTCAGCTGTTTCTGCAAGAAAATTGTCTGGGCAGCGAAAACTCTCATTGTTTACAGTGGCGCCCCCTTCGGAACACTTTGTTAATAAAAAGCTTTTTTTTTTTTTTTTGGGGGGGCTATGGTAAATGTGGAACAACCATGAGGTATTTCAAAGAGGCGAACCACAGATAAATTTCTCTAAGGGTGGGGTGAGGGTTACTCAAAAAGGAACTTGACAAGGCTTTTAAAGATATCGACAATCATTATAACATAACGTGACTGATTGTTTTCATGCTCTTAACTGGGCAAACACTTGTTGGCTTCCAAGAAAGACTAACATAGTTGAGATGGATCTAGCAGCCTTCTAGCACAGGGTCTCATGAGGCAGGGATTCTAGCCACTGGCTGTGCAAGGCATGAGGCCTGTTAGTGATTCTATTTTTTCCTCTGCAGAATAGGTCTTTCTACATTCCAAGTCCTTTGTACCCCAATAAATAATGTGGCGATTCTCTCAGTGAGTTGTACTATTGGTTTAAACAGCCAACTGTCTCTTTAAAAGGACTTTTGTTTAAATTCCTTTAAACAAAAGTCCTTTCAAAAAAATCTTTTTTCTTTATTTTTTATTTTTTATCCCATATGTTTACTCTGATCGTGGAACTTTGCCATTTTGACCTTCTCTGCTGGTTAAAATATTCTTCATCATCAGCACCTACTGCTCTCCTCTCCTGGTGGTCTCTCCGGAAGGGGTCTTCTCTAGCTCTTCTAGCAGGTGATGGGCACTTCCCCTCTACCCCTGTTGCCAGACCAGCCTTACCTATCCTGCAGGGTCAGGTCGGCCTGGCCCTTTATCTGTTGTTCTCCTCTGAGTGGTTAGATTTTCATAGATCCCGTGCTTTGCTTTTGTCAGGATTTACCTGGATTATCAAAACCCTTTTCTTGTGCCAGTGAAGCCTAAGAAACAGTCCTAATGAGAGAACCAGGAACTCAAACAGATCATATTTATCCTGAATGTTCTGTCCAAAATGAAAAATTCATTTCAGAGGAGCCTCAAGATCTCTGAGAAGGGAAGTTTCACCAACTCTGTCATGTAGGGTCATCAATTTCGATTCTGTGTCAATTTTCCTACTTTCCCAGCTAGTAATCCTCTCCATCAGAAAGCCCACTCTCAACCGTTTCCTCTTTCAAAGGCAGTTGCTCCTAGAGTCTGCACATGGCACTTGGGGCCTGCTGGTCGTTGGCTACTGCCCTCTGTACCTTGGGTCTAACAGCTGCGGGGCATCAAGATGAGCACGTCTCTTGTTCCAGGACTTAATATAGTTTGGGGCACATGGTAAGCAATAATCAATTCTTTAGTTGATCCAAGTGTTGGATCTTTCTTAATTATTCTACTACCACAATTTACTTGTTCTATGATTTGTCCCCTCCCCCCATTTTAATCTCTCTTAAGGTGGCACTCACCTTGCACTTGATGACATATCCTACTTTAACTGACAGCATTTCTCTTTCTTAGTCGAACATAAACTATAGTGCATCTTACCCTTGATGAAAGCTAGGATGCAATTAAATACTCTATTACGGTTACGATTCTGATATTTGAAATCCTCCGGTAGCTCCCTGTGCCCCCACAGTGTAGTATCTCACCTCCTCGCCATAGTATACAAACCTTCTCACCCCCAGTGTTAACCCCGGGGCTCAGCCTCCATCCCCAGGTGATGCTGCCAGATCAGCTGTCTGTTGTCATGAACTTGCTGTAGTTTCCCGAATGCACTGTGCTGTCTCCTGGCTCTTTGAAACTTGACACACTCATCCTTATTCTTCGCTTTGCCCTTGTCTATCACATCCCCTGAAAATCTGTTCCTAAGTGGCTTTTCCCAGCTCCCACCTACCCTTGGCAGTCTTTTATCTCCCTGTGGTAAAGCCTGTCACACTGCATCATGGACATGCCCGTTGTCCCTCTGAGAAGAGAAAAGGGACAATGAGGGACCCAGCATTTGCAGCTCTAGTGCAGAGCCCCATGCCTGGATTGCAGGAAATGCCAGATCATGAAGACAAACGGAGATCATCTTCAGCCTAAAACCAGCTCTTCTTTCCTATCGCAGGATCTGGTCAATAAAGAGCAGCCAGTTATTATTGCTGTTTTTCTAGGGAATTTTACCCCATATATTTCCCAGGTCTTTACTCTTTTTGTAGCACTTTAATGCAGGCTTCAACCACTTCCTAGTCAGATCAGGTGAAATCATTTTCCTTCCCATACCCTCGATGTATTTCACATCTAGTAATTCATTTTTTTAAGATCTTATTTACCCATTTGACAGACAGATCACAAGTATGTAGAGAGGGAGGCAGAGAGGGAGGGGTCAAGCAGGCTCCCCGCTGAGCAGAGATCCCAATGAGGGGCTCCATCCCCGGACCCTGAAATCATGACCTGAGCCGAAGGCAGAGGCCTAAACCACTGAGCCACCCAGGAGCCCCCATATCTGGTAATTTTTAACCAACGTGGATTTGCTGCATCAAATAGTTCCTTCTTCTTCAAATATAAATATATAAATAAAGTGATCAAGTCACTCGCATGTCTTAGGAGAATGTCATACCTTTAGTAGCAATCTTGAAATCGTGGCCATTGGTTTTGATTTTTGTTTTGGTTAGATTTGGTTCGGTTTTTGTCATTTTAAAAATCCCTTCAGCCCTTGGCTCTGTCTGACCTGATTGCTTTCAGCTGTTTCTGCAACAAAATTGTCCGGGCAGCGAAAACTCTCATTGTTTACAGTGGCGCCCCCTTCGGAACACTTTGTTAATAAAAAGCTTTTTTTTTTTTTTTTCGGGCTATGGTAAATGTGGAACAACCATGAGGTATTTCAAAGAGGCGAACCACAGATAAATTTCTCTAAGGGTGGGGTGAGGGTTACTCAAAAAGGAACTTGACAAGGCTTTTAAAGATATCGACAATCATTATAACATAACGTGACTGATTGTTTCCGTGCTCTTAACTGGGCAAACACTTGTTGGCTTCCTAGAAAGACTAACATAGTTGATATGGTTCTAGCAGCCTTCTAGCACAGGGTCTCATGAGGCAGGGATTCTAGCCACTGGCTGTGCAAGGCATGAGGCCTGTTAGTGATTCTATTTTTTCCTCTGCAGAATAGGTCTTTCTACATTCCAAGTTCTTTCTACCCCAATAAATAATGTGGCGATTCTCTCAGTGAGTTGTACTATTGGTTTAAACAGCCAACTGTCTCTTTAAAAGGACTTTTGTTTAAATTCCTTTAAACAAAAGTCCTTTCAAAAAAATCTTTTTTCTTTATTTTTTATTTTTTATCCCATATGTTTACTCTGATCGTGGAACTTTGCCATTTTGACCTTCTGTGCTGGTTAAAATATTCTTCATCATCAGCACCTACTGCTCTCCTCTCCTGGTGGTCTCTCCGGAAGGGGTCTTCTCTAGCTCTTCTAGCAGGTGATGGGCACTTCCCCTCTACCCCTGTTGCCAGACCAGCCTTACCTATCCTGCAGGGTCAGGTCGGCCTGGCCCTTTATCTGTTGTTCTCCTCTGAGTGGTTAGATTTTCATAGATCCCGTGCTTTGCTTTTGTCAGGATTTACCTGGATTATCAAAACCCTTTTCTTGTGCCAGTGAAGCCTAAGAAACAGTCCTAATGAGAGAACCAGGAACTCAAACAGATCATATTTATCCTGAATGTTCTGTCCAAAATGAAAAATTCATTTCAGAGGAGCCTCAAGATCTCTGAGAAGGGAAGTTTCACCAACTCTGTCATGTAGGGGCATCAATTCCGATTCTGTGTCAATTTTCCTACTTTCCCAGCTATTAATCCTCTCCATCAGAAAGCCCACTCTCAACCGTTTCCTCTTTCAAAGGCAGTTGCTCCTAGAGTCTGCACATGGCACTTGGGGCCTGCTGGTCGTTGGCTACTGCCCTCTGTACCATGGGTCTAACAGCTGCGGGGCATCAAGATGAGCACGTCTCATGTTCTAGGACTTAATATACTTTGGGGCACATGGTAAGCAATAATCACTACTTTAGTTGATCCAAGTGTTGGATCTTTCTTAATTATTCTACTACCACAATTTACTTGTTCTAAGATTTGTCCCCTCCCCCCATTTCAATATCTCTTAAGGTGGCACTCACCTTGCACTTGATGACATATCCTACTTTAACTGACAGCATTTCTCTTTCTTAGTCGAACATAAACTATAGTGCATCTTACACTTGATGAAAGCTAGGATGCAATTAAATACTCTATTACGGTTACGATTCTGATATTTGAAATCCTCCGGTAGCTCCCTGTGTCCCCACAGTGTAGTACCTCACCTCCTCGCCATAGTATACAAACCTTCTCACCCCCAGTGTTAACCCCGGGGCTCAGCCTCCATCCCCAGGTGATGCTGCCAGATCAGCTCTCGGTTGTCATGAACTTGCTGTAGTTTCCCGAATGCACTGTGCTGTCTCCTGGCACTTTGAAACTTGACACACTCATCCTCATTCTTCGCTTTGCCCTTGTGTATCACCTCCCCTGAAAATCTGTTCCTAAGTGGCTTTTCCCAGCTCCCACCTACCCTTGGCAGTCTTTTATCTCCCTTTGGTAAAGCCTGTCACACTGCATCATGGACATGCCCGTTGCCCCCCTGAGAAGAGAAAAGGGACAATGAGGGACCCAGCATTTGCAGCTCTAGTGCAGAGCCCCATGCCTGGCTTGCAGGAAATGCCAGATCATGAGAAAAACGGAGATCATCTTCTGCCTAAAACCAGCTCTTTTTTGCCTATCGCAGGATCTGGTCAATAAAGAGCAGCCAGTTATTATTGCTGTTTTTCTAGGGAATTTTTCCCATATATTTCCCAGGTCTTTACTCTTTTTGTAGCACTTTAATGAAGGCTTCAACCACTTCCTAGTCAGATCAGGTGAAATCATTTTTTTTCCCATACCCTCGATGTATTTCATATCTAGTAATTCATTTTTTTAAGATCTTATTTACCCATTTGACAGACAGATCACAAGTAGGTAGAGAGGGAGGCAGAGAGAGAGGGGGGAAGCAGGCTCCCCGCTGAGCAGAGATCCCAATGTGGGGCTCCATCCCAGGACCCTGAATTCATGACCTGAGCCGAAGGCAGACGCCTAAACCACTGAGTCACCCAGGAGGCCCCATATCTGGTAATTTTTAACCAACGTGGATTTGCTGAATCAAATAGTTCCTTCTTCTTCAAATATAAATATATAAATAAAGTGATCAAGTCACTCGCATGTCTTAGGAGAATGTCATACCTTTAGTAGCAATCTTGAAATCGTTGTCATTGGTTTTGATTTTTGTTTTGGTTAGATTTGGTTCGGTTTTTGTCATTTTAAAAATCCCTTCAGCCCTTGGCTCTGTCTGACCTGATTGCTTTCAGCTGTTTCTGCAACAAAATTGTCCCGGCAGGGAAAACTCTCAGTATTTACAGTGGCGCCCCCTTCTGAACACTTTGTTAATAAAAAGCTTTTTTTTTTTTTTTTTCCGGCTATGGTAAATGTGGAACAACCATGAGGTATTTCAAAGAGGTGAACCACAGATAAATTTCTCTAAGGGTGGGGTGAGGGTTACTCAAAAAGGAACTTGACAAGGCTTTTAAAGATATCGACAATCATTATAACTTAACGTGAATGATTGTTACCGTGCTCTTAACTGGGCAAACACTTGTTGGCTTCCAAGAAAGACTAACATAGTTGAGATGGTTCTAGCGGCCTTCTAGCACAGGGTCTCATGAGGCAGGGATTCTAGCCACTGGCTGTGCAAGGCATGAGGCCTGTTAGTGATTCTATTTTTTCCTCTGCAGAATAGGTCTTTCTACATTCCAGGTCCTTTCTACCCCAATAAATAATGTGGCGATTCTCTCAGTCAGTTGTACTATTGGTTTAAACAGCCAACTGTCTCTTTAAAAGGACTTTTGTTTAAATTCCTTTAAAAAAAAAGTCCTTTAAAAAAAATCATTTTTCTTTATTTTTTATTTTTTATCCCATATGTTTACTCTGATCGTGGAACTTTGTCATTTTGACCTTATCTGCTGGTTAAAATATTCTTCATCATCAGCACCTACTGCTCTCCTCTCCTGGTGGTCTCTCCGGGAGGGGCCTTCTCTAGCTATTCGAGCAGGTGATGGGCACTTCCCCTCTACCCCTGTTGCCAGACCAGCCTTACCTATCCTGCAGGGTCAGGTCGGCCTGGCCCTTTATCTGTTGTTCTCCTCTGAGTGGTTAGATTTTCATAGATCCCGTGCTTTGCTTTTGTCAGGATTTACCTGGATTATCAAAACCCTTTTCTTGTGCCAGTGAAGCCTAAGAAACAGTCCTAATGAGAGAACCAGGAACTCAAACAGATCATATTTATCCTGAATGTTCTGTCCAAAATGAAAAATTCATTTCAGAGGAGCCTCAAGATCTCTGAGAAGGGAAGTTTCACCAACTCTGTCATGTAGGGGCATCAATTCCGATTCTGTGTCAATTTTCCTACTTTCCCAGCTAGTAATCCTCTCCATCAGAAAGCCCACTCTCAACCGTTTCCTCTTTCAAAGGCAGTTGCTCCTAGAGTCTGCACATGGCACTTGGGGCCTGCTGGTCGTTGGCTACTGCCCTCTGTACCTTGGGTCTAACAGCTGCGGGGCATCAAGATGAGCACGTCTCTTGTTCTAGGACTTAATATAGTTTGGGGCACATGGTAAGCAATAATCACTACTTTAGTTGATCCAAGTGTTGGATCTTTCTTAATTATTCTACTACCACAATTTACTTGTTCTAAAATTTGTCCCCTCCCCCCATTTCAATATCTCTTAAGGTGGCACTCACCTTGCACTTGATGACATATCCTACTTTAACTGACAGCATTTCTCTTTCTTAGTCGAACATAAACTATAGTGCATCTTACCCTTGATGAAAGCTAGGATGCAATTAAATACTCTATTACGGTTACGATTCTGATATTTGAAATCATCCGGTAGCTCCCTGTGCCCCCAGAGTGTAGTACCTCAACTCCTCGCCATGGTATACAAACCTTCTCACTCCAGTGTTAACCCTGGGGCTCAGCCTCCATCCCCAGGTGATGCTGCCAGATAAGCTCTCGGTTGTCATGAACTTGCTGTAGTTTCCCGAATGCACTGTGCTGTCTCCTGGCACTTTGAAACTTGACACACTCATCCTCATTCTTCGCTTTGCCCTTGTCTATCACCTCCCCTGAAAATCTGTTCCTAAGTGGCTTTTCCCAGCTCCCACCTACCCTTGGCAGTCTTTTATCTCCCTGTGGTAAAGCTTGTCACACTGCATCATGGACATGCCCGTTGTCCCCCTGAGAAGAGAAAAGGGACAATGAGGGACCCAGCATTTGCAGCTCTAGTGCAGAGCCCCATGCCTGGCTTGCAGGAAATGCCAGATCATGAAGACAAACGGAGATCATCTTCTGCCTAAAACCAGCTCTTCTTTGCCTATCGCAGGATCTGGTCAATAAAGAGCAGCCAGTTATTATTGCTGTTTTTCTAGGGATTTTTACCCCATATATTTCCCAGATCTTTACTCTTTTTGTAGCACTTTAATGCAGGCTTCAACCACTTCCTAGTCAGATCAGGTGAAATCATTTTCCTTCCCATACCCTCGATGTGTTTCACATCTAGTAATTCATTTTTTTAAGATCTTATTTACCCATTTGACAGACAGATCACAAGTATGTAGAGAGGGAGGCAGAGAGAGAGGGGGCAAGCAGGCTCCCCGCTGAGCAGAGATCACAATGTGGGGCTCCATCCCAGGACCCTGAAATCATGACCTGAGCCGAAGGCAGGTGCCTAAACCACTGAGCCACCCAGGAGCCCCCATATCTGGTAATTTTTAACCAACGTGGATTTGCTGCATCAAATAGTTCCTTCTTCTTCAAATATAAATATATAAATAAAGTGATTAAGTCACTCCATGTCTTAGGAGAATGTCATACCTTTAGTAGCAATCTTGAAATCGTGGCCATTGGTTTTGATTTTTGTTTTGGTTAGATTTGGTTCGGTTTTTGTCATTTTAAAAATCCCTTCAGCCCTTGGCTCTGTCTGACCTGATTGCTTTCAGCTGTTTCTGCAACAAAATTGTCCCGGCAGGGAAAACTCTCAGTATTTACAGTGGCGCCCCCTTCTGAACACTTTGTTAATAAAAAGCTTTTTTTTTTTTTTTTTCCGGCTATGGTAAATGTGGAACAACCATGAGGTATTTCAAAGAGGTGAACCACAGATAAATTTCTCTAAGGGTGGGGTGAGGGTTACTCAAAAAGGAACTTGACAAGGCTTTTAAAGATATCGACAATCATTATAACTTAACGTGAATGATTGTTACCGTGCTCTTAACTGGGCAAACACTTGTTGGCTTCCAAGAAAGACTAACATAGTTGAGATGGTTCTAGCGGCCTTCTAGCACAGGGTCTCATGAGGCAGGGATTCTAGCCACTGGCTGTGCAAGGCATGAGGCCTGTTAGTGATTCTATTTTTTCCTCTGCAGAATAGGTCTTTCTACATTCCAGGTCCTTTCTACCCCAATAAATAATGTGGCGATTCTCTCAGTCAGTTGTACTATTGGTTTAAACAGCCAACTGTCTCTTTAAAAGGACTTTTGTTTAAATTCCTTTAAAAAAAAAGTCCTTTAAAAAAAATCATTTTTCTTTATTTTTTATTTTTTATCCCATATGTTTACTCTGATCGTGGAACTTTGTCATTTTGACCTTATCTGCTGGTTAAAATATTCTTCATCATCAGCACCTACTGCTCTCCTCTCCTGGTGGTCTCTCCGGGAGGGGCCTTCTCTAGCTATTCGAGCAGGTGATGGGCACTTCCCCTCTACCCCTGTTGCCAGACCAGCCTTACCTATCCTGCAGGGTCAGGTCGGCCTGGCCCTTTATCTGTTGTTCTCCTCTGAGTGGTTAGATTTTCATAGATCCCGTGCTTTGCTTTTGTCAGGATTTACCTGGATTATCAAAACCCTTTTCTTGTGCCAGTGAAGCCTAAGAAACAGTCCTAATGAGAGAACCAGGAACTCAAACAGATCATATTTATCCTGAATGTTCTGTCCAAAATGAAAAATTCATTTCAGAGGAGCCTCAAGATCTCTGAGAAGGGAAGTTTCACCAACTCTGTCATGTAGGGGCATCAATTCCGATTCTGTGTCAATTTTCCTACTTTCCCAGCTAGTAATCCTCTCCATCAGAAAGCCCACTCTCAACCGTTTCCTCTTTCAAAGGCAGTTGCTCCTAGAGTCTGCACATGGCACTTGGGGCCTGCTGGTCGTTGGCTACTGCCCTCTGTACCTTGGGTCTAACAGCTGCGGGGCATCAAGATGAGCACGTCTCTTGTTCTAGGACTTAATATAGTTTGGGGCACATGGTAAGCAATAATCACTACTTTAGTTGATCCAAGTGTTGGATCTTTCTTAATTATTCTACTACCACAATTTACTTGTTCTAAAATTTGTCCCCTCCCCCCATTTCAATATCTCTTAAGGTGGCACTCACCTTGCACTTGATGACATATCCTACTTTAACTGACAGCATTTCTCTTTCTTAGTCGAACATAAACTATAGTGCATCTTACCCTTGATGAAAGCTAGGATGCAATTAAATACTCTATTACGGTTACGATTCTGATATTTGAAATCATCCGGTAGCTCCCTGTGCCCCCAGAGTGTAGTACCTCAACTCCTCGCCATGGTATACAAACCTTCTCACTCCAGTGTTAACCCTGGGGCTCAGCCTCCATCCCCAGGTGATGCTGCCAGATAAGCTCTCGGTTGTCATGAACTTGCTGTAGTTTCCCGAATGCACTGTGCTGTCTCCTGGCACTTTGAAACTTGACACACTCATCCTCATTCTTCGCTTTGCCCTTGTCTATCACCTCCCCTGAAAATCTGTTCCTAAGTGGCTTTTCCCAGCTCCCACCTACCCTTGGCAGTCTTTTATCTCCCTGTGGTAAAGCTTGTCACACTGCATCATGGACATGCCCGTTGTCCCCCTGAGAAGAGAAAAGGGACAATGAGGGACCCAGCATTTGCAGCTCTAGTGCAGAGCCCCATGCCTGGCTTGCAGGAAATGCCAGATCATGAAGACAAACGGAGATCATCTTCTGCCTAAAACCAGCTCTTCTTTGCCTATCGCAGGATCTGGTCAATAAAGAGCAGCCAGTTATTATTGCTGTTTTTCTAGGGATTTTTACCCCATATATTTCCCAGATCTTTACTCTTTTTGTAGCACTTTAATGCAGGCTTCAACCACTTCCTAGTCAGATCAGGTGAAATCATTTTCCTTCCCATACCCTCGATGTGTTTCACATCTAGTAATTCATTTTTTTAAGATCTTATTTACCCATTTGACAGACAGATCACAAGTATGTAGAGAGGGAGGCAGAGAGAGAGGGGGCAAGCAGGCTCCCCGCTGAGCAGAGATCACAATGTGGGGCTCCATCCCAGGACCCTGAAATCATGACCTGAGCCGAAGGCAGGTGCCTAAACCACTGAGCCACCCAGGAGCCCCCATATCTGGTAATTTTTAACCAACGTGGATTTGCTGCATCAAATAGTTCCTTCTTCTTCAAATATAAATATATAAATAAAGTGATTAAGTCACTCCATGTCTTAGGAGAATGTCATACCTTTAGTAGCAATCTTGAAATCGTGGCCATTGGTTTTGATTTTTGTTTTGGTTAGATTTGGTTCGGTTTTTGTCATTTTAAAAATCCCTTCAGCCCTTGGCTCTGTCTGACCTGATTGCTTTCAGCTGTTTCTGCAACAAAATTGTCCGGGCAGTGAAAACTCTCATTGTTTACAGTGGCGCCCCCTTCTGAACACTTTGTTAATAAAAAGCTTTTTTTTTTTTTTTCGGGCTATGGTAAATGTGGAACAACCATGAGGTATTTCAAAGAGGCGAACCACAGATAAATTTCTCTAAGGGTGGGGTGAGGGTTACTCAAAAAGGAACTTGACAAGGCTTTTAAAGATATCGACAATCATTATAACATAACGTGACTGATTGTTTCCGTGCTCTTAACTGGGCAAACACTTGTTGGCTTCCAAGAAAGACTAACATAGTTGATATGGTTCTAGCAGCCTTCTAGCACAGGGTCTCATGAGGCAGGGATTCTAGCCACTGGCTGTGCAAGGCATGAGGCCTGTTAGTGATTCTATTTTTTCCTCTGCAGAATAGGTCTTTCTACATTCCAAGTCCTTTCTACCCCAATAAATAATGTGGCGATTCTCTCATTGAGTTGTACTATTGGTTTAAACAGCCAACTGTCTCTTTAAAAGGACTTTTGTTTAAATTCCTTTAAAAAAAAGTCCTTTCAAAAAAATCTTTTTTCTTTATTTTTTATTTTTTATCCCATATGTTTACTCTGATCGTGGAACTTTGCCATTTTGACCTTCTCTGCTGGTTAAAATATTCTTCATCATCAGCACCTACTGCTCTCCTCTCCTGGTGGTCTCTCCGGAAGGGATCTTCTCTAGCTCTTCTAGCAGGTGATGGGCACTTCCCCTCTACCCCTGTTGCCAGACCAGCCTTACCTATCCTGCAGGGTCTGGTCGGCCTGGCCCTTTATCTGTTGTTCTCCTCTGAGTGGTTAGATTTTCATAGATCCCGTGCTTTGCTTTTGTCAGGATTTACCTGGATTATCAAAACCCTTTTCTTGTGCCAGTGAAGCCTAAGAAACTGTCCTAATGAGAGAACCAGGAACTCAAACAGATCATATTTATCCTGAATGTTCTGTCCAAAATGAAAAATTCATTTCAGAGGAGCCTCAAGATCTCTGAGAAGGGAAGTTTCACCAACTCTGTCATGTAGGGGCATCAATTCCGATTCTGTGTCAATTTTCCTACTTTCCCAGCTATTAATCCTCTCCATCAGAAAGCCCACTCTCAACCGTTTCCTCTTTCAAAGGCAGTTGCTCCTAGAGTCTGCACATGGCACTTGGGGCCTGCTGGTCGTTGGCTACTGCCCTCTGTACCTTGGGTCTAACAGCTGCGGGGCATCAAGATGAGCACGTCTCTTGTTCTAGGACTTAATATAGTTTGGGGCACATGGTAAGCAATAATCACTACTTTAGTTGATCCAAGTGTTGGATCTTTCTTAATTATTCTACTACCACAATTTACTTGTTCTAAGATATGTCCCCTCACCCCATTTTAATATCTCTTAAGGTGGCACTCACCTTGCACTTGATGACATATCCTACTTTAACTGACAGCATTTCTCTTTCTTAGTCGAACATAAACTATAGTGCATCTTACCCTTGATGAAAGCTAGGATGCAACTAAATACTCTATTACGGTTACAATTCTGATATTTTAAATCCTCCGGTAGCTCCCTGTGCCCCCACAGTGTAGTACCTCACCTCCTCGCCATAGAATACAAACATTCTCACCCCCAGTGTTAACCCCGGGGCTCAGCCTCCATCCCCAGGTGATACTGCCAGATCAGCTGTTGGTTGTCATGAACTTGCTGTAGTTTCCCGAATGCACTGTGCTGTCTCCTGGCACTTTGAAACTTGACACACTCATCCTCATTCTTCGCTTTTCCCTTGTATATCACCTCCCCTGAAAATCTGTTCCTAAGTGGCTTTTCCCAGCTCCCACCTACTCTTGGCAGTCTTTTATCTCCCTTTGGTAAAGCCTGTCACACTGCATCATGGACATGCCCGTTGTCCCCCTGAAAAGAGAAAAGGGACAATGAGGGACCCAGCATTTGCAGCTCTAGTGAAGAGCCCCATGCCTGGCTTGCAGGAAATTCCAGATCATGAAGACAAACGGAGGTCATCTTCTGCCTAAAACCAGCTCTCCTTTGCCTATCCCAGGATCTGGTCCATAAAGAGCAGCCAGTTATTATTGCTGTTTTTCTAGGGAATTTTACCCCATATATTTCCCAGGTCTTTACTCTTTTTGTAGCATTTTAATGCAGGCTTCAAACACTTCCTAGTCAGATCAGGTGAAATCATTTTCCCTCCCATACCCTCGATGTGTTTCACATCTAGTAATTCATTTTTTTAAGATTTTATTTACCCATTTCACAGACAGATCACAAGTATGTAGAGAGGGAAGCAGAGAGAGAGGGGCAAGCAGGCTCCCCGCTGAGCAGAGATCCCAATGTGGGGCTCCATCCCAGGACCCTGAAATCTTGACCTGAGCCGAAGCAGAGGCCTAAACCACAGAGCCACCCAGGAGCCCCCATATCTGGTAATTTTTAACCAACGTGGATTTGCTGCATCAAATAGTTCCTTCTTCTTCAAATATAAATATATAAATAAAGTGATCAAGTCACTCGCATGTTTTAGGAGAATGTCATACCTTTAGTAGCAATCTTGAAATCGTGGCCATTGGTTTTGATTTTTCTTTTGGTTAGATTTGGTTCGGTTATTGTCATTTTAAAAATCCCTCCAGCCCTTGGCTCTGTCTGACCTGATTGCTTTCAGCTGTTTCTGCAACAAAATTGTCCCGGAAGCGAAAACTATCACTGTTTACAGTGGCGCCCCCTTCTGAACCCTTTTTTAATAAAAAGCTTTTTTTTTTTTTTTTTTCGGGCTATGGTAAATGTGGAACAACCATGAGGTATTACAAAGAGGTGAACCACAGATAAATTTCTCTAAGGGTGGGGTGAGGGTTACTCAAAAAGGAACTTGACAAGGCTTCTAAAGATATCGACAATCATTATAACATAACGTGACTGATTGTTTCCGTGCTCTTAACTGGGCAAACAATTGTTGGCTTCCAAGAAAGACTAACATAGATGATATGGTTCTAGCAGCCTTCTAGCACAGGGTCTCATGAGGCAGGGATTCTAGCCACTGGCTGTGCAATGCATGAGGCCTGTTAGTGATTCTATTTTTTCCTCTGCAGAATAGGTCTTTCTACATTCCAAGTCCTTTCTACCCCAATAAATAATGTGGCGATTCTCTCAGTGAGTTGTACTATTGGTTTAAACAGCCAACTGTCTCTTTAAAAGGACTTTTGTTTAAATTCCTTTAAAAAAAAGTCCTTTCAAAAAAATCTTTTTTCTTTATTTTTTATTTTTTATCCCATATGTTTACTCTGATCATGGAACTTTGCCATTTTGACCTTCTCTGCTGGTTAAAATATTCTTCATCATCAGCACCTACTGCTCTCCTCTCCTGGTGGTCTCTCTGGAAGGGGTCTTCTCTAGCTCTTCTAGCAGGTGATGGGCACTTCCCCTCTACCCCTGTTGCCAGACCAGCCTTACCTATCCTGCAGGGTCAGGTCGGCCTGGCCCTTTATCTGTTGTTCTCCTCTGAGTGGTTACATTTTCATAGATCCCGTGCTTTGCTTTTGTCAGGATTTACCTGGATTATCAAAACCCTTTTCTTGTGCCAGTGAAGCCTAAGAAACAGTCCTAATGAGAGAACCAGGAACTCAAACAGATCATATTTATCCTGAATGTTCTGTCCAAAATGAAAAATTCATTTCAGAGGAGCCTCAAGATCTCTGAGAAGGGAAGTTTCACCAACTCTGTCATGTAGGGGCATCAATTCCGATTCTGTGTCAATTTTCCTACTTTCCCAGCTAGTAATCCTCTCCATCAGAAAGCCCACTCTCAACCGTTTCCTCTTTCAAAGGCAGTTGCTCCTAGAGTCTGCACATGGCACTTGGGGCCTGCTGGTCGTTGGCTACTGCCCTCTGTACCTTGGGTCTAAAAGCTGCGGGGCATCAAGATGAGCACGTCTCTTGTTCTAGGACTTAATATAGTTTGGGGCACATGGTAAGCAATAATCACTACTTTAGTTGATCCAAGTGTTGGATCTTTCTTAATTATTCTACTACCACAAAATACTTGTTCTAAGATTTGTACCCTCACCTCATTTTAATATCTCTTAAGGTGGCACTCACCTTGCACTTGATGACATATCCTACTTTAACTGACAGCATTTCTCTTTCTTAGTCGAACATAAACTATAGTGCATCTTACCCTTGATGAAAGCTAGGATGCAACTAAATACTCTATTACGGTTACAATTCTGATATTTTAAATCCTCCGGTAGCTCCCTGTGCCCCCACAGTGTAGTACCTCACCTCCTCGCCATAGAATACAAACATTCTCACCCCCAGTGTTAACCCCGGGGCTCAGCCTCCATCCCCAGGTGATACTGCCAGATCAGCTGTCGGTTGTCATGAACTTGCTGTAGTTTCCCGAATGCACTGTGCTGTCTCCTGGCACTTTGAAACTTGACACACTCATCCTCATTCTTCGCTTTTCCCTTGTATATCACCTCCCCTGAAAATCTGTTCCTAAGTGGCTTTTCCCAGCTCCCACCTACTCTTGGCAGTCTTTTATCTCCCTTTGGTAAAGCCTGTCACACTGCATCATGGACATGCCCGTTGTCCCCCTGAAAAGAGAAAAGGGACAATGAGGGACCCAGCATTTGCAGCTCTAGTGAAGAGCCCCATGCCTGGCTTGCAGGAAATTCCAGATCATGAAGACAAACGGAGGTCATCTTCTGCCTAAAACCAGCTCTCCTTTGCCTATCCCAGGATCTGGTCCATAAAGAGCAGCCAGTTATTATTGCTGTTTTTCTAGGGAATTTTACCCCATATATTTCCCAGGTCTTTACTCTTTTTGTAGCATTTTAATGCAGGCTTCAAACACTTCCTAGTCAGATCAGGTGAAATCATTTTCCCTCCCATACCCTCGATGTGTTTCACATCTAGTAATTCATTTTTTTAAGATTTTATTTACCCATTTCACAGACAGATCACAAGTATGTAGAGAGGGAAGCAGAGAGAGAGGGGCAAGCAGGCTCCCCGCTGAGCAGAGATCCCAATGTGGGGCTCCATCCCAGGACCCTGAAATCTTGACCTGAGCCGAAGCAGAGGCCTAAACCACAGAGCCACCCAGGAGCCCCCATATCTGGTAATTTTTAACCAACGTGGATTTGCTGCATCAAATAGTTCCTTCTTCTTCAAATATAAATATATAAATAAAGTGATCAAGTCACTCGCATGTTTTAGGAGAATGTCATACCTTTAGTAGCAATCTTGAAATCGTGGCCATTGGTTTTGATTTTTCTTTTGGTTAGATTTGGTTCGGTTATTGTCATTTTAAAAATCCCTCCAGCCCTTGGCTCTGTCTGACCTGATTGCTTTCAGCTGTTTCTGCAACAAAATTGTCCCGGAAGCGAAAACTATCACTGTTTACAGTGGCGCCCCCTTCGGAACCCTTTTTTAATAAAAAGCTTTTTTTTTTTTTTTTCGGGCTATGGTAAATGTGGAACAACCATGAGGTATTTCAAAGAGGCGAACCACAGATAAATTTCTCTAAGGGTGGGGTGAGGGTTACTCAAAAAGGAACTTGACAAGGCTTCTAAAGATATCGACAATCATTATAACATAACGTGACTGATTGTTTCCGTGCTCTTAACTGGGCAAACAATTGTTGGCTTCCAAGAAAGACTAACATAGATGATATGGTTCTAGCAGCCTTCTAGCACAGGGTCTCATGAGGCAGGGATTCTAGCCACTGGCTGTGCAATGCATGAGGCCTGTTAGTGATTCTATTTTTTCCTCTGCAGAATAGGTCTTTCTACATTCCAAGTCCTTTCTACCCCAATAAATAATGTGGCGATTCTCTCAGTGAGTTGTACTATTGGTTTAAACAGCCAACTGTCTCTTTAAAAGGACTTTTGTTTAAATTCCTTTAAAAAAAAGTCCTTTCAAAAAAATCTTTTTTCTTTATTTTTTATTTTTTATCCCATATGTTTACTCTGATCATGGAACTTTGCCATTTTGACCTTCTCTGCTGGTTAAAATATTCTTCATCATCAGCACCTACTGCTCTCCTCTCCTGGTGGTCTCTCTGGAAGGGGTCTTCTCTAGCTCTTCTAGCAGGTGATGGGCACTTCCCCTCTACCCCTGTTGCCAGACCAGCCTTACCTATCCTGCAGGGTCAGGTCGGCCTGGCCCTTTATCTGTTGTTCTCCTCTGAGTGGTTAGATTTTCATAGATCCCGTGCTTTGCTTTTGTCAGGATTTACCTGGATTATCAAAACCCTTTTCTTGTGCCAGTGAAGCCTAAGAAACAGTCCTAATGAGAGAACCAGGAACTCAAACAGATCATATTTATCCTGAATGTTCTGTCCAAAATGAAAAATTCATTTCAGAGGAGCCTCAAGATCTCTGAGAAGGGAAGTTTCACCAACTCTGTCATGTAGGGGCATCAATTCCGATTCTGTGTCAATTTTCCTACTTTCCCAGCTAGTAATCCTCTCCATCAGAAAGCCCACTCTCAACCGTTTCCTCTTTCAAAGGCAGTTGCTCCTAGAGTCTGCACATGGCACTTGGGGCCTGCTGGTCGTTGGCTACTGCCCTCTGTACCTTGGGTCTAAAAGCTGCGGGGCATCAAGATGAGCACGTCTCTTGTTCTAGGACTTAATATAGTTTGGGGCACATGGTAAGCAATAATCACTACTTTAGTTGATCCAAGTGTTGGATCTTTCTTAATTATTCTACTACCACAATTTACTTGTTCTAAGATTTGTACCCTCACCTCATTTTAATATCTCTTAAGGTGGCACTCACCTTGCACTTGATGACATATCCTACTTTAACTGACAGCATTTCTCTTTCTTAGTCGAACATAAACTATAGTGCATCTTACCCTTGATGAAAGCTAGGATGCAATTAAATACTCTATTACGGTTACGATTCTGATATTTGAAATCCTCCGGTAGCTCCCTGTGCCCCCACAGTGTAGTACCTCACCTCCTCGCCATAGAATACAAACCTTCTCACCCCCAGTGTTAACCCCGGGGCTCAGCCTCCATCCCCAGGTGATGCTGCCAGATCAGCTGTCGGTTGTCATGAACTTGCTGTAGTTTCCCGAATGCACTGTGCTGTCTCCTGGCACTTTGAAACTTGACACACTCATCCTCATTCCTCGCTTTGCCCTTGTCTATCACCTCCCCTGAAAATCTGTTCCTAAGTGGCTTTTCCCAGCTCCCACCTACTCTTGGCAGTCTTTTATCTCCCTGTGGTAAAGCCTGTCACACTGCATCATGGACATGCCCGTTGTCCCCCTGAGAAGAGAAAAGGGACAATGAGGGACCCAGCATTTGCAGCTCTAGTGCAGAGCCCCATGCCTGGCTTGCAGGAAATGCCAGATCATGAGAAAAACGGAGATCATCTTCTGGCTAAAACCAGCTCTTCATTGCCTATCGCAGGATCTGGTAAATAAAGAGCAGCCAGTTATTATTGCTGTTTTTCTAGGGAATTTTACCCCATATATTTCCCAGGTCTTTACTCTTTTTGTGGCAGTTTAATGCAGGCTTCAAACACTTCCTAGTCAGATAAGGTGAAATCATTTTTTTTCCCATACCCTCGATGTATTTCACATCTAGTAATTCATTTTTTTAAGATTTTAGTTACCCATTTCACAGACAGATCACAAGTATGTAGAGAGGGAAGCAGAGAGAGAGGGGGCAAGCAGGCTCCCCGCTGAGCAGAGATCCCAATGTGGGGCTCCATTCCAGGACCCTGAAATCATGACCTGAGCCGAAGGCAGAGGCCTAAACCACTGAGCCACCCAGGAGCCCCCATATCTGGTAATTTTTAACCAACATGGATTTGCTGCATCAAATAGTTCCTTCTTCTTCAAATATAAATATATAAATAAAGTGATCAAGTCACTCGCATGTCTTAGGAGAATGTCATACCTTTAGTAGCAATCTTGAAATCGTGGCCATTGGTTTTGATTTTTGTATTGGTTAGATTTGGTTCGGTTATTGTCATTTTAAAAATCCCTCCAGCCCTTGGCTCTGTCTGGCCTGATTGCTTTCACCTGTTTCTGCAAAAAATTGTCCGGGCAGCAAAAACTCTCATTGTTTACAGTGGCGCCCCCTTCTGAACACTTTGTTAATAAAAAGCTTTTTTTTTTTTTTTTCGGGCTATGGTAAATGTGGAACAGCCATGAGGTATTTCAAAGAGGCGAACCACAGATAAATTTCTCTAAGGGTGGGGTGAGGGTTACTCAAAAAGGAACTTGACAAGGCTTTTAAAAATATCGACAATCATTATAACATAACGTGACTGATTGTTTCCGTGCTCTTAACTGGGCAAACACTTGTTGGCTTCCAAGAAAGACTAACATAGTTGATATGGTTCTAGCAGCCTTCTAGCACAGGGTCTCATGAGGCAGGGATTCTAGCCACTGGCTGTGCAAGGCAAGAGGCCTGTTAGTGATTCTATTTTTTCCTCTGCAGAATAGGTCTTTCTACATTCCAAGTCCTTTCTACCCCAATAAATAATATGCCGATTCTCTCAGTGAGTTGTACTATTGGTTTAAACAGCCAACTGTCTCTTTAAAAGGACTTTTGTTTAAATTCCTTTAAAAAAAAGTCCTTTCAAAAAAATCTTTTTTCTTTATTTTTTATTTTTTATCCCATATGTTTACTCTGATCGTGGAACTTTGCCATTTTGACCTTCTCTGCTGGTTAAAATATTCTTCATCATCAGCACCTACTGCTCTCCTCTCCTGGTGGTCTCTCCGGAAGGGGTCTTCTCTAGCTCTTCTAGCAGGTGATGGGCACTTCCCCTCTACCCCTGTTGCCAGACCAGCCTTACCTATCCTGCAGGGTCAGGTCGGCCTGGCCCTTTATCTGTTGTTCTCCTCTGAGTGGTTAGATTTTCATAGATCCCGTGCTTTGCTTTTGTCAGGATTTACCTGGATTATCAAAACCCTTTTCTTGTGCCAGTGAAGCCTAAGAAACAGTCCTAATGAGAGAACCAGGAACTCAAACAGATCATATTTATCCTGAATGTTCTGTCCAAAATGAAAAATTCATTTCAGAGGAGCCTCAAGATCTCTGAGAAGGGAAGTTTCACCAACTCTGTCATGTAGGGGCATCAATTCCGATTCTGTGTCAATTTTCCTACTTTCCCAGCTAGTAATCCTCTCCATCAGAAAGCCCACTCTCAACCGTTTCCTCTTTCAAAGGCAGTTGCTCCCAGAGTCTGCACATGGCACTTGGGGCCTGCTGGTCGTTGGCTACTGCCCTCTGTACCTTGGGTCTAACAGCTGCGGGGCATCAAGATGAGCACGTCTCTTGTTCTAGGACTTAATATAGTTTGGGGCACATGGTAAGCAATAATCACTTCTTTAGTTGATCCAAGTGTTGGATCTTTCTTAATTATTCTACTACCACAATTTACTTGTTCTAAGATTTGTCCCCTCACCCCATTTTAATATATCTTAAGGTGGCACTCACCTTGCACTTGATGACATATCCTACTTTAACTGACAGCATTTCTCTTTCTTAGTCGAACATAAACTATAGTGCATCTTACCCTTGATGAAAGCTAGGATGCAATTAAATACTCTATTACGGTTACGATTCTGATATTTGAAATCCTCCGGTAGCTCCCTGTGCCCCCACAGTGTAGTACCTCACCTCCTCGCCATAGTATACAAACCTTCTCACCCCCAGTGTTAACCCTGGGGCTCAGCCTCCATCCCCAGGTGATGCTGCCAGATCAGCTGTCGGTTGTCATGAACTTGCTGTAGTTTCCCGAATGCACTGTGCTGTCTCCTGGCTCTTTGAAACTTGACACACTCATCCTCATTCTTCGCTTTGCCCTTGTCTATCACCTCCCCTGAAAATGTGTTCCTAAATGGCTTTTCCCAGCTCCCACCTACCCTTGGCAGTCTTTTATCTCCCTGTGGTAAAGCCTGTCACACTGCATCATGGACATGCCCGTTGTCCCCCTGAGAAGAGAAAAGGGACAATGAGGGACCCAGCATTTGCAGCTCTAGTGCAGAGCCCCATGCCTGGCTTGCAGGAAATGCCAGATCATGAAGACAAACGGAGATCATCTTCTGCCTAAAACCAGCTCTCCTTTGCCTATCGCAGGATCTGGTCAATAAAGAGCAGCCAGTTATTATTGCTGTTTTTCTAGGGAATTTTACCCATATATTTCCCAGATCTTTACTCTTTTTGTAGCACTTTAATGCAGGCTTCAACCACTTCCTAGTCAGATCAGGTGAAATCATTTTTTTTTCCCATACCCTCGATGTATTTCACATCTAGTAATTCATTTTTTTAAGATCTTATTTACCCATTTCACAGTCAGATCACAAGTATGTAGAGAGGGAAGCAGAGAGAGAGGGGGCAAGCAGGCTCCCCGCTGAGCAGCGATCCCAATGTGGGGCTCCATCCCAGGACCCTGAAATCTTGACCTGAGCCGAAGGCAGAGGCCTAAACCACTGAGCCACCCAGGAGCCCCCATATCTGGTAATTTTTAACCAACGTGGATTTGCTGCATCAAATAGTTTCTTCTTCTTCAAATATAAATATATAAATAAAGTGATCAAGTCACTCGCATGTCTTAGGAGAATGTCATATCTTTAGAAGCAATCTTGAAATCGTGGCCATTGGTTTTGATTTTTGTATTGGTTAGATTTGGTTCGGTTTTTGTCATTTTAAAAATCCCTTCAGCCCTTGGCTCTGTCTGACCTGATTGCTTTCAGCTGTTTCTGCAACAAAATTGTCCGGCAGCGAAAACTCTCATTGTTTACAGTGGCGCCCCCTTCTGAACACTTTGTTAATAAAAAGCTTTTTTTTTTTTTTCGGGCTATGGTAAATGTGGAACAACCATGAGGTATTTCAAAGAGGCGAACCACAGATAAATTTCCCTAAGGGTGGGGTGAGGGTTACTCAAAAAGGAACTTGACAAGGCTTTTAAAGATATCGACAATCATTATAACATAACGTGACTGATTGTTTCCGTGCTCTTAACTGGGCAAACACTTGTTGGCTTCCAAGAAAGACTAACATAGTTGATATGGTTCTAGCAGCCTTCTAGCACAGGGTCTCATGAGGCAGGGATTCTAGCCACTGGCTGTGCAAGGCAAGAGGCCTGTTAGTGATTCTATTTTTTCCTCTGCAGAATAGTTCTTTCTACATTCCAAGTCCTTTCTACCCCAATAAATAATGTGGCGATTCTCTCAGTGAGTTGTACTATTGGTTTAAACAGCCAACTGTCTCTTTAAAAGGACTTTTGTTTAAATTCCTTTAAAAAAAAGTCCTTTCAAAAAAATCTTTTTTCTTTATTTTTTATTTTTTATCCCATATGTTTACTCTGATCGTGGAACTTTGCCATTTTGACCTTCTCTGCTGGTTAAAATATTCTTCATCATCAGCACCTACTGCTCTCCTCTCCTGGTGGTCTCTCCGGAAGGGGCCTTCTCTTGCTCTTCTAGCAGGTGATGGGCACTTCCCCTCTACCCCTGTTGCCAGACCAGCCTTACCTATCCTGCAGGGTCAGGTCGGCCTGGCCCTTTATCTGTTGTTCTCCTCTGAGTGGTTAGATTTTCATAGATCCCGTGCTTTGCTTTTGTCAGGATTTACCTGGATTATCAAAACCCTTTTCTTGTGCCAGTGAAGCCTAAGAAACAGTCCTAATGAGAGAACCAGGAACGCAAACAGATCATATTTATCCTGAATGTTCTGTCCAAAATGAAAAATTCATTTCAGAGGAGCCTCAAGATCTCTGAGAAGGGAAGTTTCACCAACTCTGTCATGTAGGGGCATCAATTCCGATTCTGTGTCAATTTTCCTACTTTCCCAGCTAGTAATCCTCTCCTTCAGAAAGCCCACTCTCAACCATTTCCTCTTTCAAAGGCAGTTGCTCCTAGAGTCTGCACATGGCACTTGGGGCCTGCTGGTCGTTGGCTACTGCCCTCTGTACCTTGGGTCTAACAGCTGCGGGGCATCAAGATGAGCACGTCTCTTGTTCTAGGACTTAATATAGTTTGGGGCACATGGTAAGCAATAATCACTACTTTAGTTGATCCAAGTGTTGGATCTTTCTTAATTATTCTACTACCACAATTTACTTGTTCTAAGATTTGTCCCCTCCCCCCATTTTAATATCTCTTAAGGTGGCACTCACCTTGCACTTGATGACATATCCTACTTTAACTGACAGCATTTCTCTTTCTTAGTCGAACATAAACTATAGTGCATCTTACCCTTGATGAAAGCTAGGATGCAATTAAATACTCTATTACGGTTACGATTCTGATATTTGAAATCCTCCGGTAGCTCCCTGTGCCCCCACAGTGTAGTACCTCACCTCCTCGCCATAGTATACAAACCTTCTCACCCCCAGTGTTAAACCTGGGGCTCAGCCTCCATCCCCAGGTGATGCTGCCAGATCAGCTGTCGGTTGTCATGAACTTGCTGTAGTTTCCCGAATGCACTGTGCTGTCTCCTGGCACTTTGAAACTTGGCACACTCATCCTCATTCTTCGCTTTGCCTTTGTCTATCACCTCCCCTGAAAATCTGTTCCTAAGTGGCTTTTCCCAGCTCCCACCTACTCTTGGCAGTCTTTTATCTCCCTTTGGTAAAGCCTGTCACACTGCAGCATGGACATGCCCGTTGTCCCCCTGAGAAGAGAAAAGGGACAATGAGGGACACAGCATTTGCAGCTCTAGTGCAGAGCCCCATGCCTGGCTTGCAGGAAATGCCAGATCATGAGAAAAACGGAGATTATCTTCTGCCTAAACCCAGCTCTCCTTTGCCTATCGCAGGATCTGGTCAATAAAGAGCAGCCAGTTATTATTGCTGTTTTTCTAGGGAATTTTACCCCATATATTTCCCAGGTCTTTACTCTTTTTGTAGCAGTTTAATGCAGGCTTCAAACACTTCCTAGTCAGATCAGGTGAAATCATTTTTTTTCCCATACCCTCGATGTATTTCACATCTAGTAATTCATTTTTTTAAGATTTTATTTACCCATTTCATAGACAGATCACAAGTATGTAGAGAGGGAAGCAGAGAGAGAGGGGGCAAGCAGGCTCCCCGCTGAGCAGAGATCCCAATGTGGGGCTCCATCCCAGGACCCTGAAATCTTGACCTGAGCCGAAGGCAGAGGCCTAAACCACTGAGCCACCCAGGAGCCCCCATATCTGGTAATTTTTAACCAACGTGGATTTGCTGCATCAAATAGTTCCTTCTTCTTCAAATATAAATATATAAAAAAAGTGATCAAGTCACTCGCATGTCTTAGGAGAATGTCATACCTTTAGTAGCAATCTTGAAATCGTGGCCATTGGTTTTGATTTTTGTTTCGGTTAGATTTTGTTCGGTTTTTGTCATTTTAAAAATCCCTTCAGCCCTTGGCTCTGTCTGACCTGATTGCTTTCAGCTGTTTCTGCAACAAAATTGTCCCCGCAGCGAAAACTCTCATTGTTTACAGTGGCGCCCCCTTCTGAACACTTTGTTAATAAAAATCTTTTTTTTTTTTTTCGGTCTATGGTAAATGTGGAACAACCATGAGGTATTTCAAAGAGGCGAACCACAGATAAATTTCTCTAAGGGTGGGGTGAGGGTTACTCAAAAAGGAACTTGACAAGGCTTTTAAAGATATCGACAATCATTATAACATAACGTGACTGATTGTTTCTGTGCTCTTAACTGGGCAAACACTTGTTGGCTTCCAAGAAAGACTAACATAGTTGAGATGGTTCTAGCGGCCTTCTAGCACAGGGTCTCATGAGGCAGGGATTCTAGCCACTGGCTGTGCAAGGCATGAGGGCTGTTAGTGATTCTATTTTTTCCTCTGCAGAATAGGTCTTTCTACATTCCAGGTCCTTTCTACCCCAATAAATAATGTGGCGATTCTCTCAGTGAGTTGTACTATTGGTTTAAATAGCCAACTGTCTCTTTAAAAGGACTTTTGTTTAAATTCCTTTAAAAAAAAGTCCTTTCAAAAAATCATTTTTCTTTATTTTTTATTTTTTATCCCATATGTTTACTCTGATCGTGGATCTTTGTCATTTTGACCTTCTCTGCTGGTTAAAATATTCTTCATCATCAGCACCTACTGCTCTCCTCTCCTGGTGGTCTCTCCGGAAGGGGTCTTCTCTAGCTCTTCTAGCAGGTGATGGGCACTTCCCCTCTACCCCTGTTGCCAGACCAGCCTTACCTATCCTGCAGGGTCAGGTCGGCCTGGCCCTTTATCTGTTGTTCTCCTCTGAGTGGTTACATTTTCATAGATCCCGTGATTTGCTTTTGTCGGGATATACCTGGATTATCAATACCCTTTTCTTGTGCCAGTGAAGCCTAAGAAACAGTCCTAATGAGAGAACCAGGAACTCAAACAGATGATATTTATCCTGAATGTTCTGTCCAAATTGAAAAATTCATTTCAGAGGAGCCTCAAGATCTCTGAGAAGGGAAGTTTCACCAACTCTGTCATGTAGGGGCATCAATTCCGATTCTGTGTCAATTTTCCTACTTTCCCAACTAGTAATCCTCTCCTTCAGAAAGCCCACTCTCAACCGTATCCTCTTTCAAAGGCAGTTGCTCCTAGAGTCTGCACATGGTACTTGGGGCCTGCTGGTCATTGGCTACTGCCCTCTGTACCTTGGGTCTAACAGCTGCGGGGCATCAAGATGAGCACGTCTCTTGTTCTAGGACTTAATATAGTTTGGGGCACATGGTAAGCAATAATCACTTCTTTTGTTGATCCAAGTGTTGGATCTTTCTTAATTATTCTACTACCACAATTTACTTGTTCTAAGATTTGTCCCCTCCCCCCATTTTAATATCTCTTAAGGTGGCACTCACCTTGCACTTGATGACATATCCTACTTTAACTGACAGCATTTCTCTTTCTTAGTCGAACATAAACTATAGTGCATCTTACCCTTGATGAAAGCTAGGATGCAATTAAATACTCTATTACGGTTACGATTCTGATATTTGAAATCCTCCAGTAGCTCCCTGTGCCCCCACAGTGTAGTACCTCACCTCCTCGCCATAGTATACAAACCTTCTCACCCCCAGTGTTAACCCTGGGGCTCAGCCTCCATCCCCAGGTGATGCTGCCAGATCAGCTCTCGGTTGTCATGAACTTGCTGTAGTTTCCCGAATGCACTGTGCTGTCTCCTGGCACTTTGAAACTTGACACACTCATCCTCATTCTTCGCTTTGCCCTTGCCTATCACCTCCCCTGAAAATCTGTTCCTAAGTGGCTTTTCCCATCTCCCACCTACTCTTGGCAGTCTTTTATCTCCCTTTGGTAAAGCCTGTCACACTGCATCATGGACATGCCCGTTGTCCCCCTGAGAAGAGAAAAGGGACAATGAGGGACCCAGCATTTGCAGCTCTAGTGCAGAGCCCCATGCCTGGCTTGCAGGAAATGCCAGATCATGAGAAAAACGGAGATTATCTTCAGCCTAAAACCAGCTCTCCTTTGCCTATCGCAGGATCTGGTCAATAAAGAGCAGCCAGTTATTATTGCTGTTTTTCTAGGGAATTTTACCCCATATATTTCCCAGGTCTTTACTCTTTTTGTAGCAGTTTAATGCAGGCTTCAAACACTTCCTAGTCAGATCAGGTGAAATCATTTTTTTTCCCATACCCTCGATGTATTTCACATCTAGTAATTCATTTTTTTAAGATTTTATTTACCCATTTCACAGACAGATCACAAGTATGTAGAGAGGGAAGCAGAGAGAGAGGGGGCAAGCAGGCTCCCCGCTGAGCAGAGATCCCAATGTGGGGCTCCATCCCAGGACCCTGAAATCTTGACCTGAGCCGAAGGCAGAGGCCTAAACCACTGAGCCACCCTGTAGCCCCCATATCTGGTAATTTTTAACCAACGTGGATTTGCTGCATCAAATAGTTCCTTCTTCTTCAAATATAAATATATAAATAAAGTGATCAAGTCACTCTCATGTCTTAGGAGAATGTCATACCTTTAGTAGCAATCTTGAAATCGTGGCCATTGGTTTTGATTTTTGTTTCGGTTAGATTTGGTTCGGTTTTTGTCATTTTAAAAATCCCTCCAGCCCTTGGCTCTGTCTGACCTGATTGCTTTCAGCTGTTTCTGCAACAAAATTGTCCCGGCAGGGAAAACTCTCATTGTTTACAGTGGCGCCCCCTTCTGAACACTTTGTTAATAAAAAGCTTTTTTTTTTTTTTTTTCGGGCTATGGTAAATGTGGAACAACCATGAGGTATTTCAAAGAGGCGAACCACAGATAAATTTCTCTAAGGGTGGGGTGAGGGTTACTCAAAAAGGAACTTGACAAGGCTTTTAAAGATATCGACAATCATTATAACATAACGTGAATGATTGTTACCGTGCTCTTAACTGGGCAAACACTTGTTGGCTTCCAAGAAAGACTAACATAGTTGAGATGGTTCTAGCGGCCTTCTAGCACAGGGTCTCATGAGGCAGGGATTCTAGCCACTGGCTGTGCAAGGCATGAGGGCTGTTAGTGATTCTATTTTTTCCTCTGCAGAATAGGTCTTTCTACATTCCAGGTCCTTTCTACCCCAATAAATAATGTGGCGATTCTCTCAGTGAGTTGTACTATTGGTTTAAATAGCCAACTGTCTCTTTAAAAGGACTTTTGTTTAAATTCCTTTAAAAAAAAGTCCTTTCAAAAAAATCATTTTTCTTTATTTTTTATTTTTTATCCCATATGTTTACTCTGATCGTGGATCTTTGTCATTTTGACCTTCTCTGCTGGTTAAAATATTCTTCATCATCAGCACCTACTGCTCTCCTCTCCTGGTGGTCTCTCCGGAAGGGGTCTTCTCTAGCTCTTCTAGCAGGTGATGGGCACTTCCCTTCTACCCCTGTTGCCAGACCAGCCTTACCTATCCTGCAGGGTCAGGTCGGCCTGGCCCTTTATCTGTTGTTCTCCTCTGAGTGGTTAGATTTTCATAGATCCCGTGCTTTGCTTTTGTCGGGATATACCTGCATTATCAATACCCTTTTCTTGTGCCATTGAAGCCTAAGAAACACTCCTAATGAGAGAACCAGGAACTCAAACAGATCATATTTATCCTGAATGTTCTGTCCAAAATGAAAAATTCATTTCAGAGGAGCCTCAAGATCTCTGAGAAGGGAAGTTTCACCAACTCTGTCATGTAGGGGCATCAATTCCGATTCTGTGTCAATTTTCCTACTTTCCCAGCTAGTAATCCTCTCCTTCAGAAAGCCCACTCTCAACCATTTCCTCTTTCAAAGGCAGTTGCTCCTAGAGTCTGCACATGGCACTTGGGGCCTGCTGGTCGTTGGCTACTGCCCTCTGTACCTTGGGTCTAACAGCTGCGGGGCATCAAGATGAGCACGTCTCTTGTTCTAGGACTTAATATAGTTTGGGGCACATGGTAAGCAATAATCACTTCTTTAGTTGATCCAAGTGTTGGATCTTTCTTAATTATTCTACTACCACAATTTACTTGTTCTAAGATTTGTCCCCTCCCCCCATTTTAATATCTCTTAAGGTGGCACTCACCTTGCACTTGATGACATATCCTACTTTAACTGACAGCATTTCTCTTTCTTAGTCGAACATAAACTATAGTGCATCTTACCCTTGATGAAAGCTAGGATGCAATTAAATACTCTATTACGGTTACGATTCTGATATTTGAAATCCTCCAGTAGCTCCCTGTGCCCCCACAGTGTAGTACCTCACCTCCTCGCCATAGTATACAACCTTCTCACCCCCAGTGTTAACCCTGGGGCTCAGCCTCCATCCCCAGGTGATGCTGCCAGATCAGCTCTCGGTTGTCATGAACTTGCTGTAGTTTCCCGAATGCACTGTGCTGTCTCCTGGCACTTTGAAACTTGACACACTCATCCTCATTCCTCGCTTTGCCCTTGTCTATCACCTCCCCTGAAAATCTGTTCCTAAGTGGCTTTTCCCAGCTCCCACCTACTCTTGGCAGTCTTTTATCTCCCTTTGGTAAAGCCTGACACACTGCATCATGGACATGCCCGTTGTCCCCCTGAGAAGAGAAAAGGGACAATGAGGGACCCAGCATTTGCAGCTCTAGTGCAGAGCCCCATGCCTGGCTTGCAGGAAATGCCAGATCATGAAGACAAAGGAGATCATCTTCTGGCTAAAACCAGCTCTTCTTTGCCTATCGCAGGATCTGGTCAATAAAGAGCAGCCAGTTATTATTGCTGTTTTTCTAGGGATTTTTACCCCATATATTTCCCAGGTCTTAACTCTTTTTGTAGCACTTTAATGCAGGCTTCAACCACTTCCTAGTCAGATCAGGTGAAATCATTTTCCTTCCCATACCCTCGATGTATTTCACATCTAGTAATTCATTTTTTTAAGATTTTATTTACCCATTTCACAGACAGATCACAAGTATGTAGAGAGGGAGGCAGAGAGAGAGGGGGCAAGCAGGCTCCCCGCTGAGCAGAGATCCCAATGTGGGGCTCCATCCCAGGACCCTGAAATCATGACCTGAGCAGATGGCAGAGGCCTAAACCACTGAGCCACCCAGGAGCCCCCATATCTGGTAATTTTTAACCAACGTGGATTTGCTGCATCAAATAGTTCCTTCTTCTTCAAATATAAATATATAAATAAAGTGATCAAGTCACTCGCATGTCTTAGGAGAATGTCATACCTTTAGTAGCAATCTTGAAATCGTGGCCATTGGTTTTGATTTTTGTTTTGGTTAGATTTGGTCCGGTTTTTGTCATTTCAAAAATCCCTTCAGCCCTTGGCTCTGTCTGGCCTGATTGCTTTCAGCTGTTTCTGCAACAAAATTGTCCGGGCAGCGAAAACTCTCATTGTTTACAGTGGCGCCCCCTTCTAACACTTTGTTAATAAAAAGCTTTTTTTTTTTTTTCGGGCTATGGTAAATGTGGAACAACCATGAGGTATTTCAAAGAGGCGAACCACAGATAAATTTCTCTAAGGGTGGGGTGAGGGTTACTCAAAAAGGAACTTGACAAGGCTTTTAAAGATATCGACAATCATTATAACATAACGTGACTGATTGTTTCCGTGCTCTTAACTGGGCAAACACTTGTTGGCTTCCAAGAAAGACTAACATAGTTGATATGGTTCTAGCAGCCTTCTAGCACAGGGTCTCATGAGGCAGGGATTCTAGCCACTGGCTGTGCAAGGCAAGAGGCCTGTTAGTGATTCTATTTTTTCCTCTGCAGAATAGGTCTTTCTACATTCCAAGTCCTTTCTACCCCAATAAATAATGTGGCGATTCTCTCATTGAGTTGTACTATTGGTTTAAACAGCCAACTGTCTCTTTAAAAGGACTTTTGTTTAAATTCCTTTAAAAAAAAGTCCTTTCAAAAAAATCTTTTTTCTTTATTTTTTATTTTTTATCCCATATGTTTACTCTGATCGTGGAACTTTGCCATTTTGACCTTCTCTGCTGGTTAAAATATTCTTCATCATCAGCACCTACTGCTCTCCTCTCCTGGTGGTCTCTCCGGAAGGGGCCTTCTCTTGCTCTTCTAGCAGGTGATGGGCACTTCCCCTCTACCCCTGTTGCCAGACCAGCCTTACCTATCCTGCAGGGTCAGGTCGGCCTGGCCCTTTATCTGTTGTTCTCCTCTGAGTGGTTAGATTTTCATAGATCCCGTGCTTTGCTTTTGTCAGGATTTACCTGGATTATCAAAACCCTTTTCTTGTGCCAGTGAAGCCTAAGAAACAGTCCTAATGAGAGAACCAGGAACGCAAACAGATCATATTTATCCTGAATGTTCTGTCCAAAATGAAAAATTCATTTCAGAGGAGCCTCAAGATCTCTGAGAAGGGAAGTTTCACCAACTCTGTCATGTAGGGGCATCAATTCCGATTCTGTGTCAATTTTCCTACTTTCCCAGCTAGTAATCCTCTCCTTCAGAAAGCCCACTCTCAACCATTTCCTCTTTCAAAGGCAGTTGCTCCTAGAGTCTGCACATGGCACTTGGGGCCTGCTGGTCGTTGGCTACTGCCCTCTGTACCTTGGGTCTAACAGCTGCGGGGCATCAAGATGAGCACGTCTCTTGTTCTAGGACTTAATATAGTTTGGGGCACATGGTAAGCAATAATCACTACTTTAGTTGATCCTAGTGTTGGATCTTTCTTAATTATTCTACTACCACAATTTACTTGTTCTAAGATTTGTCCCCTCCCCCCATTTTAATATCTCTTAAGGTGGCACTCACCTTGCACTTGATGACATATCCTACTTTAACTGACAGCATTTCTCTTTCTTAGTCGAACATAAACTATAGTGCATCTTACCCTTGATGAAAGCTAGGATGCAATTAAATACTCTATTACGGTTACGATTCTGATATTTGAAATCCTCCGGTAGCTCCCTGTGCCCCCACAGTGTAGTACCTCACCTCCTCGCCATAGTATACAAACCTTCTCACCCCCAGTGTTAACCCCGGGGCTCAGCCTCCATCCCCAGGTGATGCTGCCAGATCAGCTGTCGGTTGTCATGAACTTGCTGTAGTTTCCCGAATGCACTGTGCTGTCTCCTGGCACTTTGAAACTTGGCACACTCATCCTCATTCTTCGCTTTGCCCTTGTCTATCACCTCCCCTGAAAATCTGTTCCTAAGTGGCTTTTCCCAGCTCCCACCTACTCTTGGCAGTCTTTTATCTCCCTTTGGTAAAGCCTGTCACACTGCATCATGGACATGCCCGTTGTCCCCCTGAGAAGAGAAAAGGGACAATGAGGGACACAGCATTTGCAGCTCTAGTGCAGAGCCCCATGCCTGGCTTGCAGGAAATGCCAGATCATGAGAAAAACGGAGATTATCTTCTGCCTAAAACCAGCTCTCCTTTGCCTATCGCAGGATCTGGTCAATAAAGAGCAGCCAGTTATTATTGCTGTTTTTCTAGGGAATTTTACCCATATATTTCCCAGGTCTTTACTCTTTTTGTAGCAGTTTAATGCAGGCTTCAAACACTTCCTAGTCAGATCAGGTGAAATCATTTTTTTTCCCATACCCTCGATGTATTTCACATCTAGTAATTCATTTTTTTAAGATTTTATTTACCCATTTCATAGACAGATCACAAGTATGTAGAGAGGGAGGCAGAGAGAGAGGGGGCAAGCAGGCTCCCCGCTGAGCAGAGATCCCAATGTGGGGCTCCATCCCAGGACCCTGAAATCTTGACCTGAGCCGAAGGCAGAGGCCTAAACCACTGAGCCACCCAGTAGCCCCCATATCTGGTAATTTTTAACCAACGTGGATTTGCTGCATCAAATAGTTCCTTCTTCTTCAAATATAAATATATAAAAAAAGTGATCAAGTCACTCGCATGTCTTAGGAGAATGTCATACCTTTAGTAGCAATCTTGAAATCGTGGCCATTGGTTTTGATTTTTGTTTCGGTTAGATTTTGTTCGGTTTTTGTCATTTTAAAAATCCCTTCAGCCCTTGGCTCTGTCTGACCTGATTGCTTTCAGCTGTTTCTGCAACAAAATTGTCCCCGCAGCGAAAACTCTCATTGTTTACAGTGGCGCCCCCTTCTGAACACTTTGTTAATAAAAATCTTTTTTTTTTTTTTTCGGTCTATGGTAAATGTGGAACAACCATGAGGTATTTCAAAGAGGCGAACCACAGATAAATTTCTCTAAGGGTGGGGTGAGGGTTACTCAAAAAGGAACTTGACAAGGCTTTTAAAGATATCGACAATCATTATAACATAACGTGACTGATTGTTTCTGTGCTCTTAACTGGGCAAACACTTGTTGGCTTCCAAGAAAGACTAACATAGTTGAGATGGTTCTAGCGGCCTTCTAGCACAGGGTCTCATGAGGCAGGGATTCTAGCCACTGGCTGTGCAAGGCATGAGGGCTGTTAGTGATTCTATTTTTTCCTCTGCAGAATAGGTCTTTCTACATTCCAGGTCCTTTCTACCCCAATAAATAATGTGGCGATTCTCTCAGTGAGTTGTACTATTGGTTTAAATAGCCAACTGTCTCTTTAAAAGGACTTTTGTTTAAATTCCTTTAAAAAAAAGTCCTTTCAAAAAATCATTTTTCTTTATTTTTTATTTTTTATCCCATATGTTTACTCTGATCGTGGATCTTTGTCATTTTGACCTTCTCTGCTGGTTAAAATATTCTTCATCATCAGCACCTACTGCTCTCCTCTCCTGGTGGTCTCTCCGGAAGGGGTCTTCTCTAGCTCTTCTAGCAGGTGATGGGCACTTCCCCTCTACCCCTGTTGCCAGACCAGCCTTACCTATCCTGCAGGGTCAGGTCGGCCTGGCCCTTTATCTGTTGTTCTCCTCTGAGTGGTTACATTTTCATAGATCCCGTGCTTTGCTTTTGTCGGGATATACCTGGATTATCAATACCCTTTTCTTGTGCCAGTGAAGCCTAAGAAACAGTCCTAATGAGAGAACCAGGAACTCAAACAGATCATATTTATCCTGAATGTTCCGTCCAAATTGAAAAATTCATTTCAGAGGAGCCTCAAGATCTCTGAGAAGGGAAGTTTCACCAACTCTGTCATGTAGGGGCATCAATTCCGATTCTGTGTCAATTTTCCTACTTTCCCAACTAGTAATCCTCTCCTTCAGAAAGCCCACTCTCAACCGTATCCTCTTTCAAAGGCAGTTGCTCCTAGAGTCTGCACATGGTACTTGGGGCCTGCTGGTCATTGGCTACTGCCCTCTGTACCTTGGGTCTAACAGCTGCGGGGCATCAAGATGAGCACGTCTCTTGTTCTAGAACTTAATATAGTTTGGGGCACATGGTAAGCAATAATCACTACTTTTGTTGATCCAAGTGTTGGATCTTTCTTAATTATTCTACTACCACAATTTACTTGTTCTAAGATTTGTCCCCTCCCCCCATTTTAATATCTCTTAAGGTGGCACTCACCTTGCACTTGATGACATATCCTACTTTAACTGACAGCATTTCTCTTTCTTAGTCGAACATAAACTATAGTGCATCTTACCCTTGATGAAAGCTAGGATGCAATTAAATACTCTATTACGGTTACGATTCTGATATTTGAAATCCTCCAGTAGCTCCCTGTGCCCCCACAGTGTAGTACCTCACCTCCTCGCCATAGTATACAACCTTCTCACCCCCAGTGTTAACCCTGGGGCTCAGCCTCCATCCCCAGGTGATGCTGCCAGATCAGCTCTCGGTTGTCATGAACTTGCTGTAGTTTCCCGAATGCACTGTGCTGTCTCCTGGCACTTTGAAACTTGACACACTCATCCTTATTCTTCGCTTTGCCCTTGTCTATCACCTCCCCTGAAAATATGTTCCTAAGTGGCTTTTCCCAGCTCCCACCTACTCTTGGCAGTCTTTTATCTCCCTTTGGTAAAGCCTGTCACACTGCATCATGGACATGCCCGTTGTCCCCCTGAGAAGAGAAAAGGGACAATGAGGGACCCAGCATTTGCAGCTCTAGTGCAGAGCCCCATGCCTGGCTTGCAGGAAATGCCAGATCATGAAGACAAACGAGATCATCTTCTGGCTAAAACCAGCTCTTCTTTGCCTATCGCAGGATCTGGTCAATAAAGAGCAGCCAGTTATTATTGCTGTTTTTCTAGGGATTTTTACCCCATATATTTCCCAGGTCTTAACTCTTTTTGTAGCACTTTAATGCAGGCTTCAACCACTTCCTAGTCAGATCAGGTGAAATCATTTTCCTTCCCATACCCTCGATGTATTTCACATCTAGTAATTCATTTTTTTAAGATTTTATTTACCCATTTCACAGACAGATCACAAGTATGTAGAGAGGGAGGCAGAGAGAGAGGGGGCAAGCAGGCTCCCCGCTGAGCAGAGATCCCAATGTGGGGCTCCATCCCAGGACCCTGAAATCATGACCTGAGCAGATGGCAGAGGCCTAAACCACTGAGCCACCCAGGAGCCCCCATATCTGGTGTTTTTTAACCAACGTGGATTTGCTGCATCAAATAGTTCCTTCTTCTTCAAATATAAATATATAAATAAAGTGATCAAGTCACTCGCATGTCTTAGGAGAATGTCATACCTTTAGTAGCAATCTTGAAATCGTGGCCATTGGTTTTGATTTTTGTTTTGGTTAGATTTGGTCCGGTTTTTGTCATTTTAAAAATCCCTTCAGCCCTTGGCTCTGTCTGGCCTGATTGCTTTCAGCTGTTTCTGCAACAAAATTGTCCCCGCAGCGAAAACTCTCATTGTTTACAGTGGCGCCCCCTTCTAACACTTTGTTAATAAAAAGCTTTTTTTTTTTTTTTTCGGGCTATGGTAAATGTGGAACAACCATGAGGTATTTCAAAGAGGCGAACCACAGATAAATTTCTCTAAGGGTGGGGTGAGGGTTACTCAAAAAAGAACTTGACAAGGCTTTTAAAGATATCGACAATCATTATAACATAACGTGACTGATTGTTTCCGTGCTCTTAACTGGGCAAACACTTGTTGGCTTCCAAGCAAGACTAACATAGTTGATATTGTTCTAGCAGCCTTCTAGCACAGGGTCTCATGAGGCAGGGATTCTAGCCACTGGCTGTGCAAGGAATGAGGCCTGTTAGTGATTCTATTTTTTCCTCTGCAGAATAGGTCTTTCTACATTCCAAGTCCTTTCTACCCCAATAAATAATGTGGCGATTCTCTCAGTGATTTGTACTATTGGTTTAAACAGCCAACTGTCTCTTTAAAAGGACTTTTGTTTAAATTCCTTTAAACAAAAGTCCTTTCAAAAAAATCATTTTTCTTTATTTTTTATTTTTTATCCCATATGTTTACTCTGATCGTGGAACTTTGCCATTTTGACCTTCTCTGCTGGTTAAAATATTCTTCATCATCAGCACCTACTGCTCTCCTCTCCTGGTGGTCTCTCCGGAAGGGGTCTTCTCTAGCTCTTCTAGCAGGTGATGGGCACTTCCCCTCTACCCCTGTTCCCAGAACAGCCTTACCTATCCTGCAGGGTCAGGTCGGCCTGGCCCTTTATCTGTTGTTCTCCTCTGAGTGGTTAGATTTTCATAGATCCCGTGCTTTGCTTTTGTCAGGATTTACCTGGATTATCAAAACCCTTTTCTTGTGCCAGTGAAGCCTAAGAAACAGTCCTAATGAGAGAACCAGGAACTCAAACAGATCATATTTATCCTGAATGTTCTGTCCAAAATGAAAAATTCATTTCAGAGGAGCCTCAAGATCTCTGAGAAGGGAAGTTTCACCAACTCTGTCATGTAGGGGCATCAATTCCGATTCGGTGTCAATTTTCCTACTTTCCCAGCTAGTAAACCTCTCCATCAGAAAGCCCACTCTCAACCGTTTCCTCTTTCAAAGGCAGTTGCTCCTAGAGTCTGCACATGGCACTTGGGGCCTGCTGGTCGTTGGCTACTGCCCTCTGTACCTTGGGTCTAACAGCTGCGGGGCATCAAGATGAGCACGTCTCTTGTTCTAGGACTTAATATAGTTTGGGGCACATGGTAAGCAATAATCACTACTTTAGTTGATCCAAGTGTTGGATCTTTCTTAATTATTCTACTACCACAATTTACTTGTTTCAAGATTTGTCACCTCACCCCATTTTAATATCTCTTAAGGTGGCACTCACCTTGCACTTGATGACATATCCTACTTTAACTGACAGCATTTCTCTTTCTTAGTCGTACATAAACTATAGTGCATCTTACCCTTGATGAAAGCTAGGATGCAATTAAATACTCTATTACGGTTACGATTCTGATATTTGAAATCCTCCGGTAGCTATCTGTGCCCCCACAGTGTAGTACCTCACCTCCTCGCCATAGTATACAAACCTTCTCACCCCCAGTGTTAACCCTGGGGCTCAGCCTCCATCCCCAGGTGATGCTGCCAGATCAGCTTTCGGTTGTCATGAACTTGCTGTAGTTTCCCGAATGCACTGTGCTGTCTCCTGGCTCTTTGAAACTTGACAAACTCATCCTCATTCTTCGCTTTGCCCTTGTCTATCACCTCCCCTGAAAATCTGTTCCTAAGTGGCTTTTCCCAGGTCCCACCTACCCTTGGCAGTCTTTTATCTCCCTGTGGTAAAGCCTGTCACACTGCATCATGGACATGCCCGTTGTCCCCCTGAGAAGAGAAAAGGGACAATGAGGGACCCAGCATTTGCAGCTCTAGTGCAGAGCCCCATGCCTGGCTTGCAGGAAATGCCAGATCATGAAGACAAACGGAGATCATCTTCTGCCTAAAACCAGCTCTCCTTTGCCTATCGCAGGATCTGGTCAATAAAGAGCAGCCAGTTATTATTGCTGTTTTTCTAGGGAATTTTACCCATATATTTCCCAGGTCTTTACTCTTTTTGTAGCACTTTAATGCAGGCTTCAACCACTTCCTAGTCAGATCAGGTGAAATCATTTTCCTTCCCATACCCTCGATGTATTTCACATCTAGTAATTCATTTTTTTAAGATTTTATTTACCCATTTCACAGACAGATCACAAGTATGTAGAGAGGGAGGCAGAGAGAGAGGGGGCAAGCAGGCTCCCCGCTGAGCAGAGATCCCAATGTGGGGCTCCATCCCAGGACCCTGAAATCATGACCTGAGCAGATGGCAGAGGCCTAAACCACTGAGCCACCCAGGAGCCCCCATATCTGGTAATTTTTAACCAACGTGGATTTGCTGCATCAAATAGTTCCTTCTTCTTCAAATATAAATATATAAATAAAGTGATCAAGTCACTCGCATATCTTAGGAGAATGTCATACCTTTAGTAGCAATCTTGAAATCGTGGCCATTGGTTTTGATTTTTGTTTTGGTTAGATTTGGTCCGGTTTTTGTCATTTTAAAAATCCCTTCAGCCCTTGGCTCTGTCTGGCCTGATTGCTTTCAGCTGTTTCTGCAACAAAATTGTCCGGGCAGCGAAAACTCTCATTGTTTACAGTGGCGCCCCCTTCTAACACTTTGTTAATAAAAAGCTTTTTTTTTTTTTTTTTCGGGCAATGGTAAATGTGGAACAACCATGAGGTATTTCAAAGAGGCGAACCACAGATAAATTTCTCTAAGGGTGGGGTGAGGGTTACTCAAAAAAGAACTTGACAAGGCTTTTAAAGATATCGACAATCATTATAACATAACGTGACTGATTGTTTCCGTGCTCTTAACTGGGCAAACACTTGTTGGCTTCCAAGCAAGACTAACATAGTTGATATTGTTCTAGCAGCCTTCTAGCACAGGGTCTCATGAGGCAGGGATTCTAGCCACTGGCTGTGCAAGGAATGAGGCCTGTTAGTGATTCTATTTTTTCCTCTGCAGAATAGGTCTTTCTACATTCCAAGTCCTTTCTACCCCAATAAATAATGTGGCGATTCTCTCAGTGAGTTGTACTATTGGTTTAAACAGCCAACTGTCTCTTTAAAAGGACTTTTGTTTAAATTCCTTTAAACAAAAGTCCTTTCAAAAAAATCATTTTTCTTTATTTTTTATTTTTTATCCCATATGTTTACTCTGATCGTGGAACTTTGCCATTTTGACCTTCTCTGCTGGTTAAAATATTCTTCATCATCAGCACCTACTGCTCTCCTCTCCTGGTGGTCTCTCCGGAAGGGGTCTTCTCTAGCTCTTCTAGCAGGTGATGGGCACTTCCCCTCTACCCCTGTTGCCAGACCAGCCTTACCTATCCTGCAGGGTCAGGTCGGCCTGGCCCTTTATCTGTTGTTCTCCTCTGAGTGGTTAGATTTTCATTGATCCCGTGCTTTGCTTTTGTCAGGATTTACCTGGATTATCAAAACCCTTTTCTTGTGCCAGTGAAGCCTAAGAAACAGTCCTAATGAGAGAACCAGGAACTCAAACAGATCATATTTATCCTGAATGTTCTGTCCAAAATGAAAAATTCATTTCAGAGGAGCCTCAAGATCTCTGAGAAGGGAAGTTTCACCAACTCTGTCATGTAGGGGCATCAATTCCGATTCGGTGTCAATTTTCCTAATTTCCCAGCTAGTAAACCTCTCCATCAGAAAGCCCACTATCAACCGTTTCCTCTTTCAAAGGCAGTTGCTCCTAGAGTCTGCACATGGCACTTGGGGCCTGCTGGTCGTTGGCTACTGCCCTCTGTACCTTGGGTCTAACAGCTGCGGGGCATCAAGATGAGCACGTCTCTTGTTCTAGGACTTAATATAGTTTGGGGCACATGGTAAGCAATAATCACTACTTTAGTTGATCCAAGTGTTGGATCTTTCTTAATTATTCTACTACCACAATTTACTTGTTTCAAGATTTGTCACCTCACCCCATTTTAATATCTCTTAAGGTGGCACTCACCTTGCACTTGATGACATATCCTACTTTAACTGACAGCATTTCTCTTTCTTAGTCGTACATAAACTATAGTGCATCTTACCCTTGATGAAAGCTAGGATGCAATTAAATACTCTATTACGGTTACGATTCTGATATTTGAAATCCTCCGGTAGCTCCCTGTGCCCCCACAGTGTAGTACCTCACCTCCTCGCCATAGTATACAAACCTTCTCACCCCCAGTGTTAACCCTGGGGCTCAGCCTCCATCCCCAGGTGATGCTGCCAGATCAGCTGTCGGTTGTCATGAACTTGCTGTAGTTTCCCGAATGCACTGTGCTGTCTCCTGGCTCTTTGAAACTTGACACACTCATCCTCATTCTTCGCTTTGCCCTTGTCTATCACCTCCCCTGAAAATCTGTTCCTAAGTGGCTTTTCCCAGGTCCCACCTACCCTTGGCAGTCTTTTATCTCCCTGTGGTAAAGCCTGTCACACTGCATCATGGACATGCCCGTTGTCCCCCTGAGAAGAGAAAAGGGACAATGAGGGACCCAGCATTTGCAGCTCTAGTGCAGAGCCCCATGCCTGGCTTGCAGGAAATGCCAGATCATGAAGACAAACGGAGATCATCTTCTGCCTAAAACCAGCTCTCCTTTGCCTATCGCAGGATCTGGTCAATAAAGAGCAGCCAGTTATTATTGCTGTTTTTCTAGGGAATTTTACCCATATATTTCCCAGGTCTTTACTCTTTTTGTAGCACTGTAATGCAGGCTTCAACCACTTCCTAGTCAGATCAGGTGAAATTATTTTTTTTCCCATACCCTCGATGTATTTCACATCTAGTAATTCATTTTTTTAAGATCTTATTTACCCATTTCACAGTCAGATCACAAGTATGTAGATAGGGAAGCAGAGAGAGAGGGGGCAAGCAGGCTCCCCGCTGAGCAGAGATCACAATGTGGGGCTCCATCCCAGGACCCTGAAATCTTGACCTGAGCCGAAGGCAGAGGCCTAAACCACTGAGCCACCCAGGAGCCCCCATATCTGGTAATTTTTAACCAACGTGGATTTGCTGCATCAAATAGTTACTTCTTCTTCAAATATAAATATATAAATAAAGTGATCAAGTCACTCGCATATCTTAGGAGAATGTCATATCTTTAGAAGCAATCTTGAAATCATGGCCATTGGTTTTGATTTTTGTTTTGGTTAGATTTGGTTCGGTTTTTGTCATTTTAAAAATCCCTTCAGCCCTTGGCTCTGTCTGACCTGATTGCTTTCAACTGTTTCTGCAACAAAATTGTCCGGGCAGCGAAAACTCTCATTGTTTACAGTGGCGCCCCCTTCTGAACACTTTGTTAATAAAAAGCTTTTTTTTTTTTTTTTTCGGGCTATGGTAAATGTGGAACAACCATGAGGTATTTCAAAGAGGCGAACCACAGATAAATTTCTCTAAGGGTGGGGTGAGGGTTACTCAAAAAGGAACTTGACAAGGCTTTTAAAGATATCGACAATCATTATAACATAACGTGACTGATTGTTTCCGTGCTCTTAACTGGGCAAACACTTGTTGGCTTCCAAGAAAGACTAACATAGTTGATATGGTTCTAGCAGCCTTCTAGCACAGGGTCTCATGAGGCAGGGATTCTAGCCACTGGCTGTGCAAGGCAAGAGGCCTGTTAGTGATTCTATTTTTTCCTCTGCAGAATAGGTCTTTCTACATTCCAAGTCCTTTCTACCCCAATAAATAATGTGGCGATTCTCTCAGTGAGTTGTACTATTGGTTTAAACAGCCAACTGTCTCTTTAAAAGGACTTTTGTTTAAATTCCTTTAAAAAAAGTCCTTTCAAAATATCTTTTTTCTTTATTTTTTATCCCATATGTTTACTCTGATCGTGGAACTTTGCCATTTTGACCTTCTCTGCTGGTTAAAATATTCTTCATCATCAGCACCTACTGCTCTTATCTCCTGGTGGTCTCTCCGGAAGGGGCCTTCTCTTGCTCTTCTAGCAGGTGATGGGCACTTCCCCTCTACCCCTGTTGCCAGACCAGCCTTACCTATCCTGCAGGGTCAGGTCGGCCTGGCCCTTTATCTGTTGTTCTCCTCTGAGTGGTTAGATTTTCATAGATCCCGTGCTTTGCTTTTGTCAAGATTTACCTGGATTATCAAAACCCTTTTCTTGTGCCAGTGAAGCCTAAGAAACAGTCCTAATGAGAGAACCAGGAACTCAAACAGATCATATTTATCCTGAATGTTCTGTCCAAAATGAAAAATTCATTTCAGAGGAGCCTCAAGATCTCTTAGAAGGGAAGTTTCACCAACTCTGTCATGTAGGGGCATCAATTCCGATTCTGTGTCAATTTTCCTACTTTCCCAGCTAGTAATCCTCTCCTTCAGAAAGCCCACTCTCAACCATTTCCTCTTTCAAAGGCAGTTGCTCCTAGAGTCTGCACATGGCACTTGGGGCCTGCTGGTCGTTGGCTACTGCCCTCTGTACCTTGGGTCTAACAGCTGCGGGGCATCAAGATGAGCACGTCTCTTGTTCTAGGACTTAATATAGTTTGGGGCACATGGTAAGCAATAATTACTACTTTAGTTGATCCAAGTGTTGGATTTTTCTTAATTATTCTACTACCACAATTTACTTGTTCTAAGATTTGTCCCCTCACCCCATTTTAATATCTCTTAAGGTGGCACTCACCTTGCACTTGATGACATATCCTACTTTAACTGACAGCATTTCTCTTTCTTAGTCGAACATAAACTATAGTGCATCTTACCCTTGATGAAAGCTAGGATGCAATTAAATACTCTATTACGGTTACAATTCTGATATTTGAAATCCTCCGAGAGCTCCCTGTGCCCCCACAGTGTAGTACCTCACCTCCTCGCCATAGTATACAAACCTTCTCACCCCCAGTGTTAACCCTGGGGCTCAGCCTCCATCCCCAGGTGATGCTGCCAGATCAGCTGTCGGTTGTCATGAACTTGCTGTAGTTTCCCGAATGCACTGTGCTGTCTCCTGGCTCTTTGAAACTTGAGACACTCATCCTCATTCTTCGCTTTGCCCTTGTCTATCACCTCCCCTGAAAATGTGTTCCTAAATGGCTTTTCCCAGCTCCCACCTACCCTTGGCAGTCTTTTATCTCCCTGTGGTAAAGCCTGTCACACTGCATCATGGACATGCCCGTTGTCCCCCTGAGAAGAGAAAAGGGACAATGAGGGACCCAGCATTTGCAGCTCTAGTGCAGAGCCCCATGCCTGGCTTGCAGGAAATGCCAGATCATGAAGACAAACGGAGATCATCTTCTGCCTAAAACCAGCTCTCCTTTGCCTATCGCAGGATCTGGTCAATAAAGAGCAGCCAGTTTTTATTCCTGTTTTTCTAGGGAATTTTACCCATATATTTCCCAGATCTTTACTCTTTTTGTAGCAATTTAATGCAGGCTTCAACCACTTCCTAGTCAGATCAGGTGAAATCATTTTTTTTCCCATACCCTCGATGTATTTCACATCTAGTAATTCATTTTTTTAAGATCTTATTTACCCATTTCACAGACAGATCACAAGTATGTAGAGAGGGAGGCAGAGAGAGAGGTGGCAAGCAGGCTCCCCGCTGAGCAGAGTTCCCAATGTGGGGCTCCATCCCAGGGCCTGAAATCTTGACCTGAGCCGAAGGCAGAGGCCTAAACCACTGAGCCACCCAGGAGCCCCCATATCTGGTAATTTTTAACCAACGTGGATTTGCTGCATCAAATATTTCCTTCCTCTTCAAATATAAATATATAAATAAAGTGATCAAGTCACTCGCATGTCTTAGGAGAATATCATACCTTTAGTAGCAATCTTGCAATCGTTGTCATTGGTTTTGATTTTTGTTTTGGTTAGATTTGGTTCGGTTTTTGTCATTTTAAAAATCCCTCCAGCCCTTGGCTCTGTCTGACCTGATTGCTTTCAGCTGTTTCTGCAACAAAATTGTCCCGGCAGCGAAAACTCTCATTGTTTACAGTGGCGCCCCCTTCTGAACACTTTGTTAATAAAAAGCTTTTTTTTTTTTTATTTTTTCCGGCTATGGTAAATGTGGAACAACCATGTGGTATTTCAAAGAGGTGAACCACAGATAAATTTCTCTAAGGGTGTGGTGAGGGTTACTCAAAAAGGAACTTGACAAGGCTTTTAAAGATATCGACAATCATTATAACATAACGTGAATGATTGTTACCGTGCTCTTAACTGGGCAAACACTTGTTGGCTTCCAAGAAAGACTAACATAGTTGAGATGGTTCTAGCGGCCTTCTAGCACAGGGTCTCATGAGGCAGGGATTCTAGCCACTGGCTGTGAAAGGCATGAGGCCTGTTAGTGATTCTATTTTTCCTCTGCAGAATAGGTCTTTCTACATTCCAGGTCCTTTCTACCCCAATAAATAATGTGGCGATTCTCTCAGTGAGTTGTACTATTGGTTTAAACAGCCAACTGTCTCTTTAAAAGGACTTTTGTTTAAATTCCTTTAAAAAAAAGTCCTTTCAAAAAAATCATTTTTCTTTATTTTTTATTTTTTATCCCATATGTTTACTCTGATCGTGGAACTTTGCCATTTTGACCTTCTCTGCTGGTTAAAATATTCTTCATCATCAGCACCTACTGCTCTCCTCTCCTGGTGGTCTCTCCGGAAGGGGTCTTCTCTAGCTCTTCTAGCAGGTGATGGGCACTTCCCCTCTACCCCTGTTGCCAGACCAGCCTTACCTATCCTGCAGGGTCAGGTCGGCCTGGCCCTTTATCTGTTGTTCTCCTCTGAGTGGTTAGATTTTCATAGATCCCGTGCTTTGCTTTTGTCAGGATTTACCTGGATTATCAAAACCCTTTTCTTGTGCCAGTGAAGCCTAAGAAACAGTCCTAATGAGAGAACCAGGAACTCAAACAGATCATATTTATCCTGAATGTTCTGTCCAAAATGAAAAATTCATTTCAGAGGAGCCTCAAGATCTCTGAGAAGGGAAGTTTCACCAACTCTGTCATGTAGGGGCATCAATTCCGATTCTGTGTCAATTTTCCTACTTTCCCAGCTAGTAATCCTCTCCATCAGAAAGCCCACTCTCAACCGTTTCCTCTTTCAAAGGCAGTTGCTCCTAGAGTCTGCACATGGCACTTGGGGCCTGCTGGTCGTTGGCTACTGCCCTCTGTACCTTGGGTCTAAAAGCTGCGGGGCATCAAGATGAGCACGTCTCTTGTTCTAGGACTTAATATAGTTTGGGGCACATGGTAAGCAATAATCACTACTTTAGTTGATCCAAGTGTTGGATCTTTCTTAATTATTCTACTACCACAATTTACTTGTTCTAAGATTTGTCCCCTGCCCCCATTTTAATATCTCTTAAGGTGGCACTCACCTTGCACTTGATGACATATCCTACTTTAACTGACAGCATTTCTCTTTCTTAGTCGAACATAAACTATAGTGCATCTTACCCTTGATGAAAGCTAGGATGCAATTAAATACTCTATTACGGTTACGATTCTGATATTTGAAATCCTCCGGTAGCTCCCTGTGCCCCCACAGTGTAGTACCTCACCTCCTCGCCATAGTATACAAACCTTCTCACCCCCAGTGTTAACCCTGGGGCTCAGCCATATCCCCAGGTGATGCTGCCAGATCAGCTGTCGGTTGTCATGAACTTGCTGTAGTTTCCCGAATGCACTGTGCTGTCTCCTGGCACTTTGAAACTTGACACACTCATCCTCATTCTTCGCTTTGCCCTTGTCTATCACCTCCCCTGAAAATCTGTTCCTAAGTGGCTTTTCCCAGCTCCCACCTACCCTTGGCAGTCTTTTATCTCCCTGTGGTAAAGCCTGTCACACTGCATCATGGACATGCCCGTTGTCCCCCTGAGAAGAGAAAAGGGACAATGAGGGACCCAGCATTTGCAGCTCTAGTGCAGAGCCCCATGCCTGGCTTACAGGAAATGCCAGATCATGAAGACAAACGGAGATCATCTTCTGCCTAAAACCAGCTCTCCTTTGCCTATCGCAGGATCTGGTCAATAAAGAGCAGCCAGTTATTATTGCTGTTTTTCTAGGGAATTTTACCCATATATTTCCCAGATCTTTACTCTTTTTGTAGCACTTTAATGCAGGCTTCAACCACTTCCTAGTCAGATCAGGTGAAATCATTTTTTTTCCCATACCCTCGATGTATTTCACATCTAGTAATTCATTTTTTTAAGATCTTATTTACCCATTTCACAGACAGATCACAAGTATGTAGAGAGGGAAGCAGAGAGAGAGGGGGCAAGCAGGCTCCCCGCTGAGCAGAGATCCCAATGTGGGGCTCCATCCCAGGACCCTGAAATCTTGACCTGAGCCGAAGGCAGAGGCCTAAACCACTGACCCACCCAGGAGCCCCCATATCTGGTAATTTTTAACCAACGTGGATTTGCTGCATCAAATAGTTCCTTCTTCTTCAAATATAAATATATAAATAAAGTGATCAAGTCACTCGCATGTCTTAGGAGAATGTCATACCTTTAGTAGCAATCTTGAAATCGTGGCCATTGGTTTTGATTTTTGTTTTGGTTAGATTTGGTTCGGTTTTTGTCATTTTAAAAATCCCTTCAGCCCTTGGCTCTGTCTGACCTGATTGCTTTCAGCTGTTTCTGCAACAAAATTGTCCCGGCAGCGAAAACACTCATTGTTTACAGTGGCGCCCCCTTCGGAACACTTTGTTAATAAAAAGATTTTTTTTTTTTTTCGGGCTATGGTAAATGTGGAACAACCATGAGGTATTTCAAAGAGGCGAACCACAGATAAATTTCTCTAAGGGTGGGGTGAGGGTTACTCAAAAAGGAACTTGACAAGGCTTTTAAAGATATCGACAATCATTATAACATAACGTGACTGATTGTTTCCGTGCTCTTAACTGGGCAAACACTTGTTGGCTTCCAAGAAAGACTAACATAGTTGATATGGTTCTAGCAGCCTTCTAGCACAGGGTCTCATGAGGCAGGGATTCTAGCCACTGGCTGTGCATGGCATGAGGCCTGTTAGTGATTCTATTTTTTCCTCTGCAGAATAGGTCTTTCTACATTCCAAGTTCTTTCTACCCCAATAAATAATGTGGCGATTCTCTCAGTGAGTTGTACTATTGGTTTAAATAGCTAACTGTCTCTTTAAAAGGACTTTTGTTTAAATTCCTTTAAAAAAAAGTCCTTTCAAAAAAATCATTTTTCTTTATTTTTTATTTTTTATCCCATATGTTTACTCTGATCGTGGAACTTTGCCATTTTGACCTTCTCTGCTGGTTAAAATATTCTTCATCATCAGCACCTACTGCTCTCCTCTCCTGGTGGTCTCTCCGGAAGGGGTCTTCTCTAGCTCTTCTAGCAGGTGATGGGCACTTCCCCTCTACCCCTGTTGCCAGACCAGCCTTACCTATCCTGCAGGGTCAGGTCGGCCTGGCCCTTTATCTGTTGTTCTCCTCTGAGTGGTTAGATTTTCATAGATCCCGTGCTTTGCTTTTGTCAGGATTTACCTGGATTATCAAAACCCTTTTCTTGTGCCAGTGAAGCCTAAGAAACAGTCCTAATGAGAGAACCAGGAACTCAAACAGATCATATTTATCCTGAATGTTCTGTCCAAAATGAAAAATTCATTTCAGAGGAGCCTCAAGGTCTCTGAGAAGGGAAGTTTCACCAACTCTGTCATGTAGGGGCATCAATTCCGATTCTGTGTCAATTTTCCTACTTTCCCAGCTAGTAATCCTCTCCATCAGAAAGCCCACTCTCAACCGTTTCCTCTTTCAAAGGCAGTTGCTCCTAGAGTCTGCACATGGCACTTGGGGCCTGCTGGTCGTTGGCTACTGCCCTCTGTACCTTGGGTCTAACAGCTGCGGGGCATCAAGATGAGCACGTCTCTTGTTCTAGGACTTAATATAGTTTGGGGCACATGGTAAGCAATAATCACTACTTTAGTTGATCCAAGTGTTGGATCTTACTTAATTATTCTACTACCACAATTTACTTGTTCTAAGATTTGTCCCCTCCCCCCATTTTAATATCTCTTAAGGTGGCACTCACCTTGCACTTGATGACATATCCTACTTTAACTGACAGCATTTCTCTTTCTTAGTCGAACATAAACTATAGTGCATCTTACCCTTGATGAAAGCTAGGATGCAATTAAATACTCTATTACGGTTACGATTCTGATATTTGAAATCCTCCGGTAGCTCCCTGTGCCCCCACAGTGTAGTACCTCACCTCCTCGCCATAGTATACAAACCTTCTCACCCCCAGTGTTAACCCTGGGGCTCAGCCTCCATCCCCAGGTGATGCTGCCAGATCAGCTGTCGGTTGTCATGAACTTGCTGTAGTTTCCCGAATGCACTGTGCTGTCTCCTGGCTCTTTGAAACTTGACACACTCATCCTCATTCTTCGCTTTGCCCTTGTCTATCACCTCCCCTGAAAATGTGTTCCTAAATGGCTTTTCCCAGCTCCCACCTACCCTTGGCAGTCTTTTATCTCCCTGTGGTAAAGCCTGTCACACTGCATCATGGACATGCCCGTTGTCCCCCTGAGAAGAGAAAAGGGACAATGAGGGACCCAGCATTTGCAGCTCTAGTGCAGAGCCCCATGCCTGGATTGCAGGAAATGCCAGATCATGAAGACAAACGGAGATCATCTTCTGCCTAAAACCAGCTCTCCTTTGCCTATCGCAGGATCTGGTCAATAAAGAGCAGCCAGTTATTATTGCTGTTTTTCTAGGGAATTTTACCCATATATTTCCCAGATCTTTACTCTTTTTGTAGCACTTTAATGCAGGCTTCAACCACTTCCTAGTCAGATCAGCTGAAATCATTTTTTTTCCCATACCCTCGATGTATTTCACATCTAGTAATTCATTTTTTTAAGATCTTATTTACCCATTTCACAGACAGATCACAAGTATGTAGAGAGGGAAGCAGAGAGAGAGGGGGCAAGCAGGCTCCCCGCTGAGCAGAGATCCCAATGTGGGGCTCCATCCCAGGACCCTGAAATCTTGACCTGAGCCGAAGGCAGAGGCCTAAACCACTGAGCCACCCAGGAGCCCCCATATCTGGTAATTTTTAACCAACGTGGATTTGCTGCATCAAATAGTTCCTTCTTCTTCAAATATAAATATATAAATAAAGTGATCAAGTCACTCGCATGTCTTAGGAGAATGTCATACCTTTAGTAGCAATCTTGAAATCGTGGCCATTGGTTTTGATTTTTGTTTTGGTTAGATTTGGTTCGGTTTTTGTCATTTTAAAAATCCCTTCAGCCCTTGGCTCTGTCTGACCTGATTGCTTTCAGCTGTTTCTGCAACAAAATTGTCCCGGCAGCGAAAACACTCATTGTTTACAGTGGCGCCCCCTTCGGAACACTTTGTTAATAAAAAGCTTTTTTTTTTTTTTTCGGGCTATGGTAAATGTGGAACAACCATGAGGTATTTCAAAGAGGCGAACCACAGATAAATTTCTCTAAGGGTGGGGTGAGGGTTACTCAAAAAGGAACTTGACAAGGCTTTTAAAGATATCGACAATCATTATAACATAACGTGACTGATTGTTTCCGTGCTCTTAACTGGGCAAACACTTGTTGGCTTCCAAGAAAGACTAACATAGTTGATATGGTTCTAGCAGCCTTCTAGCACAGGGTCTCATGAGGCAGGGATTCTAGCCACTGGCTGTGCATGGCATGAGGCCTGTTAGTGATTCTATTTTTTCCTCTGCAGAATAGGTCTTTCTACATTCCAAGTTCTTTCTACCCCAATAAATAATGTGGCGATTCTCTCAGTGAGTTGTACTATTGGTTTAAATAGCTAACTGTCTCTTTAAAAGGACTTTTGTTTAAATTCCTTTAAAAAAAAGTCCTTTCAAAAAAATCATTTTTCTTTATTTTTTATTTTTTATCCCATATGTTTACTCTGATCGTGGAACTTTGCCATTTTGACCTTCTCTGCTGGTTAAAATATTCTTCATCATCAGCACCTACTGCTCTCCTCTCCTGGTGGTCTCTCCGGAAGGGGTCTTCTCTAGCTCTTCTAGCAGGTGATGGGCACTTCCCCTCTACCCCTGTTGCCAGACCAGCCTTACCTATCCTGCAGGGTCAGGTCGGCCTGGCCCTTTATCTGTTGTTCTCCTCTGAGTGGTTAGATTTTCATAGATCCCGTGCTTTGCTTTTGTCAGGATTTACCTGGATTATCAAAACCCTTTTCTTGTGCCAGTGAAGCCTAAGAAACAGTCCTAATGAGAGAACCAGGAACTCAAACAGATCATATTTATCCTGAATGTTCTGTCCAAAATGAAAAATTCATTTCAGAGGAGCCTCAAGGTCTCTGAGAAGGGAAGTTTCACCAACTCTGTCATGTAGGGGCATCAATTCCGATTCTGTGTCAATTTTCCTACTTTCCCAGCTAGTAATCCTCTCCATCAGAAAGCCCACTCTCAACCGTTTCCTCTTTCAAAGGCAGTTGCTCCTAGAGTCTGCACATGGCACTTGGGGCCTGCTGGTCGTTGGCTACTGCCCTCTGTACCTTGGGTCTAACAGCTGCGGGGCATCAAGATGAGCACGTCTCTTGTTCTAGGACTTAATATAGTTTGGGGCACATGGTAAGCAATAATCACTACTTTAGTTGATCCAAGTGTTGGATCTTACTTAATTATTCTACTACCACAATTTACTTGTTCTAAGATTTGTCCCCTCCCCCCATTTTAATATCTCTTAAGGTGGCACTCACCTTGCACTTGATGACATATCCTACTTTAACTGACAGCATTTCTCTTTCTTAGTCGAACATAAACTATAGTGCATCTTACCCTTGATGAAAGCTAGGATGCAATTAAATACTCTATTACGGTTACGATTCTGATATTTGAAATCCTCCGGTAGCTCCCTGTGCCCCCACAGTGTAGTACCTCACCTCCTCGCCATAGTATACAAACCTTCTCACCCCCAGTGTTAACCCTGGGGCTCAGCCTCCATCCCCAGGTGATGCTGCCAGATCAGCTGTCGGTTGTCATGAACTTGCTGTAGTTTCCCGAATGCACTGTGCTGTCTCCTGGCTCTTTGAAACTTGACACACTCATCCTCATTCTTCGCTTTGCCCTTGTCTATCACCTCCCCTGAAAATGTGTTCCTAAATGGCTTTTCCCAGCTCCCACCTACCCTTGGCAGTCTTTTATCTCCCTGTGGTAAAGCCTGTCACACTGCATCATGGACATGCCCGTTGTCCCCCTGAGAAGAGAAAAGGGACAATGAGGGACCCAGCATTTGCAGCTCTAGTACAGAGCCCCATGCCTGGATTGCAGGAAATGCCAGATCATGAAGACAAACGGAGATCATCTTCTGCCTAAAACCAGCTCTCCTTTGCCTATCGCAGGATCTGGTCAATAAAGAGCAGCCAGTTATTATTGCTGTTTTTCTAGGGAATTTTACCCATATATTTCCCAGATCTTTACTCTTTTTGTAGAACTTTAATGCAGGCTTCAACCACTTCCTAGTCAGATCAGGTGAAATCATTTTTTTTTCCCATACCCTCGATGTATTTCACATCTAGTAATTCATTTTTTTAAGATCTTATTTACCCATTTCACAGACAGATCACAAGTATGTAGAGAGGGAAGCAGAGAGAGAGGGGGCAAGCAGGCTCCCCGCTGAGCAGAGATCCCAATGTGGGGCTCCATCCCAAGACCCTGAAATCTTGACCTGAGCCGAAGGCAGAGGCCTAAACCACTGAGCCACCCAGGAGCCCCCATATCTGGTAATTTTTAACCAACGTGGATTTGCTGCATCAAATAGTTCCTTCTTCTTCAAATATAAATATATAAATAAAGTGATCAAGTCACTCGCATGTCTTAGGAGAATGTCATACCTTTAGTAGCAATCTTGAAATCGTGGCCATTGGTTTTGATTTTTGTTTTGGTTAGATTTGGTTCGGTTTTTGTCATTTTAAAAATCCCTTCAGCCCTTGGCTCTGTCTGACCTGATTGCTTTCAGCTGTTTCTGCAACAAAATTGTCCCGGCAGCGAAAACACTCATTGTTTACAGTGGCGCCCCCTTCGGAACACTTTGTTAATAAAAAGCTTTTTTTTTTTTTTCGGGCTATGGTAAATGTGGAACAACCATGAGGTATTTCAAAGAGGCGAACCACAGATAAATTTCTCTAAGGGTGGGGTGAGGGTTACTCAAAAAGGAACTTGACAAGGCTTTTAAAGATATCGACAATCATTATAACATAACGTGACTGATTGTTTCCGTGCTCTTAACTGGGCAAACACTTGTTGGCTTCCAAGAAAGACTAACATAGTTGATATGGTTCTAGCAGCCTTCTAGCACAGGGTCTCATGAGGCAGGGATTCTAGCCACTGGCTGTGCAAGGCATGAGGCCTGTTAGTGATTCTATTTTTTCCTCTGCAGAATAGGTCTTTCTACATTCCAAGTCCTTTGTACCCCAATAAATACTGTGGCGATTCTCTCAGTGAGTTGTACTATTGGTTTAAACAGCCAACTGTCTCTTTAAAAGGACTTTTGTTTAAATTCCTTTAAAAAAAAGTCCTTTCAAAAAAATCATTTTTCTTTATTTTTTATTTTTTATCCCATATGTTTACTCTGATCGTGGAACTTTGCCATTTTGACCTTCTCTGCTGGTTAAAATATTCTTCATCATCAGCACCTACTGCTCTCCTCTCCTGGTGGTCTCTCCGGAAGGGGTCTTCTCTAGCTCTTCTAGCAGGTGATGGGCACTTCCCCTCTACCCCTGTTGCCAGACCAGCCTTACCTATCCTGCAGGGTCAGGTCGGCCTGGCCCTTTATCTGTTGTTCTCCTCTGAGTGGTTAGATTTTCATAGATCCCGTGCTTTGCTTTTGTCAGGATTTACCTGGATTATCAAAACCCTTTTCTTGTGCCAGTGAAGCCTAAGAAACAGTCCTAATGAGAGAACCAGGAACTCAAACAGATCATATTTATCCTGAATGTTCTGTCCAAAATGAAAAATTCATTTCAGAGGAGCCTCAAGATCTCTGAGAAGGGAAGTTTCACCAACTCTGTCATGTAGGGGCATCAATTCCGATTCTGTGTCAATTTTCCTACTTTCCCAGCTAGTAATCCTCTCCATCAGAAAGCCCACTCTCAACCGTTTCCTCTTTCAAAGGCAGTTGCTCCTAGAGTCTGCACATGGCACTTGGGGCCTGCTGGTCGTTGGCTACTGCCCTCTGTACCTTGGGTCTAACAGCTGCGGGGCATCAAGATGAGCACGTCTCTTGTTCTAGGACTTAATATAGTTTGGGGCACATGGTAAGCAATAATCACTACTTTAGTTGATCCAAGTGTTGGATCTTTCTTAATTATTCTACTACCACAATTTACTTGTTCTAAGATTTGTCCCCTCCCCCCATTTTAATATCTCTTAAGGTGGCACTCACCTTGCACTTGATGACATATCCTACTTTAACTGACAGCATTTCTCTTTCTTAGTCGAACATAAACTATAGTGCATCTTACCCTTGATGAAAGCTAGGATGCAATTAAATACTCTATTACGGTTACGATTCTGATATTTGAAATCCTCCGGTAGCTCCCTGTGCCCCCACAGTGTAGTACCTCACCTCCTCGCCATAGTATACAAACCTTCTCACCCCCAGTGTTAACCCTGGGGCTCAGCCTCCATCCCCAGGTGATGCTGCCAGATCAGCTGTCGGTTGTCATGAACTTGCTGTAGTTTCCCGAATGCACTGTGCTGTCTCCTGGCTCTTTGAAACTTGACACACTCATCCTCATTCTTCGCTTTGCCCTTGTCTATCACCTCCCCTGAAAATGTGTTCCTAAATGGCTTTTCCCAGCTCCCACCTACCCTTGGCAGTCTTTTATCTCCCTGTGGTAAAGCCTGTCACACTGCATCATGGACATGCCCGTTGTCCCCCTGAGAAGAGAAAAGGGACAATGAGGGACCCAGCATTTGCAGCTCTAGTACAGAGCCCCATGCCTGGATTGCAGGAAATGCCAGATCATGAAGACAAACGGAGATCATCTTCTGCCTAAAACCAGCTCTCCTTTGCCTATCGCAGGATCTGGTCAATAAAGAGCAGCCAGTTATTATTGCTGTTTTTCTAGGGAATTTTACCCATATATTTCCCAGATCTTTACTCTTTTTGTAGAACTTTAATGCAGGCTTCAACCACTTCCTAGTCAGATCAGGTGAAATCATTTTTTTTTCCCATACCCTCGATGTATTTCACATCTAGTAATTCATTTTTTTAAGATCTTATTTACCCATTTCACAGACAGATCACAAGTATGTAGAGAGGGAAGCAGAGAGAGAGGGGGCAAGCAGGCTCCCCGCTGAGCAGAGATCCCAATGTGGGGCTCCATCCCAAGACCCTGAAATCTTGACCTGAGCCGAAGGCAGAGGCCTAAACCACTGAGCCACCCAGGAGCCCCCATATCTGGTAATTTTTAACCAACGTGGATTTGCTGCATCAAATAGTTCCTTCTTCTTCAAATATAAATATATAAATAAAGTGATCAAGTCACTCGCATGTCTTAGGAGAATGTCATACCTTTAGTAGCAATCTTGAAATCGTGGCCATTGGTTTTGATTTTTGTTTTGGTTAGATTTGGTTCGGTTTTTGTCATTTTAAAAATCCCTTCAGCCCTTGGCTCTGTCTGACCTGATTGCTTTCAGCTGTTTCTGCAACAAAATTGTCCCGGCAGCGAAAACACTCATTGTTTACAGTGGCGCCCCCTTCGGAACACTTTGTTAATAAAAAGCTTTTTTTTTTTTTTCGGGCTATGGTAAATGTGGAACAACCATGAGGTATTTCAAAGAGGCGAACCACAGATAAATTTCTCTAAGGGTGGGGTGAGGGTTACTCAAAAAGGAACTTGACAAGGCTTTTAAAGATATCGACAATCATTATAACATAACGTGACTGATTGTTTCCGTGCTCTTAACTGGGCAAACACTTGTTGGCTTCCAAGAAAGACTAACATAGTTGATATGGTTCTAGCAGCCTTCTAGCACAGGGTCTCATGAGGCAGGGATTCTAGCCACTGGCTGTGCAAGGCATGAGGCCTGTTAGTGATTCTATTTTTTCCTCTGCAGAATAGGTCTTTCTACATTCCAAGTCCTTTGTACCCCAATAAATACTGTGGCGATTCTCTCAGTGAGTTGTACTATTGGTTTAAACAGCCAACTGTCTCTTTAAAAGGACTTTTGTTTAAATTCCTTTAAAAAAAAGTCCTTTCAAAAAAATCATTTTTCTTTATTTTTTATTTTTTATCCCATATGTTTACTCTGATCGTGGAACTTTGCCATTTTGACCTTCTCTGCTGGTTAAAATATTCATCATCATCAGCACCTACTGCTCTCCTCTCCTGGTGGTCTCTCCGGAAGGGGTCTTCTCTAGCTCTTCTAGCAGGTGATGGGCACTTCCCCTCTACCCCTGTTGCCAGACCAGCCTTACCTATCCTGCAGGGTCAGGTCGGCCTGGCCCTTTATCTGTTGTTCTCCTCTGAGTGGTTAGATTTTCATAGATCCCGTGCTTTGCTTTTGTCAGGATTTACCTGGATTATCAAAACCCTTTTCTTGTGCCAGTGAAGCCTAAGAAACAGTCCTAATGAGAGAACCAGGAACTCAGACAGATCATATTTATCCTGAATGTTCTGTCCAAAATGAAAAATTCATTTCAGAGGAGCCTCAAGATCTCTGAGAAGGGAAGTTTCACCAACTCTGTCATGTAGGGGCATCAATTCCGATTCTGTGTCAATTTTCCTACTTTCCCAGCTAGTAATCCTCTCCATCAGAAAGCCCACTCTCAACCGTTTCCTCTTTCAAAGGCAGTTGCTCTTAGAGTCTGCACATGGCACTTGGGGCCTGCTGGTCGTTGGCTACTGCCCTCTGTACCTTGGGTCTAACAGCTGCGGGGCATCAAGATGAGCACGTCTCTTGTTCTAGGACTTAATATAGTTTGGGGCACATGGTAAGCAATAATCACTACTTTAGTTGATCCAAGTGTTGGATCTTCCTTAATTATTCTACTACCACAATTTACTTGTTCTAAGATTTGTCCCCTCCCCCCATTTTAATATCTCTTAAGGTGGCACTCACCTTGCACTTGATGACATATCCTACTTTAACTGACAGCATTTCTCTTTCTTAGTCGAACATAAACTATAGTGCATCTTACCCTTGATGAAAGCTAGGATGCAATTAAATACTCTATTACGGTTACGATTCTGATATTTGAAATCCTCCGGTAGCTCCCTGTGCCCCCACAGTGTAGTACCTCACCTCCTCGCCATAGTATACAAACCTTCTCACCCCCAGTGTTAACCCTGGGGCTCAGCCTCCATCCCCAGGTGATGCTGCCAGATCAGCTGTCGGTTGTCATGAACTTGCTGTAGTTTCCCGAATGCACTGTGCTGTCTCCTGGCTCTTTGAAACTTGACACACTCATCCTCATTCTTCGCTTTGCCCTTGTCTATCACCTCCCCTGAAAATGTGTTCCTAAATGGCTTTTCCCAGCTCCCACCTACCCTTGGCAGTCTTTTATCTCCCTGTGGTAAAGCCTGTCACACTGCATCATGGACATGCCCGTTGTCCCCCTGAGAAGAGAAAAGGGACAATGAGGGACCCAGCATTTGCAGCTCTAGTACAGAGCCCCATGCCTGGATTGCAGGAAATGCCAGATCATGAAGACAAACGGAGATCATCTTCTGCCTAAAACCAGCTCTCCTTTGCCTATCGCAGGATCTGGTCAATAAAGAGCAGCCAGTTATTATTGCTGTTTTTCTAGGGAATTTTACCCATATATTTCCCAGATCTTTACTCTTTTTGTAGAACTTTAATGCAGGCTTCAACCACTTCCTAGTCAGATCAGGTGAAATCATTTTTTTTTCCCATACCCTCGATGTATTTCACATCTAGTAATTCATTTTTTTAAGATCTTATTTACCCATTTCACAGACAGATCACAAGTATGTAGAGAGGGAAGCAGAGAGAGAGGGGGCAAGCAGGCTCCCCGCTGAGCAGAGATCCCAATGTGGGGCTCCATCCCAGGACCCTGAAATCTTGACCTGAGCCGAAGGCAGAGGCCTAAACCACTGAGCCACCCAGGAGCCCCCATATCTGGTAATTTTTAACCAACGTGGATTTGCTGCATCAAATAGTTCCTTCTTCTTCAAATATAAATATATAAATAAAGTGATCAAGTCACTCGCATGTCTTAGGAGAATGTCATACCTTTAGTAGCAATCTTGAAATCGTGGCCATTGGTTTTGATTTTTGTTTTGGTTAGATTTGGTTCGGTTTTTGTCATTTTAAAAATCCCTTCAGCCCTTGGCTCTGTCTGACCTGATTGCTTTCAGCTGTTTCTGCAACAAAATTGTCCCGGCAGCGAAAACTCTCATTGTTTACAGTGGCGCCCCCTTCGGAACACTTTGTTAATAAAAAGCTTTTTTTTTTTTTTTTCGGGCTATGGTAAATGTGGAACAACCATGAGGTATTTCAAAGAGGCGAACCACAGATAAATTTCTCTAAGGGTGGGGTGAGGGTTACTCAAAAAGGAACTTGACAAGGCTTTTAAAGATATCGACAATCATTATAACATAACGTGACTGATTGTTTCCGTGCTCTTAACTGGGCAAACACTTGTTGGCTTCCAGAAAGACTAACATAGTTCATATGGTTCTAGCAGCCTTCTAGCACAGGGTCTCATGAGGCAGGGATTCTAGCCACTGGCTGTGCAAGGCATGAGGCCTGTTAGTGATTCTATTTTTTCCTCTGCAGAATAGGTCTTTCTACATTCCAGGTCCTTTCTACCCCAATAAATAATGTGGCGATTCTCTCAGTGAGTTGTACTATTGGTTTAAACAGCCAACTGTCTCTTTAAAAGGACTTTTGTTTAAATTCCTTTAAAAAAAAGTCCTTTCAAAAAAATCATTTTTCTTTATTTTTTATTTTTTATCCCATATGTTTACTCTGATCGTGGAACTTTGCCATTTTGACCTTCTCTGCTGGTTAAAATATTCTTCATCATCAGCACCTACTGCTCTCCTCTCCTGGTGGTCTCTCCGGAAGGGGTCTTCTCTAGCTCTTCTAGCAGGTGATGGGCACTTCCCCTCTACCCCTGTTGCCAGACCAGCCTTACCTATCCTGCAGGGTCAGGTCGGCCTGGCCCTTTATCTGTTGTTCTCCTCTGAGTGGTTAGATTTTCATAGATCCCGTGCTTTGCTTTTGTCAGGATTTACCTGGATTATCAAAACCCTTTTCTTGTGCCAGTGAAGCCTAAGAAACAGTCCTAATGAGAGAACCAGGAACTCAAACAGATCATATTTATCCTGAATGTTCTGTCCAAAATGAAAAATTCATTTCAGAGGAGCCTCAAGATCTCTGAGAAGGGAAGTTTCACCAACTCTGTCATGTAGGGGCATCAATTCCGATTCTGTGTCAATTTTCCTACTTTCCCAGCTAGTAATCCTCTCCATCAGAAAGCCCACTCTCAACCGTTTCCTCTTTCAAAGGCAGTTGCTCCTAGAGTCTGCACATGGCACTTGGGGCCTGCTGGTCGTTGGCTACTGCCCTCTGTACCTTGGGTCTAACAGCTGCGGGGCATCAAGATGAGCACGTCTCTTGTTCTAGGACTTAATATAGTTTGGGGCACATGGTAAGCAATAATCACTACTTTAGTTGATCCAAGTGTTGGATCTTTCTTAATTATTCTACTACCACAATTTACTTGTTCTAAGATTTGTCCCCTCCCCCCATTTTAATATCTCTTAAGGTGGCACTCACCTTGCACTTGATGACATATCCTACTTTAACTGACAGCATTTCTCTTTCTTAGTCGAACATAAACTATAGTGCATCTTACCCTTGATGAAAGCTAGGATGCAATTAAATACTCTATTACGGTTACGATTCTGATATTTGAAATCCTCCGGTAGCTCCCTGTGCCCCCACAGTGTAGTACCTCACCTCCTCGCCATAGTATACAAACCTTCTCACCCCCAGTGTTAACCCTGGGGCTCAGCCTCCATCCCCAGGTGATGCTGCCAGATCAGCTGTCGGTTGTCATGAACTTGCTGTAGTTTCCCGAATGCACTGTGCTGTCTCCTGGCTCTTTGAAACTTGACACACTCATCCTCATTCTTCGCTTTGCCCTTGTCTATCACCTCCCCTGAAAATGTGTTCCTAAATGGCTTTTCCCAGCTCCCACCTACCCTTGGCAGTCTTTTATCTCCCTGTGGTAAAGCCTGTCACACTGCATCATGGACATGCCCGTTGTCCCCCTGAGAAGAGAAAAGGGACAATGAGGGACCCAGCATTTGCAGCTCTAGTACAGAGCCCCATGCCTGGATTGCAGGAAATGCCAGATCATGAAGACAAACGGAGATCATCTTCTGCCTAAAACCAGCTCTCCTTTGCCTATCGCAGGATCTGGTCAATAAAGAGCAGCCAGTTATTATTGCTGTTTTTCTAGGGAATTTTACCCATATATTTCCCAGATCTTTACTCTTTTTGTAGAACTTTAATGCAGGCTTCAACCACTTCCTAGTCAGATCAGGTGAAATCATTTTTTTTTCCCATACCCTCGATGTATTTCACATCTAGTAATTCATTTTTTTAAGATCTTATTTACCCATTTCACAGACAGATCACAAGTATGTAGAGAGGGAAGCAGAGAGAGAGGGGGCAAGCAGGCTCCCCGCTGAGCAGAGATCCCAATGTGGGGCTCCATCCCAAGACCCTGAAATCTTGACCTGAGCCGAAGGCAGAGGCCTAAACCACTGAGCCACCCAGGAGCCCCCATATCTGGTAATTTTTAACCAACGTGGATTTGCTGCATCAAATAGTTCCTTCTTCTTCAAATATAAATATATAAATAAAGTGATCAAGTCACTCGCATGTCTTAGGAGAATGTCATACCTTTAGTAGCAATCTTGAAATCGTGGCCATTGGTTTTGATTTTTGTTTTGGTTAGATTTGGTTCGGTTTTTGTCATTTTAAAAATCCCTTCAGCCCTTGGCTCTGTCTGACCTGATTGCTTTCAGCTGTTTCTGCAACAAAATTGTCCCGGCAGCGAAAACACTCATTGTTTACAGTGGCGCCCCCTTCGGAACACTTTGTTAATAAAAAGCTTTTTTTTTTTTTTCGGGCTATGGTAAATGTGGAACAACCATGAGGTATTTCAAAGAGGCGAACCACAGATAAATTTCTCTAAGGGTGGGGTGAGGGTTACTCAAAAAGGAACTTGACAAGGCTTTTAAAGATATCGACAATCATTATAACATAACGTGACTGATTGTTTCCGTGCTCTTAACTGGGCAAACACTTGTTGGCTTCCAAGAAAGACTAACATAGTTGATATGGTTCTAGCAGCCTTCTAGCACAGGGTCTCATGAGGCAGGGATTCTAGCCACTGGCTGTGCAAGGCATGAGGCCTGTTAGTGATTCTATTTTTTCCTCTGCAGAATAGGTCTTTCTACATTCCAAGTCCTTTGTACCCCAATAAATACTGTGGCGATTCTCTCAGTGAGTTGTACTATTGGTTTAAACAGCCAACTGTCTCTTTAAAAGGACTTTTGTTTAAATTCCTTTAAAAAAAAGTCCTTTCAAAAAAATCATTTTTCTTTATTTTTTATTTTTTATCCCATATGTTTACTCTGATCGTGGAACTTTGCCATTTTGACCTTCTCTGCTGGTTAAAATATTCATCATCATCAGCACCTACTGCTCTCCTCTCCTGGTGGTCTCTCCGGAAGGGGTCTTCTCTAGCTCTTCTAGCAGGTGATGGGCACTTCCCCTCTACCCCTGTTGCCAGACCAGCCTTACCTATCCTGCAGGGTCAGGTCGGCCTGGCCCTTTATCTGTTGTTCTCCTCTGAGTGGTTAGATTTTCATAGATCCCGTGCTTTGCTTTTGTCAGGATTTACCTGGATTATCAAAACCCTTTTCTTGTGCCAGTGAAGCCTAAGAAACAGTCCTAATGAGAGAACCAGGAACTCAGACAGATCATATTTATCCTGAATGTTCTGTCCAAAATGAAAAATTCATTTCAGAGGAGCCTCAAGATCTCTGAGAAGGGAAGTTTCACCAACTCTGTCATGTAGGGGCATCAATTCCGATTCTGTGTCAATTTTCCTACTTTCCCAGCTAGTAATCCTCTCCATCAGAAAGCCCACTCTCAACCGTTTCCTCTTTCAAAGGCAGTTGCTCTTAGAGTCTGCACATGGCACTTGGGGCCTGCTGGTCGTTGGCTACTGCCCTCTGTACCTTGGGTCTAACAGCTGCGGGGCATCAAGATGAGCACGTCTCTTGTTCTAGGACTTAATATAGTTTGGGGCACATGGTAAGCAATAATCACTACTTTAGTTGATCCAAGTGTTGGATCTTCCTTAATTATTCTACTACCACAATTTACTTGTTCTAAGATTTGTCCCCTCCCCCCATTTTAATATCTCTTAAGGTGGCACTCACCTTGCACTTGATGACATATCCTACTTTAACTGACAGCATTTCTCTTTCTTAGTCGAACATAAACTATAGTGCATCTTACCCTTGATGAAAGCTAGGATGCAATTAAATACTCTATTACGGTTACGATTCTGATATTTGAAATCCTCCGGTAGCTCCCTGTGCCCCCACAGTGTAGTACCTCACCTCCTCGCCATAGTATACAAACCTTCTCACCCCCAGTGTTAACCCTGGGGCTCAGCCTCCATCCCCAGGTGATGCTGCCAGATCAGCTGTCGGTTGTCATGAACTTGCTGTAGTTTCCCGAATGCACTGTGCTGTCTCCTGGCTCTTTGAAACTTGACACACTCATCCTCATTCTTCGCTTTGCCCTTGTCTATCACCTCCCCTGAAAATGTGTTCCTAAATGGCTTTTCCCAGCTCCCACCTACCCTTGGCAGTCTTTTATCTCCCTGTGGTAAAGCCTGTCACACTGCATCATGGACATGCCCGTTGTCCCCCTGAGAAGAGAAAAGGGACAATGAGGGACCCAGCATTTGCAGCTCTAGTACAGAGCCCCATGCCTGGATTGCAGGAAATGCCAGATCATGAAGACAAACGGAGATCATCTTCTGCCTAAAACCAGCTCTCCTTTGCCTATCGCAGGATCTGGTCAATAAAGAGCAGCCAGTTATTATTGCTGTTTTTCTAGGGAATTTTACCCATATATTTCCCAGATCTTTACTCTTTTTGTAGAACTTTAATGCAGGCTTCAACCACTTCCTAGTCAGATCAGGTGAAATCATTTTTTTTTCCCATACCCTCGATGTATTTCACATCTAGTAATTCATTTTTTTAAGATCTTATTTACCCATTTCACAGACAGATCACAAGTATGTAGAGAGGGAAGCAGAGAGAGAGGGGGCAAGCAGGCTCCCCGCTGAGCAGAGATCCCAATGTGGGGCTCCATCCCAGGACCCTGAAATCTTGACCTGAGACGAAGGCAGAGGCCTAAACCACTGAGCCACCCAGGAGCCCCCATATCTGGTAATTTTTAACCAACGTGGATTTGCTGCATCAAATAGTTCCTTCTTCTTCAAATATAAATATATAAATAAAGTGATCAAGTCACTCGCATGTCTTAGGAGAATGTCATACCTTTAGTAGCAATCTTGAAATCGTGGCCATTGGTTTTGATTTTTGTTTTGGTTAGATTTGGTTCGGTTTTTGTCATTTTAAAAATCCCTTCAGCCCTTGGCTCTGTCTGACCTGATTGCTTTCAGCTGTTTCTGCAACAAAATTGTCCCGGCAGCGAAAACTCTCATTGTTTACAGTGGCGCCCCCTTCGGAACACTTTGTTAATAAAAAGCTTTTTTTTTTTTTTTTCGGGCTATGGTAAATGTGGAACAACCATGAGGTATTTCAAAGAGGCGAACCACAGATAAATTTCTCTAAGGGTGGGGTGAGGGTTACTCAAAAAGGAACTTGACAAGGCTTTTAAAGATATCGACAATCATTATAACATAACGTGACTGATTGTTTCCGTGCTCTTAACTGGGCAAACACTTGTTGGCTTCCAGAAAGACTAACATAGTTCATATGGTTCTAGCAGCCTTCTAGCACAGGGTCTCATGAGGCAGGGATTCTAGCCACTGGCTGTGCAAGGCATGAGGCCTGTTAGTGATTCTATTTTTTCCTCTGCAGAATAGGTCTTTCTACATTCCAGGTCCTTTCTACCCCAATAAATAATGTGGCGATTCTCTCAGTGAGTTGTACTATTGGTTTAAACAGCCAACTGTCTCTTTAAAAGGACTTTTGTTTAAATTCCTTTAAGAAAAAGTCCTTTCAAAAAAATCTTTTTTCTTTATTTTTTATTTTTTATCCCATATGTTTACTCTGATCGTGGAACTTTGCCATTTTGACCTTCTCTGCTGGTTAAAATATTCTTCATCATCAGCACCTACTGCTCTCCTCTCCTGGTGGTCTCTCCGGAAGGGGTCTTCTCTAGCTCTTCTAGCAGGTGATGGGCACTTCCCCTCTACCCCTGTTGCCAGACCAGCCTTACCTATCCTGCAGGGTCAGGTCGGCCTGGCCCTTTATCTGTTGTTCTCCTCTGAGTGGTTAGATTTTCATAGATCCCGTGCTTTGCTTTTGTCAGGATTTACCTGGATTATCAAAACCCTTTTCTTGTGCCAGTGAAGCCTAAGAAACAGTCCTAATGAGAGAACCAGGAACTCAAACAGATCATATTTATCCTGAATGTTCTGTTCAAAATGAAAAATTCATTTCAGAGGAGCCTCAAGATCTCTGAGAAGGGAAGTTTCACCAACTCTGTCATGTAGGGGCATCAATTCCGATTCTGTGTCAATTTTCCTACTTTCCCAGCTAGTAATCCTCTCCATCAGAAAGCCCACTCTCAACCGTTTCCTCTTTCAAAGGCAGTTGCTCCTAGAGTCTGCACATGGCACTTGGGGCCTGCTGGTCGTTGGCTACTGCCCTCTGTACCTTGGGTCTAACAGCTGCGGGGCATCAAGATGAGCACGTCTCTTGTTCTAGGACTTAATATAGTTTGGGGCACATGGTAAGCAATAATCACTACTTTAGTTGATCCAAGTGTTGGATCTTTCTTAATTATTCTACTACCACAATTTACTTGTTCTAAGATTTGTCCCCTCCCCCCATTTTAATATCTCTTAAGGTGGCACTCACCTTGCACTTGATGACATATCCTACTTTAACTGACAGCATTTCTCTTTCTTAGTCGAACATAAACTATAGTGCATCTTACCCTTGATGAAAGCTAGGATGCAATTAAATACTCTATTACGGTTACGATTCTGATATTTGAAATCCTCCGGTAGCTCCCTGTGCCCCCACAGTGTAGTACCTCACCTCCTCGCCATAGTATACAAACCTTCTCACCCCCAGTGTTAACCCTGGGGCTCAGCCTCCATCCCCAGGTGATGCTGCCAGATCAGCTGTCGGTTGTCATGAACTTGCTGTAGTTTCCCGAATGCACTGTGCTGTCTCCTGGCTCTTTGAAACTTGACACACTCATCCTCATTCTTCGCTTTGCCCTTGTCTATCACCTCCCCTGAAAATCTGTTCCTAAGTGGCTTTTCCCAGGTCCCACCTACCCTTGGCAGTCTTTTATCTCCCTGTGGTAAAGCCTGTCACACTGCATCATGGACATGCCCGTTGTCCCCCTGAGAAGAGAAAAGGGACAATGAGGGACCCAGCATTTGCAGCTCTAGTGCAGAGCCCCATGCCTGGATTGCAGGAAATGCCAGATCATGAAGACAAACGGAGATCATCTTCTGCCTAAAACCAGCTCTCCTTTGCCTATCGCAGGATCTGGTCAATAAAGAGCAGCCAGTTATTATTGCTGTTTTTCTAGGGAATTTTACCCATATATTTCCCAGATCTTTACTCTTTTTGTAGCACTTTAATGCAGGCTTCAACCACTTCCTAGTCAGATCAGGTGAAATCATTTTTTTTCCCATACCCTCGATGTATTTCACATCTAGTAATTCATTTTTTTAAGATCTTATTTACCCATTTCACAGACAGATCACAAGTATGTAGAGAGGGAAGCAGAGAGAGAGGGGGCAAGCAGGCTCCCCGCTGAGCAGAGATCCCAATGTGGGGCTCCATCCCAGGACCCTGAAATCTTGACCTGAGCCGAAGGCAGAGCCCTAAACCACTGAGCCACCCAGGAGCCCCCATATCTGGTAATTTTTAACCAACGTGGATTTGCTGCATCAAATAGTTCCTTCTTCTTCAAATATAAATATATAAATAAAGTGATCAAGTCACTCGCATGTGTTAGGAGAATGTCATACCTTTATTAGCAAACTTGAAATCTTGGCCTTTGGTTTTGATTTTTGTTTTGGTTATATATGGTTCCGTTATTGTCATTTTAAAAATCCCTCCAGCCCTTGGCTCTGTCTGATCTGATAGCTTTCAGCTGTTTCTGCAACAAAATTGTCCCGGCAGTGAAAACTCTTATTGTTTACAGTGGCCCCCCCCGTCTGAACACTTTGTTAATAGAAAGCTTTTTTTTTTTTTTTTCGACTATTGTAAATGTGGAACAACAATGAGGTATTTCAAAAAGCTTGAACCACAGATAAATTTCACTAAGGGTGGGGTGAGGGTTACTCAAAAAGAACTTGACAAGTCTTTTAAAGATATCGACTTCATTATAACATAACGTGACTGATTGTTACCACGCTCTTAACTGGGCCAACACTTGTTGGCTTCCAAGAAAGACTAATATAGTTGATATGGTTCTAGCGGCCTTCTAGCACAGGGTCTCATGAGGCAGGGATTCTAGCCAATGGCTGTGCAAGACATGAGGTCTGTTAGTGATTCTTTTTTTCCTCTGCAGAATAGGTCTTTCTACATTCCAGTTCCTTTCTACCCCAATAAATAAGGTGGCGATTCTCTCAGTGAGTTGTACTATTGGTTTAAACAGCCAACTGTCTCTTTAAAAGGACTTTTGTTTAAATTCCTTTAATAAAAAGTCTTTTCAAAAAAATCTTTTATTTTTTATTTTTTATTTTTTATCCCATATGTTTACTCTGATCGTGGAACTTTGTCATTTTGACCTTCTCTGCTGATTAAAATATTCTTCATCATCAGCACCTACTGCTCTCCTCTCCTGGTGTCTCTCCGGAAGGGGTCTTCTCTAGCTCTTCTAGCAGGAGATGGGCACTTCCCCTCTACCCCTGTTGCCAGACTAACCTTACCTGTCCTGCAGGGTCAGGTCGGCCTGGCTTTTTATCTGTTGTTCTCCTCTGAGTGGTTAGATTTTCATAGATCCCGTGCTTTGCTTTTGTCAGGATTTACCTGGATTATCAAAACCCTTTTCTTGTGCCAGTGAATCCTAAGAAACAGTCCTAATGAGAGAACCAGGAACTCAAACAGATCATATTTATCCTGAATGTTCTGTCCAAAATGAAAAATTCATTTCAGAGGAGCCTCAAGATCTCTGAGAAGGGAAGTTTCACCAACTCTGTCATGTAGGGGCATCAATTCCGAATCCGTGTCAATTGTCCTACTTTCCCAGCTAGTAATTCTCTACCTCTCAAAGCCCACTCTCAACCGTTTCCTCTTTCAAAGGCAGTTGCTCTTAGAGTCTGCACATGGCACTTGGGGCCTGCTGGTCGTTGGCTACTGCCCTCTGTACCTTGGGTCTAACAGCTGCGGGGCATCAAGATGAGCATGTCTCTTGTTATAGGACTTAATATAGTTTGGGGCACATGGTAAGCAATAATCACTTCTTTAGTTGATCCAAGTGTTGGATCTTTGTTAATTATTCTACTACCACAATTTACTTGTTCTAAGATTTGTCCCCCCCCATTTTAATATCTCTTAAGGTGGCACTCACCTTGCACTTGATGATATATCCTACTTTAACTGACAGCATTTCTCTTTCTTAGTCGAACATAAACTATAGTGCATATTACCTTTGATGAAAGCTAGGATGCAATTAAATACTCTATTATGGTTACGATCCTAATCCAATCCATTACTCTAACACTGACTACTACATAACCCTGTTGTTGACACTAATGTGGACTTTAAACCAATACCTGATCCTGACTGTAAACCTGACACTGGCTCTAGTCTTCACCTGACCCTGACTCAGGCAAACACCAGAACCTAACCCTGAACCTAAAAGTGACCCTGACCCTGACCCTAACTCTATCCCTAAACCTAACCCTCCCTGACACTAACACGGGCCCTGACCCGAAACCTAACGATGAACCTAACCCTAAAACTAACCCCTAACATTATCCCTGACACTGACCCTAACCCGGTCTAACCCTAACCCTCAACCTACCTCTTCCCTAACCCTAACCACACTTTAACAATAATCCAGATCCTCTCCATGACCATGATCTTAACCCTAACTCTGAAATTTGCCTTTGTCAGATCTTAAACTTAAACCTGACCCTGGCCTTGACCTTAACACTGACCCTAACCCTGACTGTAAACCTAACTCTGATGCAAACCCTTATCCTGAACAGAATCGTAACCCTAAAGCTCACCCTGATCCTGAACCTACTCATAAAACAGAACCTAAACATAAAGCTGACCTTACCATAACTATGAACCTAACCCTGACCCTGACCCTACCGAGACACTAAACCTGTCCTAAACCTAACCCTGAACTGACATGACCTTGCCCCCAAACAAAAACTTGAACCTGACCCTAAATCTGACCATCATCCTGAACCTGACACTAAACCTAACAGTCACCCTAACACTGACCCTGCCCTGACTCTGACCATAACCCTAACCATGACCCTACTGTGAGCATGACCCTAAACCTAACCATGAACCTAACCCTAATCCTGACCCCTACCCTAAGCCTCGCTAACCCTGACCCCAACGAGGTCTAAACCTAAACCTGACCCTAAGTCTTTCTTCTCCCTAACCCTAACACTAACCTGGTCTAAACCCAGCTCTGTTCCCTCCAGTGGGGACAACAGCTGCACCCAGGCCTCCCAAGAGCTGGGGGAAGGCTGTATGGGGGTCACTGGATGGGCACTGCATTGAGTGGAGTGTGAGCCTTGAGCAGCTTGGGGACCAGCGGCTCAGGGAGCTCTGGTGGAGCAGAAAGTTTGGTAAGGAGCCCCCAGGCAGTGGTGACCTCACTTCCCTGACGACAGAGCCCAACAGAATTGGAACCCATGTATCCAGGCACCCCATAAAGAGAAAACCCTCCTGCCCAGCTCATTTCTAGGCACATCCTAAAGGAAGCAACATGTTCTTCTGCTGTACTGAAGCCGAGAGGATGCAGGGAGAAGAGAGCTCGCCGCTTTACATGTCCCCTCCCTGGCAGGTCATATCAGGTTTCACCAACGCCTCAGGCCCTTTAGCTAATAAAATCAAAAGGTGACACCAGGGGGCTCAGAGTCAGAGAGTCCCACACCTTCTGATCCACTGGTGTAGCCCTAGGTCTCTTCGCAGTCTCTCTCTCACTGTGTGTGTGTGTGTGTGTGTGTGTGTGTGTGTGTGTGCACGCCTCTGAGTGTCTGTGTCTTTGTGTGTATAGAGGACCTGGCCATGCCATCATGGGTGGAGATGCCCCAAGCAGGATCAGGCTGATGAGGGGTTAGATGTCTGGTGGGCAAGTCATTTTCACACCCCAGTTTAAGGCTGGTTAAGTGGGATCGGGCGGAGGGTCTACACCCTTCTGCCCAGGGTTTATCCGGAGACCTTGAAGGAATGGGTCATGACCGTGGAGCGGGGCTATACCGAACAGTAACCACTAACCCTGACCCTGACACTGACTGTGATCCTGCACCAAACCCTAAACCAAGCCCTGAGCCTGATCCTGACCCTGACACTGACCGTGATCCTGACCTGAACCCTAAGCCTAAACCTAAGCATGACACTGACCCTGATGTGGACCCTGAACCTAGTCCTAACTCTGACATTACCGTAAACATGACTCATACCTAACCATGACACTGACCCTGACCCTAATCCTAACCCTGACGCTGACCGAACCCTGACCCTAACCATCACCCTGACTGTGACTGTGAGCCTCACCGTAACCTTAAACCTAGTGGTAACTCTAACCATGACCCTAATACGGACCCTGAACCTTCACCTCATTGTGACCTGAACCGAACACTAACCCGTACCCTAAACCAAACACTAACCCTGACCTTATGCTGTCTAACCCTAACATTAACCATAACCCTACTTCTAACTCTAACCCTAACCCCAATCCCAAACCCTCCCGCCAAAACCTAACTGTGACACTGAACCGAACATTGACCCTAAACCAAAGCCTGACGCTAAACCTGACCCTATCCCTGACCTTCACCTGACCCAGACCCTGACCCTGACCCTAATCCTAACCATGACACTAACACTGACCACTACATAATCCTGTCCCTGACCGGAATGTGGACTTTAAACCAATACCTATACCTGACCCTAAACCTGACACTGGCGCTAAACTTCACCCTGACCCTGACCCAGACCATGACCATAAACCTAACCCTGACCCTTACAGTGACCCCGACCCTGACCTGAACAACAAACTGACCCTGACTGTGAGCCTGACCCTAACACTTACCCTAAATGTAATCCTGACCCTGACACTAACACGGGCCCTCCCCAGAATCCTATCGCTGAACCCAACCCTAACACTAACCACTAAACCCTAACCCCACTATAACAATAATCCTGACCCTCTCCCTGAACCTGATCATAACCCTAACTCTGAACTTTGCCTATGTCAGCCCTTAACCTTAAACTTGACCCTGGCTTTGACCTTAACACTGAACCCTAACCCTGACTGTAAACGTAACTGTCACCCAATCCATGATCCTGACAGAATCATAACACTAAAGCTAACCCTGATCCTGAACCTACACATAAAACAGAACCTAAACATAAAGCTGACCTTAGCATAACCATGAACCTAACCCTGACCTGAACTAACCCTGACACTAAACCTGTCCCAAATCTAACCCTGACCCTGACATGAACCTTGCCCCCAAACCTAAACTTGAACCTGACCCTAAATCTGACCATGACCCTGAACCTGAACCTAAACCTAACCGTCACTAACACTGACCCTGACCCTGACCATAACCTTAACCGTGACCCTACTGTGAGCCTGACCCTAAACCTAACCATGAACCTAACCCTAACCCTGACCCCTACCCTAAGCCTTACGCTAACCCTGACCCCAATGACGTCTAACCCTAACCCTGATCCTAAGTCTTTCTTAACCCTAACCCTAACACTAAACTAGTCTATACGCAGCTCTGTTCTCTCCAGCGAGGACAACAGCTGCACCCAGGTCTCCCAGGAGCTTGGGGGAGGCTGTATGGGGGTCATTGGATTGGCACTGCATTAAGTGGAGGGTGAGCCTTGAGCAGCTTGGGGACCGGTGGCACAGGGAGCTCTGGTGAAGCAGGAAGTTTGGTAAGGAGCCCCCAGGCAGTGTTGAACTCACTTACCTGACGACAGAACCCAACGGAATAGGAACCTTTGTATCCAGGCACGCCATTAGAGAGAAAACCCCCCATCCAAGCTCATTTCAAAACAAATCCTAAAGGAAGCGACATGTTCTTCTGCTGTACTGAAGCCGAGAGAATGCAGGGAGAAGAGAGCTCGCCCGCCAGACACGTCCCCTCCATGGCAGGTCATATCAGGTTTCCCCAACGCCCAAGGCCCTTTGGCTAAAAAAATCAAAAGGTGACACCGGGGGCTCAGAGACAGAGAGTCCCACACCTTATGATCAACCAGTGTAGACCTAGGTCTCCTCCCCGTCTGTGTGTGTGTGTGTGTGTGTGTGTGTGCGTGTGTGTGTGTGCCTCAGGGTGTCCGTGTGTCTGTGTGTAAAGAGGACCTGGCCATGCCATCGTGGGTGGAGATGCCACAAGCAGGATCAGGCTGATGAGGGTTTAGATGTCTGGTGGGCAAGTTATGTTCATACCCCGGTTTAAGGCTGGTTAAGGGGGATCAAGTGGAGGGTCTACACCCTTATGCCCAGGGTTTATCCTGAGACCCTGAACGGATGGGTCCATGACCCAGGAGCGGGGCTAACCCTAACAGTAACCACTAATCCTGACCCTGACACTGACTGTGAGCCTGCCCCAAACCCTAACCCAAACCTTGACCCTGACCCTGACCCTATCTGTGATCCTGACCGGAACCCTAAACCTAAACCTAAGCCTGACACTGACCCTGATGTGGACCCTGAACCTAAACCTAACATTGATATTACTGTAACCAAGACTCATAACTAACCATGACCCTGACCATGACCCTAATCCTAACCCTGACGCTGACATAACCCTGACCCTAACCCTACCCATGACCGTGACTGTGAGCCTGACCCTAACCCTAAACCTAAATGTATCTCTAACCATGACCCTAATACGGACCCTGAACCTAAACCTAACGTTGACCCTGACCCTAACACTAACCCCTACCCTAAACCAAATCCTAACCCTGACCTTACGCTGTCTAACGCTAACCCTAACCATAACCCTACTTCTAACTCTAACTCTAACCCCAATCCCAAACGCTACCGACAAACCTAACTGTGACACTGAACCGAACATTGACCCTATACCAAAGCCTGACCCTAAACCTGACCCTGGCCCTGACCTTTACCTGACCCTGACCCTGACCCTTATCCTAACCATGATACTAACACTAACCACTACACTATCCTGTCACTGACCCGAATGTGGACTCTAAACCAATACCTATACCTGACCCTAAACCTGACACTGGCGCTAAACTTCACCATGACCCTCACCCAGACCATGACCATAAATCCAACCCTGACGCTAACAGTGACGCCGACCCTGACCTGAACACTAAACCTGACCATGACTGTGAGTCTGACCCTAACACTAACCCTAAATGTAACCCTGACCCTGACACTAACACGGGCCCTACCCCGAATCCTATCGCTGGTCCCAACCCTAACACTAACCACTAACCCTACCACAGACCCTGATCCTAACAAGCTCTAACCCTAAACGTCAACCAAACGCTAACCCTAACACTAACCCTAACTTTAACAATAACCCTGACCCTATACCTGACTATGATCATAACCCTATCCCTGAACTTTGCCTATACCAGACCCTGACCCTATACGTGACCCTGGCCCTGAGCCTAAACCTAACCATGACCCTAACACTGAGCACTACATAACCCTGTCGCTGACCTGAATGTGGACTTTAAACCAATACCTGATCCAGACCGTAAACCTGACACTGGCCCAAGACTTCACCCTGACCCTGACCCAGACCATGACCATAAATCTAACCCTGACCCTGGCAGTACCCTGACCCTGACCTGAACACTAAACCTGACCCTGACTGTGAACCTGACCCTAACTCTAACCCTAAATGCAACCCTGACCCTGACACTAACACGGGCCCTCCCCAGAATCCTATCGCTGAACCAAACCTAGCACTAATCCCTAACCCTACCACGGACCCTGATCCTAACAAGTTCTAATCCTAACCGTCCACCAAACGCTAACCCTAACACTAAACCTAAACTTTAACTTTAACTTTGACCCTATACTTGACTTTGATCATAACCCTATCTCTGAACTTACCTATACCAGACCCTGACCCTATACCTGATCCTGGCCCTGAGCCGAAACCTAACCATGACCCTAACACTGACAATGATATAACCCTGTCGCTGACCCGAATGTGGACATTAAAATAATACCTGATCCTGACCGTAAACCTGACAATGGCCCTAGACTTCACCCTGACCCTGACCCAGGCAAACACCAGAAACGTAACCCTGACCCTAACAGTGACCCTGACCCTGACCCTAACCATAACCCTGACACTGAATGTGAGCCTGACCCTAACTCTAACCCTAAACGTAACCCTGACCCTGACACTAACACGGGCCCTGACCCGAAACCTAATGCTGGACCTAACCCTAAAACTAACCCCTAACATTATCACTGACACTGACCCTAACCTGGTCTAACCCTAACCCTCAACCTACCTAGCCCTAACCCTAACCCCACTTTAACAATAATCCTGACACTCTACCTGACCCTGATCATATCATACCCCTATCTCTGAACTTTGCCTATGTCAGACCTTAACCTTAAACTTTACCCTGGCCTTGACCTTAACACTGACCCTAACCCTGAATGTACACCTAACTCTGACCCAATCCAAGATCCTGAACAGAATCGTAACCCTAAAGCTAACCCTGATTCTGAACCTACTCATAAAACAGATCCTAAACATAAAGCTGACCTTACCATAACCATGAACCTAACCCTGACCCTGACCCTAACCCTGACACTAAACCTGTCCCAAACCTAACCCTAACCCTGACATGAACCTTGCCCCCAAACCAAAACTTGAACCTGACCCTAAATCTGACCATGACCCTGAACCTGACTCTAAACCTAAAGGTCACCCTAACACTGACCCTGACCCTGACTCTGACCGTTACGCTAACCGTGACCCTACTGTGAGCCTGACCCTAAACCTAACCATGAACCTAACCCTAACCCTGACCCCTACCCTAAGCCTTACGCTAACCCTGACCCAACGACATCTAAACCTAACCCTGACCCTAAGTCTTTCTAAAACCTAACCCTAACACTAACCTAGTCTAAACCCAGCTCTGTTGTCTCCAGCGAGGACAACAGCTGCACCCAGGCCTCCCAAGGGCTGGGTGGAGTCTGAATGGGAGTCACTGGATGGGCACTGCATTGAGTGGAGTGTGAGCCTGAGCAGCTTGCGCACCGGTGGCTCAGGGAGCTCTGGTACAGCAGGAAGTTCGGTAAGGAGCCCCCAGGCAGTGGTGACCTCACTTCCCTGACGACAGAGCCCAACGGAATTGCAACCCATGTATCCAGGCAACCCATTACAGAGAAAAACCCCCTGCCCAGCTCATTTCTAGGCACATCCTAAAGGAAGCGACATGTTCTTCTGCTGTACTGAAGCCGAGAGGATGTAGGGAGAAGAGAGCTCGCCCGCCAGACACATCGCCTCCCTTCAGGTCATATCATGTTTCCCCAATGCCTCAGACCCTTTGGCTAATAAAATCAAAAGGTGACACCAGGGGGCTCAGAGTCAGAGAGTCCCACACCTTCTGATCCACGGGTGTAGCCCTAGGTCTCTTCCCCGTTTCTCTGTGTGTGTGTGTGCCTCTGGGTGTCTGTGTGTCTGTGTGTAAAGAGGACCTACCATGCCATCGTGGGAGGAGATGCCCCAAGCAGGATCAGGCTGATGAGGGTTTAGATGTCTGGTGGGCAAGTTATGTTCACACACCAGTTTAAGGCTGGTTAAGTGGGATCGGGTGGAGGGTCTACACCCTTCTGCACAGGGTTTATCCTGAGAGCCTGAACGGATGGGTCCATGACCGAGGAGCGGGGCTAACCCTAACAGTAACCACTAACCCTGACCCTGACACTGACTGTGAGCCTGCCCCAAACCCTAACCCAAATGCTGACACTGACCCTGACCCTGACACATTATGCCCCGCGATTGCTTAAGTACGAAGAGGGCACAAACACGCATTGTGACCCTCAGCGTGAGTCCTGTCCTCTAGTAAGTCCTCTCAGTGGCTGGACCATTAGACGTCATAATGGGCTTGCCATGCCCCTAGGCCCCAAGTTTTAACCAGCTTTCTGGTTGTCCCCTCGCCCCTCCCCAGTGCTCTGCTCTGGAAACTCTGTTTTGGTGGGACACCTGAGGTAAAAACAAAACAAAACCAACTCCTCCCATCTCAAAGAATAACCCCAAGCTCTTCGGATCGGGCCAAATGCCCAGAGAGGAAGACTCGTCCATGGCCCATGAGGCCACCCGGACATTCCACGGCCATCAGTGACACAATATCCAGAGACAAAATCTTGAGCAAGCGTCTCACACTTGCCCCCTTGTTCATATCCTGAAGAGTTCTCCTCACTGTCTGTAGATCAGTCCTGCAATACCTACGACCCGAAACCTAAGCCGAGTTTGTGTTTTCAGACAACTGTCCCCACAGCCCTGGCCCACAAAACCTACAGGCACAGGTTCTTGGAGCCAAACCTGAGGACTGTACCTGGGAATTCTGCCCATTCCATTGGCCACAAACCTAGAAATAGGATGATAAACCTCCAAAGTGCCCGGGGCCATCCCAATAGTGTTGACTGCCCAGGAAAAACAAGGGCGGTCTGACACCAGCTGAGCATCTACCTGCACTTAGACCCGTGGACAGATGTCCCCAGAGGTAAATTGCAGTGAGCAGGCCCCTAGATCCTAATCGGATCCATTGCTTTGTTGTCCAGGCATCTCTCCTCAGAGGCCTGGATTCCAATAGCAGCATATGGCTGTTTCTTGAGGCACCCATCAGAAGAAATCTCGTCTCCACGTGGGAATCTTGCACGTTGGAGCTGAGTCAAAGCCTCTGGTTAGGAGAACCCTTCAGGGACCCTGTGCCACTGCCTCATTCCAAGTTCTCCATGGACACAAACCCACATTAGGACCCATCCACAAGAGAGTCCATTTCAACTCAACCCTCTCAGTTTCTCCCCCAGATCCAGCAGATCTAACCTGTCTTGTCACTAGGACACAAGAGGAATGAGAGTGGGGTTTCCCAGCCATCCATCCTTAGAACCCTACTCGGAATCGATCCGTATGGGAAGTCCTGGAGCCAACCAACAGGTCTCAATCGCCCTGCAGAAGAATCTTTATGGTTTGGAGCATCTCACAACTCCCATCGTGGGAAAAATTCCATGGCCTCGTGATCCACCACCTCTTCATGAAGAGGGCCATAAGGGACAAAAACTCCAACCTGAGCGTTTGTCAGATCCTCACCTGATTTCAGATGCACGAGATCTTGTTTCATCTGCAGAGCGTACCTGCCATGCCCTTGCCCAGACCCTAAGGTTGCTTGGGGTCTCAGACTTCTGTTCTCAACTCCTGGCCCACAAGCCCTCCATTTTGGCAATTCCAGAACTACAATGCAGCCCTCTGCCTGCCCTCCAGAAGAAAAAACATTGCCGTCTGGGGCTAAACAGAAACCCCTAAAATATATGGGGGAAATATCCCCAGAAAAACAGCTATAATAACTGGCTGCTCTTTATTGATCCAGATCCTGCGGTAGGCAAAGAAGAGCTGGTTTTAGCCAGAGGATGATCTCCGTTTGTCTTCATGATCTGGCATTTCCTGCAAGCCAGTCATGGGGCTCTGCACTAGAGCTGCAAATGCTGGGGGGTCCTCACTGTCCCTTTTCTCTTCTCAGGGGGACAACGGGCATGTCCATGATGCAGTGTGACAGGCTTTACCACAGGGAGATAAAAGACTGCCAAGGGTAGGTTGGAGCTAGGAAAAACCACTTAGGAACAGATTTTCAGGGGAGGTGATAGACAAGGGCAAAGCGAAGAATGAGGATGAGTGTGTCAAGTTTCAAAGTGCCAGGAGGCAGCACAGTGCATTCAGGAAACTACAGCAAGTTCATGACAACCGACAGCTGATCTGGCAGCATCACCTGGGGATGGAGGCTGAGCCCCGGGGTTAACAATGGGGTGAGATGGTTTGTATACTATGGCGAGGAGGTGAGGTACTACACTGTGGGGGCACAGGGAGCTACGGGAGGATTTCAAATATTAGAATCGTAACCATAATAGTGTATTTAATTGCATCCTAGCTTTCATCAAGGGTAAGATGCACTATAGTTTATGTTCGACTAAGAAAGAGAAATGCTGTCAGTTAAACTAGGATATGTCATCAAGTGCAAGGTGAGTGCCATCTTAAGAGATATTAAAATGGGGGGGTGGAAAAATCTTAGAACTATAAATTGTGGTACTAGAATAATTAAGAAAAGTTCGAATACTTGGATCAACTAAAAAAGTGATTATTGCTTACCATGTGCCCCAAACTATATTAAGTCTTAGAACAAGAGACGTTCTCATCTTGATGCCCCGCAGCTGTTAGACCCAAAGTACAGAGCGCATTAGCCAATGACCAGCAGGCCCCAAGTGCCATGTGAAGACTCTAAGAGTAACTGCCTTTGAGAGCGGAAACGGTTGAGATTGGGCTTTATGAGGTAGAGAATTATTAGCTGGGAAAGTAGGAAAATTGACAAAGAATCGGAATTGATGCCCCTACATGACAGAGTTGGTGAAACTTCCCTTCTCAGAGATCTTGAGGCTCCTCAGAAATGTATTTTTCATTTTGGACAGAACATTAAGGATAAATATGATCTGTTCGAGTTCCTGGTTCTCATCAGGACTGTTTCTTAGGCTTCACTGGCACAAGAAAAGGGTTTTGATAGTCCAGGGTAAATCCTGACAAAAGGAAAGCACGGTATCTATGAAAAACTAACCACTCAGAAGAGAACAACAGATAAAAGGCCAGAAGGACCTGACCCTGCAGGATAGGTAAGGCTGGTCCGGCAACAGGGGTAGAGGGGAAGTGCCCATCTCCTGCTAGAAGAGCTAGAGAAGTCCCCTTCTGGAGAGACCACCAGGAGAGGAGAGCAGTAGGTGCTGATGGTGAATATTTTAATCAGCCGAGAAGGTCATAATGACAAAGTTCCACGATCAGAGTAAACCTATGGGATTAAAAAATAAAAAATAAGAAAAATATTTTTTTTAAAAAGACCTTTTTTTTAAGGAATTTAAACAAAAGTCCTTTTTAAGAGACAGTTGGCTGTTTAAACCAAAAGTACAACTCACTCACTGAGAGAATTGCTGCATTATTTATTGGGGTAGAAAGGACCAGGAATGTAGAAAGACCCATTCTGCAGAGGAAAAAATAGCATCACTAACAGGCCTCATGCCTTGCACAGCCAGTGGCTAGAATTCTTGCCTCATGAGACCCTGTGCTAGAAGGCCGCTAGAACCATCTCAACTATGTTAGTCTTTCTTGGAAGCCAACAAGTGTTTGCCCAGTTAAGAGCACGGTAACAATCAGTCACATTATGTTATAATGATTGTCGATATCTTTAAAAGCCTTGTCAAGTTCCTTTTTGAGTAACCCTCACTACTCCCTTAGAGAAATTTATCTGTGGTTCACCTCTTTGAAATACCTCATTGTTGTTCCACATTTATCATAGCCAAAAAAAAAAAAAAAAAGCTTTTTATTAACAAAGTGTTCAGAAGGGGGCGCCACTGTAAAGAATGAGAGTTTTCGCTGCCGGGACAATTTTGTTGCAGAAACAGCTGAAAGAAATCAGGTCAGAATGAGCCAAGGGCTGGAGGCATTTTTAAAATTACAAAAACCGAACCAAATCAAACCAAAACAAAAATCAAAAATCAAAACCAATTGCCAAGATTTCAAGCTTGCTACTAAAGGCATGACATTCTCCTAAGACATGCGAGTGACTTGATCAATATATTTATATATTTATATTTGAAGAAGAAGGAACTATTTGATGCAGTAAATCCACGTTGATTAAAAATTACCAGATATGGGGTCCCCTGCGTGGCTCAGTGGTTTAGGCCTCTGCCTTCGGCTCAGGTCATGATTTCAGGGTCCTGGGATGGAGCCCCACATCGGGCTCTCTGCTCAGCGGGGAGCCTGTTTCCCCCTCTCTCTCTGCCTCCCTCTCTACCTACTTGTGATCTGTCTGTCAAATGGGTAAATAAGATCTTAAAAAAAAGAATTACTAGATGTGAAATACATCGAGGGTATGGGAAGGAAAATGATTTCACCTGATCTGACTAGGAAGTGGTTGAAGCCTGAATTAAAGGGCTACAAAAAGAGTAAAGACCTGGGAAATATATGGGGAAAAATCCCTGGACAAACAGCAATAATAACTGGCTGCCCTTTATTGATCCAGATCCTGCGGTAGGCAAAGAAGAGCTGGTTTTAGCCAGAGGATGATCTCCGTTTCTCTTCATGATCTGTCATTTCCTGCAATCCAGGCATGGGGCTCTGCACTAGAGCTGCAAATGCTGGGGGGCCCTCATTGTCCCTTTTCTCTTCTCAGGGGGACAACGGGCATGTCCATGGTGCAGTGTGACAGGCTTTACCACAGGGAGATAAAGGACTGCCAAGGGTAGTTTGGAGCTAGGAAAAACCACTTAGGAACAGATTTTCAGGGGAGGTGATAGACAAGGGCAAAGCGAAGAATGAGGATGAGTGTGTCAAGTTTCAAAGTGTCAGGAGGCAGCACAGTGCATTCGGGAAAAGACAGCAAGTTCATGACAACCAACAGCTGATCTGGCAGCATCACCTGGGGATGGAGGCTGAGCCCCGGGGTTAACACTGGGGGTGAGAAGGTTTGTATACTATGGCGAGGAGGTGAGGTACTACACTGTGGGGGCACAGGGAGCTACCGGAGGATTTCAAATATCAGAATCGTAACCATAATAGTGTATTTAATTGCATCCTAGCTTTCATCAAGGGTAAGATGCACTATAGTTTATGTTCGACTAAGAAAGAGAAATGCTGTCAGTTAAACTAGGATATGTCATCAAGTGCAAGGTGAGTGCCACCTTAAGAGATATTAAAATGGGGGGGTGGAAAAATCTTAGAACTATAAATTGTGGTACTAGAATAATTAAGAAAAATAATACAAGAACACTTGGATCAACAAAAAAATTGATTATTGCTTACCATGTGCCCCAAACTATATTAAGTCTCCAAAAATTTTATATTATTTGACAGGTCAGATATATATAAAATTACATTTAAAGTTTTAAAAATATCAGCAAATATTTTCATTTAAATGCAAATTTCAAGGAAAATCTACTTTTCCAAACACGACTTTTTATCCTATTGTTTTTTAATTTTGTCGACAACTGATAAAAAGTTTAGCAAGATGATAAATATTTGATAGAAAAAAATGATTAATAGATGTAGGTTCAAATTATTATGTTCCATTAAAAATGATTTATTTTTTGATGAACATCTGTTTGGTAATATGTTGTATCCAGATATAGTAAATTAATAACATATATAAAATTATAGGGAAATGACACCTTCCATTCCAATATGAGTAGAGCTTTTAAATGCTATTTGTCACAACCTGTTATCTTGTCATTATGTAGCATTATGTAACATTTAAAAAATGTATACTCTTCACTTTGAAGTCTTTTAGAAATCTAAAATATGACTTTCTATGGTTTGTGTTTCCATATTCCTTTATTGCCAGTTTGAACAAATCCACATGCTTTGATTCAAAGGTAATAAATTCCTCTTATTTGGAAAAATGATGTTTATTTTTGTTCTCTCACCCTTAGCAGGTGGTTTCATTTTAGCACACTTCAGAGTTATAATTTCATGCTTATTAAAAACATTTATTATGATCTACGTAGATGAATGAAACTTTTATTTATTAAATTATTTGCCAAAAAAATCTGTTATTTTTAAAAATGTATTTCCTTTGAAGGGCTATTTTAGAGCATTCAGAGAGGATCTAGGAGTGTGGTATTATGCAATTTTTAAGTAGGTATGAAATGGTTATTTATATGATTGTTTCTTTAAGGCTTATGTATATTGTCCATTATATGCTATAAAATATTTTGAAAGTAAATTTAAGGCATGTTTTACCTAGTTTCTATTTTGGAAAAAAATATTGAAATGACTTATGAAATTCAGTATACTCTCAACATTATTTTTTTCTGAAATTTACAAATTGTCTACTGAACCTATTATATGGCAGATATTTTCCAAAGTGGTGGTATCATGATATATGCCAACAACAGTTTAGATTTTTTGTTGCTTCTCAATCTAGCTCCGACGAAGTACAATTAGCCTTTATAATTTTAGCCATTCTAATAGATATGTAAGCATGTCTCATTATGATTTTAATTTGTATTTCTTTAATGTCTAAATGTTGAGTAATTTGTCATGTACTTATAAGCCATCCATATCCTTTTGGTGACATGTCTCTGCAATAATTTTCTTCACATGTAAAATTGGATACTCTGTTTGGTTATTAGTAAGGTTTTTTATTTTTATTCATTTTTTTAATAATCAGAATAGATGTCCATTATCAGATATATAATTTGCAAATCCCTTCTCCATCTTTACGGTTTCTCAATGGAGCTTTGATAGCTGTGTCTTTCAAGAAAGTGCTACTTCTTTCCTGGTACACGGAGGAATGACTAGAACATTATCAATGTTGACCTTTGCAAAGAAAATTATGGCTTAAGATATATGTAGACTGCGGTTGTTGGGAGTGTTCTGTAATATCAAGCATATCTAGTTAGTTGATAATTTTGTTCAAGTCTTACATATCTTACCAATTTGATGACCATTTGTCTATATAATCTTAAAATAAAGGTGTTGAAATTTTTTCCATTTCTCTTCTAAGGTAGAAGTTATGATTTTTGTTCTTAGTTTTTCCCTATATATCCCCAAATCTGTTATTAAGTATTAAAAGTCAAGAATTATTATACTCCCTGAGGAATTCATCCTTTTACTATTCTGTAATTTTGACTTGATCTTTATGTCTGATAATGAAATTTGCTTTAAAATCACTTTTCATTATCTTGATATAACCACCAAAGTTATAGTGTGATTAGTGTTAATATAGCATATTTTTTCTTTTTCTTTTTAAAGCACTTCTATATTTAATCCTGACCAAAAAAAACAAAACAAAACAAAACAGCTTTTTAGCTCTGGAAGCACATTTCTAAATTATCTTTTTTTTTTAAATGAAGCAGTAGCAATTATTGTTAAGGGACCTAAACTGAAAGTACGTTTAGAAATTTATTTATTTATTTAAGAAAAGATTTTATTTTGTTTATTGACAGCAAGAGAGAGAAAGAGAGAGAGAGAGAGGAAGTGCACAAGCGGGGGGAATCACGTGCAAAGGGAGAGGAAGAAGCAAGCTCCTTGGGGTGCAAGTAGTCCCATGCAGGGCTGGAGCCCTGTACACTGGAATCATGACCTCAGCCAAAGGCAAACATCTGCTTAAACAGCTGAGTCATCCAGGCACCCCTAGAAAATTTTTTTAAAAAAAGACCTTTTAAAAACATTTTGTTTCTTTTTTTTTTTAATATTTTATTTATTTGAGAGACAGAGAGATAGGAAGAGGAACTATAAGCAGGGCAGAGGGAGAAGGAAAAGCAGGTTTCCCACTGAGCAGAGAGCCTGATGTGGGGCTCCATCCCAGGACCCTGGGATCATGACCTGAAAAGAAGGGACACTTATGGAGGAAGCCACCCAGACACCTCTTTTCTTTGTTTTTAATATATGGCAACTGATGCTTCCCAGGCACGAGGAGCATATTACCCATTGATTAAATCTTTGATAACAACCTATTTAAAAAGGTGTGTAAATATATACTTACTCAGATTTATACACTTTGTGTTTTCTTCATAGTTTGGGGCTGGACCCCATGGTCACAACACTGCTTTCAGCCTTTGCCTTCCCATCTTTTGATACCAGGTATTTGGTCAGCAATGCAAATTAGTATCAAAATTAATAAGCACTTGGCACCATATCTCTGGAGCAGGGGTTGCTCTTAGCCAAGGCCCACAGCAGTTGACCTCCCCTCACTAGTGCTATAGCCCCAAGGACTAGGTCCCTGCCACCAGAACTCAGTCTTACATGTTATGCTAAGCAGACAAAACCAAAACAGGAAAGCTCCAACAGCTTTCACTGGCATGCATCATCTCCCACTCCCTCGACGTCCAGGCAGTACCAGATGCCAGGGAGGGGTCTTGGTCCAACATATGGGCGGGAAGGAAGTAGCCACGTGCAAGAACCTGCCTCTCTGTGCCTTTCTTTCATGAGCAGGTTGTAAGGAGGAGGAAGAGGAAGGGGAAGAGAGGTGAACTTCAAGGGGTGAAGGCCTCAGGTAGGCAGCTGGCTCCTGCCAGTAGGAAAGGGACAAAGGAGAAGGCAGTGAGTCTTGCAGGGAGGGTGGGGGGTAAGAGTTACAGCTTATGACGGAATCTGGACAGGAGTAATAGGGATACTAGTCATTTGAGTCCACCATTGGCAAGCTGGGCTGGGTGTCAGGGCAGATAGGCCTCCCTGGGCAACAGCACATGAGAGAAGGTGGAATTCTTCTCTGAGGAGCAGGTGGAGCTTCAGGTGTTGGGAAAGCATAGACAGTATTGTTCCAGGGCCAAGGACAGGTCCAGGTACTCCTGGTTGGAGGTCAAGGCCACAGTATGATCCAGGTCTTCTACCAGCAGCTTGAAGGAACCACATGCCAGCCACCCCTCATTATTGTGTATAACTCTCTGGTGCACTTATTGGCTTATCCATCAAATGACTCCTTCAGCAGCTTGAAAGCCACCTCCACAGGCACTCCAGGATATGGGAGGCTTCCAGATTGAAGATTTTGGACAGGATCACCCCAAAAGACCAGAAGTCACTCTGGTGGATGTAGCTCTGGTCAAACATGGCCTTAGGGACCATCCACTTCACAGGCAGTCCACTGTTGGTTGTCTTTTTATAGTAACTGATGTGGTGAAATCTCTGGCAAGGCTGAAGTCTGAGATCTTTATCATGTTGTCCTTTGTCACCAGCACTTCCCTGGTGGCAAGGTCTTGGTGTATGCACTTCTTGGAGGCAAGGTACTCCATGCCTCAGGCTACCTGATAGGCACAGGATACCAGGTCCTTGGAGGAGAGTTGCTCTGCTGTATTGTGGCTGATATTGTAACAGTACTCCAGGTCAGGAGGCCTCTGGGCCTGCAGGTACTCCTGTATGTTGTCTTTGGAGGCATATTCCATGAGAGTGTACGAAGGACCATCCTGTGTGCAGAACCCATCAGGTTGATGGTGTCCTTGTGCTGACCAATCATCTTCATCATCTCCATTTCTGAGATTAGGTTTAACAGGTCTTTCTCTGTAGCATTTGACTTCAACATCTTCACAGACACTTTAGTCAAATGGTTGGATTTGTCTTTGTCCAGCCCAATGGCCTCCTCCAACACCATCTGCCCAAAGTAGGCCCGTCTTAGGGGTCTGCCTAAACTGCCTACAACCAGCCTGTCTCAAGGCAGTTATGAACTCTAGATTATCCTCAAAAACATTAAACCACAAGCTAAAAATTCTATTCACTAGGTCTCTCTCGCAGTTCTAATTTTCTTATCTTTCATCATTTATCTTTTTCCTAATTCTTATTTTCAGTATAGTTTATTTTGCTTCCAGGTGTTTCCCCTGGTTTCTGTATGCTGTTTCATAGGGAAGAATTATCCTGTCATAAAATTATTTCTTGAGCATTCATTACATCTCTCAGTTAAAATGGGTTCTTTTATGGTATTGATTCATTTGAGTTTTCTCAAAATGGGAAGAATTTTCAAAATGGTGTTTTCCTCAAGGTTCAGAGTATGTCTTAGCCTCATCTTTAAGCTTTTTGAAATTCACTTTACAGATTCTTGTCCCTCTTTTTATCTTTTTAAAATAAAATGTTTTATTTTTACTATTTTTTTATTTGAGTATAGTGATATTCAGTGTTACATTGGTTTCAGGTTTTCAATATCTCCATACATTATTCTATGATCACTATAAATATAGCCACCATCTGTCACCATATAACACTATTATAATATCATTGATTATATTCTCTACACTGTCCCAGATCTCTTTTTAAAATCTCTAATTTTTATGTTTTCTGTTATTCCAATTTTCAACCATCATTTTACATGGTTACTTTAATAAAATATGCCTGATTACACACTCTTTGCTGAAAATCTCTTTTTTTTTAAATTAACATATAATGTATTATTAGCCCCAGGGGTACAGGTCTGTGAATCGCCAGGTTTACACACTTCACAGCACTCACCACAGCACATACCCTCCCCAATGTTCATAACCCCACCACCCTCTCCCTACCCTCCCCACCCCCGGCAACTCTCAGTTTGTTTTGTGAGATTAAGAGTCTCTTATGGTTTGTCTCCCTCCTGATCCCATCTTGTTTCATTTACTCTTTTCCTGTCCCCCAAGCACCCACATTGCACCTCCAGTTCCTCATATCAGAGAGATCATATGATAGTGTCTTTCTCTGGTTGACTTATTTTGCTAAGCATAATACCCTCTAGTTCCATCCATGTCATCGCAAATGGCAAGATTTCATTTCTTTTGATGGCTGCATAGTATTCCATCGTATATATATATATATATATACCATTCATTTGTTGATGGACATCTAGGTTCTTTCCATAGTTTGGCTATTGTGGATATTGCTGCTATAAACATTTGGTGCACGTGCCCCTTTGGATCATATACTAGTCTTCTTTACCTCTATCAGAAGCCCAGGAAGCTTATTTATTTATTTCCTCACACAAACACATGATCCAATACAACGTTTTTTGTTGTTCAAATGTATTATAATGTCTTACCGCTTAACACTATGCTTACTGTTCTCTTTCACTGTCTGACTAAATCCTCATCATCACTATGCCATTTAATGACAAAGAACAATTGAACTCAGAGTTCTCTCCATATCAGGGAATGAAGACTCCACGCTTCTGTTTGTGCAGGTAAAATAAATGTTGATATTGTCTGTCCTGCACATACCCCATCCTGTTCACCGGAATATTCACCATCAAAATATATACAAAATAAAAACCATACCTCACCACTTCTATTACCACCTAGCATGCTAAAAACACCATGATATGTTCCTGAATTATTGACTTGATTGATAGCCCCACTTCCACACATACTGCACTCCTTTCTCCCTGCAAATTTATTTTGGTACAGCAACTTAACCTAAAAATCAAGTCAGATGATTTTATTCTGCTGTTGAAAGTCTTTTGGTATCTTCCCCTTTCATATTAAATAAAAACTGAAGGCGTTTCAATGTACTAGAAGGTACAATACGTTCTTCCTCTCTCCACCACTATAAACTCCTCATTGGCCTCCTTGCTTTTCCTCAAAAGTAACAGACAAGCTGTTCACACAAAGTCTATATACTTACTTGCTCTGCCTAGAGCAATCTTTTCCTTTAATATTTGTATAACACCCTCCTTCACTTCCTGGGTCTTTGTGCAAATAACATCTCCTAAATGAGATATAACCACCCAACACAAAATAAAATTAACTTTCATCCCAGCATCCTCCAATGGCTTTTACCTTTCTTGTATTTCTTTGTAACACTTATCGCCATCAACCATCAATCATTATTCTATTACTGGTTTATTTCCTTATTTGAGACAGAGAGAGAGAGAATTGGGAGGGTGCACAGAGGAAGAAGAAAACACCCCACTGCCTAGAAAGCCTGCTGGGGAGTTACATCCCAGGACCCTGAGATCATGACCCAAGCCAGAGGCAGTCATTCAATGGACTGAGCCACCAAAGCGCCCCTCTATTATTGGTTTATTTCACTATTATATTTCAAAAGAATGTAAGCTCTTTGTGGTCAGCTATTTTATATGTTTTATTAATTGAAGATTTCTCAGAAAGGTAGCTGGCAGATTGTAAGGGATCACTAAACTGTATTTTGTTGTTATTATTGGGCTCCTTTATGGGCTTTACCTCTTACGCTAGAAGTCTATCCTTCAGATGTAAGCAATAAGAATAGAACCCTGCTGCCGGGTTCAAATGAGTAAAAAGCCTGTATTAAGTGGATATTTTAAAAGCTAAATGAATGGCTTAATAGTTTTATATAGGGAGAAAGGGAACATATTTTCCACAGTTTAGAAGTGGAGTTCTTTTATAGAGTTCTTGTACAAGCCTACACTATTGAACGATAATGGGCAGTTGTACATTACAATTATACAAACACTTTGGTATTTATATCATTTTTTTTGTAATTCATGACTGGATCATTTGATTCCTTAGGAGCATTACAGCATTTCAACTTTTCACGTTCAACAAACTTATTGGGGTTGCTACCTTTTTTATTCAAATGGAGAAATAGTCATGATTTAATCTAAATAAAGTGTTATTGATTGTGTAGTTTTCTAGGAATGAGTCGCACATGCTAGTTTAAAAGTTTTGTTAAATTCCCAAGTCTGTCACCGATAAAAGCCTTTTGTAGATTAGTAACTTGATCAAAACAGAAAAGTTATGTAACACTCAATTGTTAAACTATCTTTGTTTCCATCTTGCATTGTAATAACGCCCATCTTAACTCTATTTAAGACAAGTCATCGACAAATGGCTTTCTGGCATTGATGGTATGATATGAAATCTAGTATAACTAAAAGTTTTTGGTTTTAGTAGCCTATAAATCAATTTAGAAAAATATATGTATTTGAATATAAGATAAAGTTTTAAATTATTTGGCAATAGTAAACTAAACTTTTTTTGTAAATTTTTATTTTCTAAAATTTCATTGAGCTCTTTTGCATATTGAAACAATTTACAAAAAGTTAAGGTTTATTTACCCCAATTCAAAATTATTAGGAATATAATCATAGAGGTTGAAGTATTTAAAATATTGAACCCAAAATATTTTATTAGGTAAATTCATGAATGCTGAGCATTCACTGTTAAAATATACTAATACTATTGATAGACTGATAGAAGCCTAAAATCAAATATTTATTAAATATTTATATCCATATCTTTTCATGGCTTGGTAATTCATTTCTCTAGCATTAAATAATATTCCATTGTTTGCATGTACTACACTTTATTTGACCTTTCACCTATGGAAGGATATCTTGGTTGCTTCCAAGCTTTTGTCAGTTATGAATAAAAGTACTATAGACCTCTTTGTGGGTATAGATTTCATCTTCTTTGGATAAATACCAAGAACTGCTATTGCTGAATCATCTGGCAAGAATATGTTTAGTTTTGTAAGAAACTGCCAAGTTCTTTCCATTCTTTATTCTCAATAGACATGGAAGAACATTCCTGTTGCTCCACATCCTCACCAACATTTCGTGTTCTGTTTTCAGTGTTCTGAATTCTGGGTATGTACTGGGGTCTCTTTTTTGTTTTAATTTGCATTTTCCTGATGACATATGATGTGAAGCATCTTTTTATATGCTTATTTGCCATCTGTAATATTTTCTTTTGTGAGGTATCTGCTAAGGTCTTTGGCTCATTTTTAATCAGGTTTTTCCCCCATTGTTGAGTTTTAAGGGGTCTTTGTGTATTTTTGATTAACAGCCCTTTGCCAGATGTGTATTTGCAAATTTTTTCTCATAGTCTGTGATTTACCTTTTCATTCTCTTGGCATTGTGTTTCACAGAGTAGACATTTTAAAATTCAGTGCTTGTGCTTTTGTAGCTAAAGTTATTGCCAAAACCAAGGTCATTTAAATTTTCTTCTATATTACCTTCTACATGTTTCATGTTTAGGTTTATAATCCAATCTGAGTTAATTTTTGTGAAGAGTGTATGATATCTGCCTGGATTTATTTTATTTTATTATTTTATTTTATTTTTATTTTATATTTTTACATTTAGCTTCACCATTACTCCAGAACCATTTGTTTAAAAGATTGTATTTTGCTCTCTTGTATTGCTTTTGCTTTTATATTAAATATAAAATATAATTGATAATATATATTCTGCTCCTTTAATCTAGTCTTTCTGTGGTATTACAATATCTTGCTTACAATTATTGTTATGGTCAACTTTTTTTAAAAGATTTTATTTATTTATTTCACAGAGAGGGATCACAAATAGGCAGAGAGACAGACAGAGAGAGAGATGAGTAGAAGCAGGCTCCCTGCTGAGCAGAGAGCCCAATTCAGGACTCGATCCCAGGCCCCTGGGATCATGACCTGAGCCGAAGGTAGAGGCTTAACCCACTGAGCGACCCAGGTGCCCCATCGTTATGGTAAACTTTGAAGTCAGTCCTCAGTCTTTGTTCTTCTTCAACACTATGTTGACTATTGTGAGTCTTTGCCTCTTCATATAAACTTTAAAGTAAGTTTGTTAATATTAAAAAACAAAGAACTTGCTGGAATGCATTAATTGTATAGATAAACTTGGAAACCAGTGACCTCTTGAGCTTAGCAGGAGATAGACCAGGGTCATCAGTTGTCACAGTGGTGCCTCTGGCAGAACCTTTTGCAAATCCTTAGGTAAAATGAGACCTCAAGGATCTGAGAGATGTCTAAGAAGTACTTGATACATCCCTTGGGTATGGTTTATTGAAGTGTCCACCTGTCTGAAAGCTGGGGAATCTAGATAAGGGAGGGAAAATTAGTTATGATAAAACATATCAACAAACATGAATAAATTTTGTAAAACTAATTGTCATGGCTCATATACAGTATGACCAACAGAGGGACAATCAAAAGGAAAGCATCAGTTATGTTTATTGTGAAATTTTTTTATTCAAAATAAAGCAATGTGAGGGGAACACACTATGAGAAAATTACCATTTTTTAAATGGTAAATATCTTACCAAATGGAATAGGTTTTATATTCTAAGTAGTATATTGAACAGTAAAACATTGGGGCGCCTGGGTGGCTCAGTGGTTTGGGCTGCTGCCTTTGGCTCGGGTCATGATCTCAGGGTCCTGGGATCGAGCCCCGCATCGGGATCCCTGCTCCGCAGGAAGCCTGCTTCCCTCTCTCTCTCTCTCTCTGCCTGACTCTCTGCCTACTTGTGATCTCCGTCTTTCAAATAAATAAATAAAATCTTTAAAAAAAAAGAAAATAAAATTAAAACATTAAAACATAATATTTTAATTTAAAAAATTATGTAATTTTTAAAAAAGGTTAAAAATAGCAGAACCATTTTTCTTATAACTGGAAAATACATTGTATATATATCTATCAAAAATAACTTGTCATGGGGGCGCCTGGGTGGCCCAGTGGGTTAAAGCCTCTGCCTACGGCTCAGGTCATGATCCCAGGATCCTTGGATCGAGTCCCACATTGAGCTCTCAGCTCATCAGGGTTCCTGCTTCTTTCTCTCTCTCTGCCTGACTCTGCCTACTTGTGATCTCTGTCACATAAATAAATAAAATCTTTTATAAAAAAAAAATTTAAAAAAATAACTTGTCATGTCTGGAATCAGGAGCATATGGAAAAAAATAATATCTGAGGACAATACTTCTGCCGTTTTGTGCCTTGTTAATATTTTTAAACAGTCAGGCAACTTTTAGCTTTATTGAAATACCTGCTAAGATACCAGCAGTGCCTTTTGGAGCCCTATGACTATAAAAATTAATTGCAAATATTCAAAATGTTTACTATGGTGTCACTATTTAGGGCCACCACCAAGTATGTTTCAGAAGTAAGCATAACTGTTACTCTTCTGTAAGGCAAAAGGGCATATTTTCAGGAGTTCCATCTGCTGTACCAGGAGGTAAATCAAGTAATGATTTTGTCTATAAAATAATTCACTTTTCAATCTAACATTCCTTATTCCACATTATAATAATAAAAACCAGGAGGAGACTAAAACAAACAAACAACTACAACTACAACAACCAGCTTTTCCTTCAGTAGAAAAGTAAATATAACCTTATGAGTAGCCTGAAATTTATTTTTAAATATTTTTAAGATAAACGTTTTTGTTAGAAAACCATATATTTTATATTACTAAGAAATAACAGGCAAAGTTTTATTAACTTCTAAAAAGTCTAGTTACTTCTATTTATCTATTAACTCATCTCTTTTTGAAGTAGAACATGATCACACCTATTGTATCTACCCAAGTTTGTATGCTTTGGTTATTTTATGTTTGCTATTTCCTTGCTTAATTTTTACAATATTTGATACATAATAGTATCTTTAAGTCCATCTATGGTTTCACAGAATTTGTTTGAACTTCATAAAAATGTACCATACTTTTTGCACTGCCCTTGTTTTACTTCTCTATTAACTTTCCAAGATTTATTCACTTTAGAGTGTGTAGCTATCATTTATTTTTATTCCTCCATAATGCTATGTTTACAAATTTGTATTTATCTGTACTTTTAAAATTATCTTAATTATAAACCATTTCTCATCTCACGTAACACTCATGTTACTTCTACACTTATCAGATATTATGTAACTGAAAACCACAACTCAGCAACAATATAGCACCATTTTTCAAAATTAAATGGCTTACCAGAATTCTTTAATTCTATCCTTTATTTGTATTAGATGACCCTTTATTCTGGTATTTGGCATTGTTCATATGGAGGAAAGCTTATAAGTTGATATTCCATAAATAGAAGGATTTATTATGATTGATTAATTATTTTCATTTAGAATGCATAGAATATGGTTGATTTACTATTTCTTTCTTACTCTCTGCCTGGAACATAGTGCTATCTATGTAATAGCCACTAAAATATTAAGTTAATCACCTAGACTTTAAACTGCATATTAATAGGAATAACATACAGAACTCTTCTCAGATTGGGACACCTGGGTGGCTCAGTCAGTTAAACGCCTGAGCCTTTAGCTCAGGTCATGATCTTAGGGTCCTGGGACTCAGTTCTGCAACAGAATCCCTGCTTAGCCGGGAGTTTGCTTCTCCCTCACCCTGCTGCTCCCCCTGCTTGTGCTCTCTCTCACTCACAAATAAATAAAATTAAAAAAACAAATTCTTCTCAGATAGCTAATATAGAATATCGTCTTTGTATTCATCAAAGGGAAAGTGCCATATAATAATGAAATTCAGACTACTTCAAATTCATTTTTTAACCAGTAAGAAAGTACTGGAAACAAGCCAAAAATGTCTTTAATGAATCAAAGAAATAGATTGATTTTCAATATCTTAATGTTTCTAAAATAAATTGCAAGATTTTTATACTAGATATCAGTGTAAATATTCATTATACAAGGATATTCTAAAAATAAACCCGAGAAAACTACTTGTCCTATATGATGACAAAAACGAGTTGGACAAAAGTCAGTTTGGGTAAAACTTACAACACCTACCACCTGAAAGTCTTGTTCTATAATTTAATTATTTTAATTTACAAAAATACAAAAATAATATATCAGAGTAAGTCTATTGATAGCTTTGAAGGTATGCTCTGGTTGTGCACTGTTTACTATTGAAAGGGGAATCAAATATGTGATGCTTATGGTGTGACTATATTAAAATTCAACAAGTTCAGAAGCATGCGAGAAATAGAATAAAGACAAAAGATGACCCTTACTTATCCTAAAGATAGACAATGGTATATATGTGCTAGTTGGGGAGAGAATCCAGTCAGTAGATGGAGGATGTGGTAGTGGCAAAAAAAAAGACACAACGTTTTGGTTGAACGTTTAGCACTATATTTAACAAAGTGAAATTGTGAGTTAATAGCCTTGAATAAAATCCAAAAAATATTTTCAATTCATTGAAGATTATTTAGGAAAAACTTGAAAAATCCAACTTGATAAGGATTCCAATAAAAGATTCATAAGCAATACAAGTTTCAGAATTTTTAGTATATTTTCCCTAAAAAGCCATTTGATTTAAATTAAAAAGAATTCTATTTACCTGCCACTTAAATAAGAGGAAATTATTTGGTTTTGTAATAAGTCCATAAAATAAATTAACATATCTTTAGAAAACAGATATGCACACTAATTTAAAAATAATAGTGCTTAAGCTGTTCAGCAAACATTTGTAAAATTCCTTGCCATCAGCTAGCTCTGGAGTTCTGCTAGGTGAGTAAGGCCATGTATGTTACTGCTCAGAGTACTGACGCAAAGCAATTGTCCCCTTCACATCCATTTTTTGCTGTTGATAGGTCATGCTATGTTGTTTAGAGATACATAGATGGCCCTACATGAAGGCCTTTTTTTGTGTGTATACGGGTGACTGTGATTTAACTTTCAAATATTTTTTGGATTTTATTCAAGATGGCTCCTGATTTACAATGATTCAACTTACAATATATTTGGCAAAGATGTGAAAGTGAAAGTGATTCAGTAGAAACTGTACTTTGAATTTTGAATTTGGGTCTTTATAAAAAGGGCCAGTGACATGTGGTATGGTGCCATCTTGTGATGCTGGGCAGGGGCAGTGAGCCACAGCTCCCAGTCAGCTAGAAGATTACAGGGGTGAACACCTGATATTCTTACAACCATTCTATATATAACCATTCTTCTTTTTTTTTAGTGTAATGTTTAATAAATTGCATGTGATATTTGATACTTTGTTATAAAATAGGCTTTGCTTAAGATGATTTTGCCCAAATGCAGGCAAATGTAAGTGTTCTGAGTATGTTGAAATAAGCTTAAGGTAAGCTATGATATTTGATAGTTTAGGGGTATTAAATGCATTTTCAGTTTTTTATGTGTTTCTCTGTACATAGCCCCCTTGTAAGCTGAGAAACATCTCTATATGTATATGTAGCCTTGGTATGGCTTACATATTATTGGCATGAAACATCTAGAACAGTACGTGTGCCATATAATTGTCTACAACATCCAACAAGTTTCTTGAAAACTTGTGCCAAAGGGGTTATGTCTTTAAGAATTCTTATTTCAGAAGGGTTCTCTCAAACGTAAGATTTTTCAGAAGTTAAGTGAAAATCTGACCAAACTAAACATTTTTCCATTTTCCCTATTGAGCAAAGATAGCTAAAATCTATCTGCCATTTTCAACACTGTACTCAACGATTGTAATTCTAATTTAAGAACAGATGATTTATATCAAAACCACATGTTGGCCTAATCTTATACAATATTCATAAATCTCACTAAGAGCCTTGGACATTTTTATTTGTTGAGTCTATATGGTACTACGGACATTCATCTTTATTTACCTCATAGCTTCATGTATGTTTATACTTTTGAAAATACATGCATCATAGTTCCATTGTAAAATGTCTGGGTTATAAAATGTGCTATGCTATCAAAATGGTAATAAGAACATACAAATGACCTGATGTAATGAACTGGACCAGATTGCCAGATATCACATTTTATACCAGAAAGATTCAGTGGTAAGTTTTAAAATGGCCAGCTATACTTCGACTGAATTATAACTCATTTAACTTCTTTCTTTGTGTACAGTATTATACATTAGTCAGTATGATAGTAAATAAGTACTTTGGACAGATGTAAATATGCTGTAATAAAAAATGTTTTTCTTCTTTCTTTTAGTCCTTTTTACTTGTAAGACTAGCCACAAATACCATGCCTCCCCCCAAATAATTTGCAATCCAAATTTATCTCTAAATGAATTCATTGAACAGAAAAAAAAATATATATATACACTTACAGTAGACATGTTCAAAAATAGTTACACAACAGCAGGGCCCTAAATGTAAGCAGTATAGTTTCTTTGTTTTGTTTTGTTTTTGTTCTTTAAAAAAAAAGAGGTTATGTGAAATATTGGAATTTTATTTCAAGGCCTAGTATTTCAAGACAGTTAACCACACTTACGGTGTCATCAGCCTCTTGTTGGTAGTATGATTTTATTGGCTCCATGGAATAACAGCAAGAATTTACTATTGCTTCTTTCTTTTATTACACACACAGAAAAAAAAATTGACACATTTGCTCAAGACCATCCAGAATCATTTTAACCTATCAAAATTGATGGGAGGCCTTCACTGCCAAAGTCACTGCTGGGTTTTCACAATTCATTGCAGACAATCTGCTACTCCCATTATGATAAAAGAGAGAAGAGTCATAATCAGGGAAGAAAGCTAGATTAATACTTGTAATTATCATTGAATTATTTAGCCTGCTATAGGATTATTATTATTAGTGTCATTTGATAATTTTCTCTCCTTTTATTAAACACAACTGTGAGTAATTACCCTACCTAATATTTCTCTGTATTGGCTGACTAGCTAGCAAACATTCATGAAAATATCCATTAGCCACACACATAAAATGCTGCATTATGATGCTGTTGAATCAGAACATACCACTACCTGATCCTGTAGCTCTTTGAGGATTTGCAAATCAATTAATTATATGTTTCTTGGATTCTTCCTATACAATTAGAAAATTTATAATAGAGTCCATGAACATTATTAGTTTTACCATTTTAAACCTGCAATCACACTTTGATTTTTACAACAAAAGCAGAAATATAAACACACACATTTGGATCAGTTTTCTGTTAGTCTGTCTGGATTTCAAAATTCTATTCCTCAAGATAAGGCACACCAAAGTTCTGGATTAAACAAGAAATTAGATGGCACCTGAACACTTGGTTTAATATTCCCAAAAGGACTATGCAACCTATTTCTTACATTATGACATTGTTTTACAAAGATCCACACTTTTATAATGTACTAACATTTTTTTTAATCATGATTAAAAATCAAACATAAAATTTCTACTTTTTTCTTTTGCCCCCTCCATTTAAAACTTATTTATAGCCTGATAATTCAAAGGTCCTTATGTTTATGAAAATCTGGACAGAAATAGCTGTAAGACCCCATTCAGAACTTGATATTAATCTAAGTCTTTTGGCTCCATTTATCCTGAGAGCAAAGAGTAGGACAAAGGATTTGAGTACTGTTAGTTTATCTGGAAGATTATCCAAGGTAGAAAAGAATGGGAAAGTGATACAGTGAAGAAACAACTTTGTCAAAGAGGTACATCGTTGATATAATTGTTGTGGATAAAAAATGAAGGCTTGCTTTTACTGAAAGGTCCTGAGGAACTTCTTTAAGTTGTCCTCATGAAGACCTGAAAACTGACAATTTTATCTATGGCTCTTATTTCCACTTCACTGAGAGCTGTCCTCAGAGGACATTAACTCTCCTACACTTTTGGGTTGGGTTGGAGACATTCTAAAATGAGAGAGAGAACATGAGATGCTATCAGTGTTAAGTAACTGCAATTTCCCATGGAACTATCCACCACAGGTTTGGCTATAATCAAGTGTTGGGCCTTGATATCAGAGGGATTTGAGGCAGTATCATTTTAGGTTAATCATTATATCTGAAATTTCCAAAAACTTCAACTGATGAAACTTTGATTATAAATCTATAAATATAGCAATAAATCTACAGTATTCAAATTATTATCATAGAAATACACAGACAAAGCATCAATTGATTAATATTTAAATGTTACAAAATACTGAACTGAAAGGATTTGGTCATAGAACAACGTGTAAGAAGTAGAACTTAGGTTTAGGTTAGAACTCAGGATGCATTTGAGACTCAGTTAATAAATTGAATGGAGGGACGCCTGGGTGGCTCAGTGGGTTAAGCCACTGTCTTCGGCTCAGGTCATTATCCCAGGGTCCTGGGACCAAGCCCCAAGTCGGGCTCTCTACTAAGCAGGAAGCCTGCTTCCTCCTATCTCTCTTCCTACCTCTCTGCCTGCTTGTCATCTCTCTCTGTCAAATAAATAAATAAAATCTTTAAAAAAAAGAAATTGAATGGATGTCTGACTATCTTCTAGGTTTGCTAAAAATCAGTGACTTTGTGTTCACGTGTGGCTATGCAGGAATTTTTAACTTTCTCTAAGAAGTTATTAGATTTGATTATATAATGGCAGTAAAGGATGGGGAAAAGCAAAGTACAAACCCCATAAAAACAAAGACACTGAGTATGAGAAAAGAGTAATAGATAAGAAGAATCAATGCATTTGAGGAAAATGGGAATTGAAATACACAATGATTGTTGATTTTTTTAGATGGAGAAAACAAAACTAGCTTGCAAGAAGGAAATAACAGAAGACATGTTGTGAGGTGATACAGAATCCCGGACAAGGCAGTAACGTGGAATAAAGGAGTAGGGAGAGCATATCAGGTAATTTGGATAGGAAGGAGTTAGGAGATAATTGCTTGATAAATTCTATATGGCCCACTTAAATGCACAGATTTCTCTTCTTTAATTTATATGGAGAACAGGGTGTCCTTTCTCTTCCCTTTCTGAGCACCAGAGGTGTACTCTTTCAGACTGAAAACCTGAAAAGCTCAGGACTCAGTTGCTTAAGCACAGCTGAGAGGACATATTTCAATTAATATTTACATTTTGCTGTATGTAGTAGACTTTCAAAAGTGGTTTAACCATATTTTTTCATTTAACAAGAAGACTACAGAGAGTGTTTTCTGGTGTTGGTTCAGCGTCTTAAGAAAGTGAAGTGAACTATCTTAGAGGTTTTTATGGCTTTTTATTCACAGTTGCAAAAATTGCTGTTGGAGTTCTCACTATTAAGCCCACATTTCTGGCAGAAAGATAGAGGTAAAGAGAATGATATATTGTACGACTGATACTTTGTCATGTGGTTACAATATAAATCGAAAAGAGACAATAAAATATTTGATGTTGTTTTAAGTTTCCTTCTTGTCAATCCCTCAGTGCTTTCTGAGATTCAAGGAAAAAGTAAATGGATATTGACCTGGCAACTATCAACACCTGTCAGTCTCTCTTGGATAACCAATATCTCTATAATCTCTTCTTCCCAGTAAAAAACAATAAAATATATTCATAACCCACACTGTGCCATATCAAGTTACTGCACCAAGATAAAATTACAATGATTTTCAGTTGTTCCAAATGGACAGAATACCCTTCCTTATGATATCATGTCTTATAAGATAGATAATTGGCTTGCTACCAATATACCCAGATGTGACTGTGGAAAAGACAGGAAAAAAATAATAATATTTATTTATTCCTTGGGTTGACTCTGTTTACACAGATGCATTAGTATTAGAAAAGGTTGGTTTCGGACATTGGAATGAATTTACTTAATGGGTCTGTATGTAATTGTGTTGGAGGAAATTTTTAATTGCTACAAAAATTATTAGGATTCTATCTTATTATCTTTTGTTAATTTTCACATGTTAACAAAGCCAAAGTTTTTTCTAGCAGACAAGATCTTAAATCCTAACAAAACTCAATTTTTTCCTTTTTTTTTTTAAGTTTGAGAGCCTCATGTTCTCTCATGCTGCTTTAAATACAACTCAAAAAAGAAAAGGAGCTAAATGGGGCAGTAAGACCAGACTTTTTATTTTATTTTATTTATCTTATTTTTAATTAAAAAATTAAAGATTGTATTTATTTATTTGAGAGAAAGAGAGAGCATGAGTGGGGCTCCCTAATGAGCAAAAAGCCCAATATGGAGCTCGATCCCAGGATCCTGACTGAGATCATGACCAGAGACAAAGGCAGAAACATGTGCAAAATCCCTTTTTTTCTGGGAAACAATACTTTACAAGAGATGTTTGAAAAAGTACTGGGGAATCCACTTTAATAGGAGATACAAAAATTTAATTGATTTTTGTAAAGCTACAGAGATCCAAATGATGGGAATCCCAGCCCATTTAGGTTGTGGACCACAGAGTATTCCTCTTTGTAATATTTTATATTATTCAATGTCTACTAACTCCAGTCCAAGTTCACTGATCTCTTTTTAGATAGTGCAAAACATGGCAAAGAATACCAAACGAGTGCCCAATATTCTACATTTATTATATTATTTCTAACATATAGAAGTGTGTTATCAAGGCTGGTTCTGTGAACGAACATAGTTACGCTAAAGTGTGTTTTGTTCTCCAAGAAATTAAATGCATGATTATCACACAATTATAAAATACTTGTGTCAAGAATTTTTATTCAAAAATTAATAAGAAGCAGATATTAAAACTAGTTCACATGGTTATTTGGGATATAAGCAGAGTTGTGCAGCAGAAGTGCTCTGGGCCCATAATTTGGGTTATAGAATTTATGTTTTCTAATGAAATATCACTAACTTGCATTATTGTTAACAAGAATCTTGTGCATTACCATCAGTTTTCTACATTATAACCTCTTGCTCTACAGTTTGTAAATAACTTTGTCAATAGCAAGCTAGTAAACAGGGTGACTCCAATGGATTGAGATAATCTCCAGAGTTTCTGCTACATAATGCCCAGGACTCCATTGAAAGGACACCTAAGAATTTATTTTGCCCAAAAATTTGATCATTTTTTTCACTGTCCTTACCTATTTTCCAAACCTAGTCCTTTTGCTTCACCTTTCAGTCTACGGACAACTCTGTATCTGACTGACTTGTTAATTCTGGGAATGTCGTGCAGATTAGTTTGCTTGCCAGAGGTGGTTCCTCTAATTGATGTCTAAGAACCCTAATTAGTTAAGAAAACTTTTTTTAACATTTTCATTGCTATTTATTATTATTATTGCTAATATCTCTATTATAAATAATTCACAAAAGCATCTTTCTGACAAAAGACAAAGTGCTGGCTACTAGTAGAAAAAGTACATTTGACTCTGTCAGTGAAAGTGGTAAAGGGATTTGAGAAAATAAAGCAAAGCACTGGAATTATGTGTTAAAACTTTAAATATTATAGACACATTTACTTAATTTCTAATACTGTTGTTGCTTATAATTAAATAAGATGTTTTCCATGAACCACGCATTACAGCAAATATATTGTTTATACAGATTAAATTTTCATCAAAAGGGATGCCTGGGCGGCTCAGTTGGTTAAGCAGCTGCCTTTGGCTCAGGTCATGATCCCAGCATCCTGGGATCGAGTCCCACATTGGGCTCCTTGCTCGGCCGGGAGCCTGCTTCTCCCTCTGCCTCTGCCTGCCATTCTGTCTGCCTGTGCTTGCTCTCTCGCTCACTTTCTCTGATAAATAAATAAAATCTTAAAATAAATAAATAAATTTTCATCAAAAAATAGTAAGTGTATTTTATTGTAGGATCATGATCAGCATTTTGCAGATGAGAAAAGTGAAATTTAGAAAAGTATGTCTCTTCAAATCCCTCATAAAATATCTGGCCTAGATAGAAGGATATACTATCACAATTGAGGAAGATAATTGAGATTACTTAAAATGATAAACTTTACTGTATAGGGTTTTTAAAAGTTTGCCACAGATTCAGATTCTTTTAAAATACATATCTATTTTGTGTAAAGAGAATGCACTGAGAAGTAAAAAGAAAGTGATATATCAGTGCTACCAACTAATGGCTATAATATCATCACCTTATTTATGAACAATGAAACAGTGTGCAATATTTAAATAAATTTAAATAAATTCCTATTTATTTTATATATTTATAAATTTAAATAAATTCCTATTTATTTATTATTAAAGAAATTCCTCTAACAAACAGTATGTTTTGAAGGTTGCTAGCAGGAAAGTGTTGTCCTTCATGGAATTAATCAGAAAATATGATCTAAAAGTCTGCTTTCAAGGGCGCCTGGGTGGCTCAGTGGGTTAAAATTCTGCTTTCAAGAAGCTATAAGAGTAAGTACTGAGCATTAGCTATTATATGCTATGGATGAATAACTGAAATCTACATTTGAAACTAATGGTACACTATATGTTAACTAATTGAATTTTTAAAAGTTAATAAAAAAAACACTATTTTGTAAAAGAATATTCCCAACAGGCTCTTTTGCTTTAAAATACTCACTCTGTAATGAGAGTCATTACTTTTGTCCAGCAAATTCTTACATCACTGTTTATCCCTTCCCTGCTTTATCCCTTCCTAGTATCAATAAAGGCTCACTTGGATTACCTAGAAGCCATGAGAAAGCTTGTAATAGATCTGGCTGGTTTTCACCAGCAATTTGACCACCATGTGCACAGGGAAGTCTATTGATAAAGGCTTTATTGCAATAAGTTGCAAATACATGGATGATTTTGAATTCTCTTTCTTGAGGTCTTGTTTCATGATAATAAATGTAGGGTGGCTTATTGGAATGGATGTTATTAACATATTTTCATAGTTCTAAGTACATGGAATTGTAAAATAGATTAATGAATGTGGCATTACTGACAACCGTCCTCATTTTGAAATCAAATTAGAGTGTACTGAGCTGAGGAGGCAAAGCAGATTTGGGATTATGAGTGAAATAATTTTAAAAAGTCTTAGGGGTATGATCAGACTATTGGGTAATTCAGTAGAAAAATATCAACTGATTGAGATTCTGTGTTCCCTGATTTCAGAGAGACGTTAAGATAAATAAGTAGCACGAGGAGACTAGGAAGCCAAACATAAGTGATACTTTTGTGCCAGGGTGTGTATACATCTGTTTATCTTCTTGCTTTACCACTAAGGTTGCTCCTAGAGGAGAGTTTAAATATGTGTTGGAGCTAATCTCTGTGGATTACACAAGAAACCACATCCTACAACTCTCCCTGAAACACCGCTTATGATTTCAATGTAATTTGGTTTTTGCATTTTAGAAATAACAAAATACTTTGCAAACTCATCTACTTTATTACCACCACAAGTGAGTCAGCTGACTCCACATTGTAACACAGTGACAGTCACAGAGGAATGGAGGAGTGAGTAGAGTTATCAATATATGTGCTTTAAAGAAGTATGACAGGGTAGCAGCTATTTCCAGGAACCAAAACATGGGTCAGCAGCTGTGCAGGAGAAGTGATGGAATAAATGACTCATTTCAGAGGAGTTCTATAACATATTAGTTCTATAATGTATCTTCAGCACCCAATTACCCGCTTTGATCTAAAGATAAGGATTTACAGTTAAGATCCCATTTATGATTCGTCTGGTAGGGTCTGAATCATGTTTACTATTGTTTTGACTATTACTTGAAACCTATAGTAGTACTTGGGATATGTGTTGTGTATTCTGTGAACATGTGCTATTTTTAGATTAGATAATTCCTGTCTCGAACCCCTGTTAATTTGTTTGCTTTTGTTTATTTGATAGTGCTTTCAGTAAATGGATATATCTGAAAAATTGCAAAGCCATTATTAAAATAAGTTATTATTATATATAGCATGGAATTGCACATTCCTCCTTTGAATCTGACACAGCTTCACCATATCCTTAACAATTTGGGAAAAACACGCTATTATTTTTCTTCATAAAATTTCTCCTGTTAGGCTGTGATGGATGTCATCAGCAGTAACTCCTCTGAAGGCTTTGTCAAAAGAGTTGAAAAAAATTGGAAAGGTGTGAATGAAGCTGTTTGCTGAATATAAAGAAAAGAGCATTGAAGTACAATTCACACTCTTACTTCTCCTTCTATGCTTTCAGATGTTTGACATTTGAAAATTTTGCTTCTAGAAGAGATGCCCTATATAATTCTTACTTTAAGGAGCAAGTTGCTTTTATAATTGTTTTTATTATTCTACCATTCAAGTATTTCCATTTAAATTAAATTCAATACCATTTAAAAAAAATCAAAAGTGCAGCCAGTATTCAATTCCTGGGCTAAATAATTTTAGAAAGCTTTGTGTTATTGAACCTACGGGGTTTTTCTGTAGTTTTAACTCTTTCTTTCTGTGATTTTTCCCATTAGTCACATAAGTGACTGCAATATAACAGACATTGAGGATAAAGGACTGAATAGAACAATCCTTGGCCTCATGAAGTTGAGAATCTAGCAAGGGAGTCAAACAATTCAATCATTCAGAGACAATTTATTGAGTGCCTGGCCTAAGATGAGCACAACAAAACCCCATCCCAGAGGATTCATTTTTTTTAAGAGTTCTACCTTTTTTTTTTTCCAGATTTTAATTATTTATTTGACAGAGAGAGTAGGCAGAGAGGCAGGCAGAGAGAGAGAGGAGGAAGCAGGCTCCCTGCTGAGCAGAGAGCCCGATGCGGGACTCGATCCCAGGACCCTGAGATTATGACCTGAGCCGAAGGCAGCTGCTTAACCCACTAAGCCACCCAGGTGCCCCCCAGAGGAATCATTTTAATGGGAGAGATAGATAATAGGTAAGCCAACTTTAAAAAGAAAAAAATCGTACTGGTTTTTCTTTAATAGTGATGCATATTTGAACTAAATAAGCACATTTTAATAAGAGCAGTGATTGAGAAGAGGTTTTGTAACTGAGTGGTCCGAAAGGGCCTCCCTGAAAAAGTCTGTTTTGAACAGATTTCTGAATAATATCAGCCAGGAAGCTGCGTAAAAATCTCAGGGATGAGTGATTTTTCCAGTCAAAATACTGTAAAGGCTCCAAAGTCACAATACAGCTGTAAGTTTCTCTAATAAAGTAACTTCTGAGAAAGAATGAGAAGAAATAACTAACCCTGGTTTGAAAGAAAAGGGACAGACTTTCTATGGAATTCATATTTAATTAAAGCTCTAAAGGACAAAAATACAATAGAGCAAAATTCCTGTCCCGCTGATATACCTAATGAAAGTTCATAAACAAGGTGTGGGTTTGCAAAGAGTGTGTGGGAATGTTGGTAAGGACAGTGGGGAAGAGTCATCCGTGAACATGTTCTTAAATGAAGCAATTCTTGTGTTGTTTTAAAGGGTAACTTGGAGTTTGCCTAAGTGATTAGAGAAGGATGCCTCGGCTTATGGAAGTTGAAAGCCATAAAGATGTGATAAACTACTGCAGATATTTTCATGTATATTTGTTGTTGCTTCTAGTAATGGTGATCTAAAAACTCCTACTTAAGACAACTTAAAAATCCAGACAAAATAGCTTTTAAAGTTAAAAATATCAGAACGATTATAAAAATAAGTGAGGGATTACTGGGCCAATACGAAACACAATGAGAGCCTAGAGATATATGCCCTGAAGCCATTTTAGCTATGAGAGCATTAGAAACTGATAAAACACACTGAGCTGTGTTTTTAATAGACACTTGATACTAGAGAAAAAAAAATTCAAAATCCAGCAGCAATCAAATTTGAGGACTTTGGTACAACCCAAATTTAAGTTGAGATCCCCAAAGCACAAGGAGAAGCAGAAATAAGACTAGAGCCTACCTTGCCTTCTGTGTAAACTGAGAAAGTCAACCACTGAATTTGGAGTATGATTGTCTCAGATATAAGAGAAAATCCTGCCAGGGAGGACCATACCATTATTATAGCTCTTAATTATTCCTACTCAATAAGAGTTTCAAATATAATGTCTTGAACATACCAAAATGTAACAAAGCACACAAAGAAAAACCATTAACAAGATTTGATAGACAAAATGGGATTAAGTATGATATTAAAATGATCAATAAATATTGCAAAATGGCTTGAGTACTCTGCTCAAAGAAATGAGAGGGGAAGCAAATTGGACAAAAAACTGAAACTAAAAAATGATATTGAGAAAGATTTTATAAATGAACCAAATGGATACTCTAGAACTTTAAAGATATGACAGCCAATTTAAGATACCACAGGGGTGCCTGTGTGGCTCACTTAATTAAACCTCCAATTCTTTTTCCTTTTTTTTTTAACACCTTAATTTTATTTTATTTCTTTCATTTTGGCTCAGGTCATGATGTCAGGGTTGTGAAATAGAGCCCAGAGTTGGGCTCTGTGCTGAGCCTGGAGCCTGCTTAAGATTCTTTTCCCTTCTTTTTCTATCCCTCCCTGTGCTCTCACTCGCTCGCTCTCTCTTGCTTGCAAATAAATAAATAAATAAATAGATAGATAATAGACAAAGCAAAATAAAAGCAGATTATGAAAATAAATATAAAGTTTTGAAATGAAAGCAAGTTCAAAATAAAATAGAGAAGACCTACACAGCTAAAAGTTCATTCAGGAAATCTATTATTAAAGAAGTCAGTATGACACAATGTTAAGATATCAAAAGATTGGAGCATGTACTTTACAGAAAGTGTAATCCAAATGGCCACTCATAGGTAAAAACTCTTTATCTTTATTATAAATCTGGAATTAAATTAAATTAAATTAAATTAAAAATAAATTAAAACGTAGAATGTCATACTATTACACACTTACCATATTGGGAAACAGTAAAAATGTCTTGCAAGAATGTGAAAGAATGACAGTGCCCATAATAAAAACATTTGAGGTAGGTTGGACAATATTTAGAAGACTTAAAAATTAAAAAAAAAAATTTGGTCCATTCCTGGAAATACAACATTGAATTAAATGAATATTTTCACCAGGATATGAAAACAGATGATTATAGTTATTTCATTCATAACGGCAGATCAGCAGTGGTCTATTTGCACAATGTTACATTAAATAAGAGAGAATATTAACAAACTGGGGGAAGGGGCTAGGTTGTTATCATAAACAGATCTTCTATGGTGCTGATTATGTTCTATTTCTCAAAATCTTTAAGTTAAAAAATTTTCAAATTTATATCTAAATAGATAGATAGATAGATAGATGATAGATAGACAGATATCCCAGAAGCTGCAATGCTAGGCTAAGACCAGGCTTTAAAGGGCTTTTCTATATTCTACTAAATACTTTAAACCATTCATTATATCATAGCTCAGTGTTCGAATCTCCATTTGTTTCCTCAGTTTTCTAATATTTATCTTAAGGTGACCTGATGCAGACTTTTGATGACCTTTGTCTAAATATTTCTATTTTAATAAAGTCCTTTTTAATACTCAGAGACTAAAACTTAGAAAAACACTCTGATATTTATCTCACTAGAGTGGAAAATATATGGTTACCCATTAACTAATGATATCCATGTCTACATTAGCTCCATGACATTTTTAATTCTTGGGAGCTTTTGGTTAAATGAATTTTTTTAAGCTTCCTTTAAATGAAGCTTTAAGCCATCACCACATGAATAAAATTAAAGAACTAAATGAAAACAGGCCAAGTATTTACAGAGTAATAGAATGTGCAGTGGAAAGAGTACAATTCTGAAATCATAAGCCTAAATTAGTGTGATGCATCTTTACTAGCCATGTAATCATAAACCAGTTATCTAAATGTGTTAGCCGCAGTTTTTTCACCCATGAAATGGTGATGATAATGCTTATTATGCAGAATTGTTGTGTGGATGTAATGAAGCATGGAGCATGAGAGTCTCATATTCCATGCTAAAATGATAGCTATTTTTATACTTATAATAATTCTAATAATAGTAATTAAATTGTTCAAAATGATAATATTCATTTATATTGAGGCATTGTATTGACTATTCATAGACACATTTACCAAAATAAATTTCATTTTACTTTACCCCCTCTGAGGCTATATATTCCTTAATTCAATATGAATCTTATTATGAATAATAATTATCATGATAAATATGCTGGTTTTTCTTCTATTTATTTTTAGGGAAGTATCCTTTACTGTTGAACATAAAGAAACTTAAGCAAGTCTGTCTTTTTCAAAATTTGCATGCTGCTTTCTTATGAAACTAGATTATAGAGTTGTATGAAATAAATTCATGCAGTTAAGACATTTATGGTTGGAAAACTGGGTGGTCAGTTTAGTATTTCAAAAGAAGATTTTAAATTTAAACCTTAAAACTGAGCTCTTTCAGCCTTATTTATAGACCATCCTTCATGCTTCATAAGTATTCCTTCATTGTAAACTAACTAATAGTGTTTGTCACAGTGTATATAACTAAAATGGATTTTGTATTCTATTATTTCAGAGTTAGTTGCAGTTTCTACTTCCTTACTTCCTCTTTTGAAAAATAGATTAATTCTACAAAAGGTTATTTCCAGCTTTATTGAAAAATAATTGACATATTATAATTTGTAAATTTAAGAAATGATTTCTTATAACACTGCAAACTTTTAACATTGTGTAAATTTTGTACCATTTGATAAATTGGTATACATCTGCATTGCAATATAATCTACATAAAAATGTTAATACATCTACTATCTCATATAGTTGCCTCTGATTTTTATGCATGTATTGTAAGGAATTTTAAGATCTACTCTCTTAGCAACTTTTATGTATATAGTACAGTAAAGATAAACTTCAGAGTTCTTGTGGGTTTTGTTCCAGACCGCCTCAATAAAGTGATTATTTCAATAAACTAAGTCAAATCATTATTATTATTTTTTAGTTTCCCAGTGCAAAAAATTAATTATGTTTCCCAGTGCATATAAAAAATAAACACTATACTGTACTGTTCAAAAGCATTATGTCTTTAAAGAAAAACAATGTATATACCTTAAGTAAACTAGTTCTGAGTTTTTAGTGGGTCATAAATACTGATCACAGATCACCATAACAAATACAATAATAATGAAAAAACTTGAAATATTGCAAGAATTACCAACATGTGACAGAGAGACACAAAATGAACAAATGGTGTTAGAAAAATGGTGGCAGCAGACCTATTTTATACAAGATTGCTATAAACTTTCAACTTGTAAGAATGTGATATATGCAAAATTTAATAAAGGGAAGCACAATAAAAAATGTATGTATATTTTATTAACTATGATCATCATGCTGTACATTAGATCCCCAGAACTTTTTCCTATTATAGTTGCAAGTTTGTACCCTTTGACCACCTTATTCCACCCCAGGTTCACCCCTTGTCAACTCAACTCTAAGTTTCCATTAGTTTGCTTTTTCTTCAGATTCTGTATGTAAGGGATATCGTAATACATAAATTAAAAAATATATAAAATCTTTGAAATATTTCACTTAGTATAATACCTTCAAGATCCATCCATGGTATTGTAAATGGCAGTATTTCTTAATTTTTCATGGTTAAGTAGTATTCCATAGTATATATTTACCATACTTATTTTATTCATTCATCCATTAATGGATACTGAAGTTATTTCCATCTCTTGCTTAGAGTTAATAATTTTATAATGAACATAAGAGTGCAGAGATGTCTTCGAATAGTGACTTCGTTTCCTTTTGCTATATCCCTAGAAGTGGGATTACTGAATCATATGGTAATTTTACTTTTAATAGTATGAATAGTCTCCATACTGTTTTCCATACAAATTTATATCCCTATCACAGTGCATAAGTTCCCCATTTTCCCCAATATTTACCAGAATTTGTTAGTTTTAATTTTTTGGTAGTATATATTCTAATAGGTAGTAATATCTTGCTGTGTTTTTCAGAGGTAAACAAAAACAACAACATAATGACTTTGTCCTGAGTTTTTTACGTTGAGCACTTTTTAATGCTCCTGTTGGTCATTTATATAACTTTTTTGAAAAAAAAAGTCTATTGAGATCCTTTTGCTATTTTTTTAATTATATATTTTTTTCTTTTTGTATCTGTTAGTTATTAACCTCTTTTCAGATATAAGTTTTGTAAGTATTTTCTTTCATTCTGTGGATTGTGTTTTCATTCCCCCTTTTTTTTTGGCAATGCAGAAAATTTAGTTTGATGTAATACCATTTATTTATTTTTGCTTGTGTTTTTGGTCTGGTATCCAAAAAACTATTGGCAAGACCAATGTCAAGGAGAATTTTTCCTATGTTTTCCTTTAGGAAATTTAGTTTCATGCATCACATTTAAGTCTTTAATCTATTTCAAGTTAAGATTTATGAGTGATATAAGGTTCCAGTTTCATACTGTTTATGTGACTATTCAGTTTTAAATATCATTTACTGAACAGACTATCTTTACCCATTACATATGTTGGCCCATGTCAAATATTAGGTGACTGTATGAAAGGATTTATTTCTGGACTCTCAATTCTGTTCTACTTGTTTATTGGTCTGTTTTATGCCAGTATACTTTATTGTTTTGAGCATGAGGGCTTTGTAGTATAGTTTCAAATCAAGAGTGTAATTTCGCTTCTTCTTTCTTTCCCAGAACTGCTTTGATTATTTGTTGTCTTTTATGGTCTCATATAAATTTTAGGATTCTTTACTTACTTCTGTAAAAAACACAATATTGGATTTTTTAAAAGATTATTTATTTATTTATTTGAGAGAGAGAGATGACAAGCAGGCAGAGAGGCAGGCAGAGAGAGAAGAGGTAGGAGCTTCCTGCTGAGCAGAGAGGCTGATGCGGGGCTCGATCCCAGGACCCTGGGATCATGACCTGAGCCGTAGGCAGCAGCTTAACCCACTGAGCCACCCAGGTGCCCCTAACATTGGATTTTTGATAGGAATTGAATTTACAGATGGTTTTCGGTAGTATGGACATTTTAACAATGTTAATTCTTACCATTCATAAATATGAGCTATCTTTCCATTTGTGTCTCCTTCAATTTCTTTATCAATGTCATAGATTATGGGGTACAGATGTTTCATAGTCTTAGTTAAATCTTATCCTAAGTATTATATTAGTTTTGATGCTAGTGTGAATTAGATTGTTTTCTTTATTTTTTCAGATAGTTCATCATTAGAGTGTTAAAATGCTCCTGTCTTGTGCTTACTTTGGCAGCACATATACTAAAATTGGAAGATGCAGAGAAGATTAGCGTGATCACTGAGCAAGGATGACATGAAAAACTATTAAAAAAACGAAACAAAACAAAATTCTTGTCTTCTATATATTGATCTTGTATTTGGCAGCTTTACTAAATTTGTTTATTCAAAAATTTTTATGAAGTTTTTAGGATTTTTTTACATGTAAGTTCATGTTATCCAAAAAAAGAAAATTTTACTTCTTCCTTTTTTTTTTTTTTATTTGGAGTCTCTTATTTCTTTGTGTTCCTTGTTTCTCTGGCTAGGACATCCAGTACTATGTCAAATGAGAGTAGTGAAAGTGGACACACTTGTCTTTTTTCTGATCTTTAAGGGGAAAACTTTCAAACTTTTTTGGTTGAATATGAGATTAGCTCTGGGCTTGCAATATGTGTTTTTTCTTTAATGGATTTTTTAAATTATTTTTTTAAAATTTTTTATAAACATATAATGTGTTTTTATCCCTAGGGGTACAGGTCTGTGAATCACCAGGTTTACACATTTCACAGCACTCACCATCACTCACCATAGCACCTGCCCTCCCCAATGTCCATACCCCCACCATCCTCTCCCAACACACCTCCCCCCAGCAACCCTCAGTCTGTTTTGTGAGATTCAGTCTTTTATGGTTTGTCTCCCTCCCAATCCCATCTTCTTTTATTTTTCTTTTCGTACGCCCGAAACAGCCTATGTTGCATCTCCACTTTATCATATCAGGGAGATCCGAAAACCATCTGTAAATTCAATTCCTATCAAAAATCCAATGTTAGGGGCACCTGGGTGGCTCAGTGGGTTAAGCTGCTGCCTACGGCTCAGGTCATGATCCCAGGGTCCTGGGATCGAGCCCCGCATCAGCCTCTCTGCTCAGCAGGAAGCTGCTACCTCTTCTCTCTCTGCCTGCCTCTCTGCCTGCTTGTCATCTCTCTCTCTCAAATAAATAAATAAATAATCTTTTAAAAAATCCAATATTGTGTTTTTACAGAAGTAAGTAAAGAATCCTAAAATTTATATGAGACCATAAAAGACAACAAATAATCAAAGCAGTTCTGAGAAAGAAAGAAGAAGCGAAATTACACTCTTGATTTGAAACTATACTACAAAGCCCTCATGCTCAAAACAATAAAGTATACTGGCATAAAACAGACCAATAAACAAGTAGAACAGAATTGAGAGTCCAGAAATAAATCCTTTCATACAGTCACCTAATATTTGACATGGGCCAACATATGTAATGGGTAAAGATAGTCTGTTCAGTAAATGATATTTAAAACTGAATAGTCACATAAACAGTATGAAACTGGAACCTTATATCACTCATAAATCTTAACTTGAAATAGATTAAAGACTTAAATGTGATGCATGAAACTAAATTTCCTAAAGGAAAACATAGGAAAAATTCTCCTTGACATTGGTCTTGCCAATAGTTTTTTGGATACCAGACCAAAAACACAAGCAAAAATAAATAAATGGTATTACATCAAACTAAATTTTCTGCATTGCCAAAAAAAAGGGGGAATGAAAACACAATCCACAGAATGAAAAAAAATACTTACAAACTTATATCTGAAAAGAGGTTAATAACTAACAGATACAAAAAGAAAAAAATATATAATTAAAAAAATAGCAAAAGGATCTCAATAGACTTTTTTTTCAAAAAAGTTATATAAATGACCAACAGGAGCATTAAAAAGTGCTCAACGTAAAAAACTCAGGGCAAAGTCATTATGTTGTTGTTTTTGTTTACCTCTGAAAAACACAGCAAGATATTACTACCTATTAGAATATATACTACCAAAAAATTAAAACTAACAAATTCTGGTAAATATTGGGGAAAATGGGGAACTTATGCACTGTGATAGGGATATAAATTTGTATGGAAAACAGTATGGAGACTATTCATACTATTAAAAGTAAAATTACCATATGATTCAGTAATCCCACTTCTAGGGATATAGCTAAAGGAAACGAAGTCACTATTCGAAGACATCTCTGCACTCTTATGTTCATTATAAAATTATTAACTCTAAGCAAGAGATGGAAATAACTTCAGTATCCATTAATGGATGAATGAATAAAATAAGTATGGTAAATATATACTATGGAATACTACTTAACCATGAAAAATTAAGAAATACTGCCATTTACAATACCATGGATGGATCTTGAAGGTATTATACTAAGTGAAATATTTCAAAGATTTTATATATTTTTTAATTTATGTATTACGATATCCCTTACATACAGAATCTGAAGAAAAAGCAAACTAATGGAAACTTAGAGTTGAGTTGACAAGGGGTGAACCTGGGGTGGAATAAGGTGGTCAAAGGGTACAAACTTGCAACTATAATAGGAAAAAGTTCTGGGGATCTAATGTACAGCATGATGATCATAGTTAATAAAATATACATACATTTTTTATTGTGCTTCCCTTTATTAAATTTTGCATATATCACATTCTTACAAGTTGAAAGTTTATAGCAATCTTGTATAAAATAGGTCTGCTGCCACCATTTTTCTAACACCATTTGTTCATTTTGTGTCTCTCTGTCACATGTTGGTAATTCTTGCAATATTTCAAGTTTTTTCATTATTATTGTATTTGTTATGGTGATCTGTGATCAGTATTTATGACCCACTAAAAACTCAGAACTAGTTTACTTAAGGTATATACATTGTTTTTCTTTAAAGACATAATGCTTTTGAACAGTACAGTATAGTGTTTATTTTTTATATGCACTGGGAAACATAATTAATTTTTTGCACTGGGAAACTAAAAAATAATAATAATGATTTGACTTAGTTTATTGAAATAATCACTTTATTGAGGCGGTCTGGAACAAAACCCACAAGACCTCTGAAGTTTATCTCTACTGTACTATATACATAAAAGTTGCTAAGAGAGTAGATCTTAAAATTCCTTACAATACATGCATAAAAAACAGAGGCAACTATATGAGATAGTAGATGTATTAACATTTTTATGTAGATTATATTGCAATGCAGATGTATACCAATTTATCAAATGGTACAAAATTTACACAATGTTAAAAGTTTGCAGTGTTATAAGAAATCATTTCTTAAATTTACAAATTATAATATGTCAATTATTTTTCAATAAAGCTGGAAATAACCTTTTGTAGAATTAATCTATTTTTCAAAAGAGGAAGTAAGGAAGTAGAAACTGCAACTAACTCTGAAATAATAGAATACAAAATCCATTTTAGTTATATACACTGTGACAAACACTATTAGTTAGTTTACAATGAAGGAATACTTATGAAGCATGAAGGATGGTCTATAAATAAGGCTGAAAGAGCTCAGTTTTAAGGTTTAAATTTAAAATCTTCTTTTGAAATACTAAACTGACCACCCAGTTTTCCAAACATAAATGTCTTAACTGCATGAATTTATTTCATACAACTCTATAATCTAGTTTCATAAGAAAGCAGCATGCAAATTTTGAATAAGACAGACTTGCTTAAGTTTCTTTATGTTCAACAGTAAAGGATACTTCCCTAAAAATAAATAGAAGAAAAACCAGCATATTTATCATGATAATTATTATTCATAATAAGATTCATATTGAATTAAGGAATATATAGCCTCAGAGGGGGTAAAGTAAAATGAAATTTATTTTGGTAAATGTGTCTATGAATAGTCAATACAATGCCTCAATATAAATGAATATTATCATTTTGAACAATTTAATTACTATTATTAGAATTATTATAAGTATAAAAATAGCTATCATTTTAGCATGGAATATGAGACTCTCATGCTCCATGCTTCATTACATCCACACAACAATTCTGCATAATAAGTATTATCATCACCATTTCATGGGTGAAAAAACTGCGGCTAACACATTTAGATAACTGGTTTATGATTACATGGCTAGTAAAGATGCATCACACTAATTTAGGCTTTATGATTTCAGAATTGTACTCTTTCCACTGCACATTCTATTACTCTGTAAATACTTGGCCTGTTTTCATTTAGTTCTTTAATTTTATTCATGTGGTGATGGCTTAAAGCTTCATTTAAAGGAAGCTTAAAAAAATTCATTTAACCAAAAGCTCCCAAGAATTAAAAATGTCATGGAGCTAATGTAGACATGGATATCATTAGTTAATGGGTAACCATATATTTTCCACTCTAGTGAGATAAAAATCAGAGTGTTTTTCTAAGTTTTAGTCTCTGAGTATTAAAAAGGACTTTGTTAAAATAGAAATATTTAGACAAAGGTCATCAAAAGTCTGCATCAGGTCACCTTAAGATAAATATTAGAAAACTGAGGTAACAAATGAAGATTCGAACTCTGAGCTATGATATAATGAATGGTTTAAAGTATTTAGTAGAATATAGAAAAGCCCTGTAAAGCCTGGTCTTAGCCTAGCATTGCAGCTTCTGGGATATCTGTCTATCTATCATCTATCTATCTATCTATTTAGATATAAATTTGAAAATTTTTTAACTTAAAGATTTTGAGAAATAGAACATAATCAGCACCATAGAAGATCTGTTTATGATAACAACCTAGCCCCTTCTCCCAGTTTGTTAATATTCTCTCTTATTTAATGTAACATTGTGCAAATAGACCACTGCTGATCTGCCGTTATGAATGAAATAACTATAATTATCTGTTTTCATATCCTGGTGAAAATATTCATTTAATTCAATGTTGTATTTCCAGGAATGGACCAAATTTTTTTTTAATTTTTAAGTCTTCTAAATTTTGTCCAACCTACCTCAAATGTTTTTATTATGGGCACTGTCATTCTTTCACATTCTTGCAAGACATTTTTACTGTTTCCCAATATGGTAAGTGTGTAATAGTATGCCATTCTAGGTTTTAATTTATTTTTAATTTAATTTAATTTAATTCCAGATTCATAATAAAGATAAACAGCTTTTACCTATGAGTGGCCATTTGGATTACCCTTTCTGTAAAGTACATGCTCCAATCTTTTGATATCTTAACATTGTGTCATACTGACTTCTTTAATAATAGATTTCCTGAATGAACTTTTAGCTGTGTAGGTCTTCTCTATTTTATTTTGAACTTGCTTTCATTTCAAAAACTTTATATTTATTTTCATAATCTGCTTTTATTTTGCTTTGTCTATTATCTATGTATCTATTTATTTATTTATTTGCAAGCAAGAGAGAGCGAGCGAGTGAGAGCGCAGGGAGGGACAGAAAAAGAAGGGAAAAGAATCTTAAGCAGGCTCCAGGCTCAGCACAGAGCCCAACTCTGGGCTCTATTTCACAACCCTGACATCATGACCTGAGCCAAAATGAAAGAAATAAAATAAAATTAAGGTGTTAAAAAAAAAAGGAAAAAGAATTGGAGGTTTAATTAAGTGAGCCACCCAGGCACCCCTGTGGTATCTTAAATTGGCTGTCATATCTTTAAAGTTCTAGAGTATCCATTTGGTTCATTTATAAAATCTTTCTCAATATCATTTTTTAGTTTCAGTTTTTTGTCCAATTTGCTTCCCCTCTCATTTCTTTGAGCAGAGTACTCAAGCCATTTTACAATATTTATTGATCATTTTAATATCATACTTAATCCCATTTTGTCTATCAAATCTTGTTAATGGTTTTTCTTTGTGTGCTTTGTTACATTTTGTTATGTTCAAGACATTATATTTGAAACTCTTATTGAGTAGGAATAATTAAGAGCTATAATAATGGTATGGTCCTCCTTGGCAGGATTTTCTCTTATATCTGAGACTCTACAAGACAATCATACTCCAAATTCAGTGGTTGACTTTCTCAGTTTACACAGAAGGCAAGGTAGGCTCTAGTCTTATTTCTGCTTCTCCTTGTGCTTTGGGGATCTCAACTTAAATTTGGGTTGTACCAAAGTCCTCAAATTTGATTGCTGCTGGATTTTGAATTTTTTTTCTCTAGTATCAAGTGTCTATTAAAAACACAGCTCAGTGTGTTTTATCAGTTTCTAATGCTCTCATAGCTAAAATGGCTTCAGGGCATATATCTCTAGGCTCTCATTGTGTTTCGTATTGGCCCAGTAATCCCTCACTTATTTTTATAATCATTCTGATATTTTTAACTTTAAAAGCTATTTTGTCTGGATTTTTAAATTGTCTTAAGTAGGAGTTTTTAGATCACCATTACTAGATTTTTTTACTTTTGATTTTTTTAATGGTTTTGAATTTAATTTAAATGGAAATACTTGAATGGTAGAATAATAAAAAAAATTATAAAAGCATCTTGCTCCTTAAAGTAAGAATTATATAGGGCATCTCTTCTAGAAGCAAAATTTTCAAATGTCAAACATCTGAAAGCATAGAAGGAGAAGTAAGAGTGTGAATTGTACTTCAACGCTCTTTTCTTTATATTCAGCAAACAGCTTCATTCACACCTTCCCAATTTTTTTAACTCTTTTGACAAAGCCTTCAGAGGAGTTACTGCTGATGACAACCATCACAGCCTAACAGGAGAAATTTTATAAAGAAAAATAATAGCATGTTTTTCCCAAGTTGTTAAGGATATGGTGAAGCTCTGTCGGATTCAAAGGAGGAATGTGCAATTCCATGCTATATATCATAACTTATTTTAATAGTGGCTTTGCAATTTTTCAGATATATCTATTTACTGTAACCACTATCAAATAAACAAAACAAACAAATTAACAGGAGTTTGAGACAGGAATTATCTAATCTAAAAATAGCACAGAATACACAACACATATCCCAAGTACTACTATAGGTTTCAAGTAATAGTCAAAACAATAGTAAAAATGATTCAGACCCTACCAGTCAAATCATAAATGGAATCTTAACTGTAAATCCTTATCTTTAGATCAAAGCGGGTAATTGGGTGCTGAAGATACATTATAGAACTAATATGTTATAGAACTCCTCTGAAATGAGTCATTTATTCCATCACTTTTCCTGTACAGCTGCTGACCCATGTTTTGGTTCCTGGAAATAGCTGCTACCCTGTCATACTTCTTTAAAGCACATATATCGATAACTCTACTCACTCCTCCATTCCTCTGTGACTGTCACTGTGTTAAAATGTGGAGTCAGCTGACTCACTTGTGGTGGTAATAAAGTAGATGAGTTTGCAAAGTATTTTGTTATTTCTAAAAATGCAAAAACCAAATTACATTGAAATCATAAGCGGTGTTTCAGGGAGAGTTGTAGGATGTGGTTTCTTGTGTAATCCACAGAGATTAGCTCCAACACATATTTAAACTCTCCTCTAGGAGCAACCTTAGTGGTAAAGCAAGAAGATAAACAGATGTATACACACCCTGGCACAAAGTATCACTTATGTTTGGCTTCCTAATCTCCTCGTGCTACTTATTTATCTTAACGTCTCTCTGAAATCAGGGAACACAGAATCTCAATCAGTTGATATTTTTCTACTGAATTACCCAATAGTCTGATCATACCCCTAAGACTTTTTAAAATTATTTCACTCATAATCCCAAATCTGCTTTGCCTCCTCAGCTCAGTACACTCTAATTTGATTTCAAAATGAGGACGGTTGTCAGTAATGCCACATTCATTAATCTATTTTACAATTCCATGTACTTAGAACTATGAAAATATGTTAATAACATCCATTCCAATAAGCCACCCTACATTTATTATCATGAAACAAGACCTCAAGAAAGAGAATTCAAAATCATCCATGTATTTGCAACTTATTGCAATAAAGCCTTTATCAATAGACTTCCCTGTGCACATGGTGGTCAAATTGCTGGTGAAAACCAGCCAGATCTATTACAAGCTTTCTCATGGCTTCTAGGTAATCCAAGTGAGCCTTTATTGATACTGGGAAGGGATAAAGCAGGGAAGGGATAAACAGTGATGTAAGAATTGGCTAGACAAAAGTAATGACTCTCATTGCAGAGTGAGTATTTTAAAGCAAAAGAGCCTGTTGGGAATATTCTTTTACAAAATAGTGTTTTTTTTATTAACTTTTAAAAATTCAATTAGTTAACATATAGTGTACCATTAGTTTCAAATGTAGATTTCAGTTATTCATCCATAGCATATAATAGCTAATGCTCAGTACTTACTCTTATAGCTTCTTGAAAGCAGAATTTTAACCCACTGAGCCACCCAGGCGCCCTTGAAAGCAGACTTTTAGATCATATTTTCTGATTACTTCCATGAAGGACAACACTTTCCTGCTAGCAACCTTCAAAACATACTGTTTGTAGAGGAATTTCTTTAATAATAAATAAATAGGAATTTATTTAAATCTATAAATATATAAAATAAATAGGAATTTATTTAAATTTATTTAAATATTGCACACTGTTTCATTGTTCATAAATAAGGTGATGATATTATAGCCATTAGTTGGTAGCACTGATATATCACTTTCTTTTTACTTCTCAGTGCATTCTCTTTACACAAAATAGATATGTATTTTAAAAGAATCTGAATCTGTGGCAAACTTTTAAAAACCCTATACAGTAAAGTTTATCATTTTAAGTAATCTCAATTATCTTCCTCAATTGTGATAGTATATCCTTCTATCTAGGCCAGATATTGTATGAGGGATTTGAAGAGACATACTTTTCTAAATTTCACTTTTCTCATCTGCAAAATGCTGATCATGATCCTACAATAAAATACACTTACTATTTTTTGATGAAAATTTATTTATTTATTTTAAGATTTTATTTATTTATCAGAGAGAGTGGGCGAGAGAGCAAGCACAGGCAGACAGAATGGCAGGCAGAGGCAGAGGGAGAAGCAGGCTCCCAGCCGAGCAAGGAGCCCAATGTGGGACTCGATCCCAGGATGCTGGGATCATGACCTGAGCCAAAGCCAGCTGCTTAACCAACTGAGCCGTCCAGGCTTCCCTTTGGATGAAAATTTAATCTGTATAAACAATAATACATGCTGTAATGCGTGGTTCATGGAAAACATCTTATTTAATTATAAGCAACAACAGTATTAGAAATTAAGTAAATGTGTCTATAATATTTAAAGTTTTAACACATAATTCCAGTGCTTTGCCTTATTTTCTCAAATCCCTTTACCACTTTCACTGACAGAGTCAAATGTACTTTTTCTACTAGTAGCCAGATCTTTGTCTTTTGTCAGAAAGATGCCCTTGTGAATTATTTATAATAGAGATATTAGCAATAATAATTATAATAATAATAAATAGCAATGAAAATGTTAAAAAAAAGTTTTCTTAACTAATTAGGGTTCTTAGACATCAATTAGAGGAACCACCTCTGGCAAGCAAATTAATCTGCAAGACATTCCCAGAATTAACAAGTCAGTCAGATACAGGGTTGTTGCCTACACTGGGAGAATGTAGTGTGCATTGAGTGCCATCCTAGGCCACGCACGCTGCTGCAGCGTTGTGGCTGTGTCTGCTTAGTTCGGATTGGCAGGATGAACCCAGGGTGCCAACATAGAGCCCGGGAAAGCAAGGCCCAAGAGGGACCAGCTCTCCCACAGCTCTTCTTCCCTGATGCGACAGAGCGAACACCCAAAGCCTTGCTGAGGAAGCAGCAACGAAGTGCCCTTCGCGCCAAGCTGAAAACCTCTGTGAAAGCATAGCAGTCGCTGGGAAATCAGAGTCGTTTTTGTGGGCTGCTGTTGCTGCTTGCCTTAGCCTAGTATTCGCAGCACGGCGGGAGAAACCCTCATACAGCGAAAGGGTCTTTGCCTGGGCATCTCCTCTGGGAAAGCACAGCATTCTTTGGGAAATCAGAGTCGGGTCTGTGGGATGCTGCTGCTGCTTGCATGAGCAAGACCCAACAGTACGGTGTAATAAGCCCGCATGGGGCGAAATCCTCTTTGCCTGGGCAAACCCACTGCCTGAGAGAGAACCGTGGTTGCGCCTGTGGAAAGAGCCTTAAAGAAGGGGACATGTCTGTCACTGGGCTCCCCAGGAGCCTGTCTGGGGAAAGTGCAGCAAGCTTCCCAGGAGAAGAGAAGGAGCCATTGGCCTTGTGGTCGGGAAATGGTCGCGAAGCTGGAGAGCTGGCCCTGGCAGGAACAGTGGGCCGGTGGCAAGACAAGTGTCACCCACTCCCTGTGCAGAGAGACGAAGCCTGGCTGCTAAGGAGACTTGAGGGGGCGATTGGGCCGGGGAACGTGCTCCAATCTGAGGAAGGAGTCTGGGCAGAATAAAGGCCTTTCCTGTGCCTCTGGTCCCAAGTGGAAAGCATCTCCTTGGCCACCTGTCCAGAGGGCAGACGTGGGCTTGCCACCAAGCTTCCAGCCCTGAACTCGCAGAAACACCTCCTGGAGGAACGGGCAATCAGATGACATCTTCCTCCAGGATGTAGCAGCATTGGCGGAGGCAGGGGGTGTCCCGGGGAAACAGGGACAGTTACCGATTACTCCCCATTCCAGGGCACGGGCGGTGTGCAGTGCTCCTCTCACGTCTCCTCAAGGATGGAGAAGGCACTGGCCTAGTCCCCTGTCCACCTGAACGCCAGAGCAAAAGGGCTGGCCGTGCGTATGCTGAGAGATAGCATTGTGAGCGGAGTGCCATCCTAGGCCACGCAGGGTCGAGGCTGTGTCTGCTTATTTCAGCTTGGCAGAATGAACCCATGATGGGAACTTGGAACCCGGGAGAGCAAGGCCCCAAGAGGCACCAGCTCTCCGGCAGCACTTCTTCCCTGACATGACTGAAGCTTTGCTGAGGAAGCAGTGGCGAAGTGCTGTTCGCTTCAAGCCAAAGCCTCTGCGAAAGAACAGCATAGGCTGAGAAATCAGAATTCGGTTCTGCGGGCTCTTCTGCTGCTTGCCTGTGCCCAGTCTCTCGGTGCGAGAAACCCGCATACAGCGAAAGCCTCTTTGCCCGGGCATCTCCTCTGGGAAAGCACAGCATTCATTGGGAAATCAGAATCGGATGTGTGGGATGCAGCAGCTGAATGCCTGAGCTAGTCTCCGCAGCACGGTGGAAGATACCTGCATGGAGAGAAATACTGTTTGCCCTAGCATCCCTTCTGCCTGAAAGAGAAGCGTGGTTGTACACGTGTGTCACTGAACTCCCCAGGAGCAAGTGTGGGGAAGGCACAGCACGCCGCCCCTGGAGAAGAGAAGGAGCCCTTGGACTGGGGTCGGGAAACGCTCGGGAAGCAGGATAGCCTGCCATGGAACGAACAGCAGGCCGGTAGCAAGACAAGTGTCACCCGCTCCCTGTGTGGAGAGATGGAGGCTGGCTGCTAAGGAGACATGAGGGGATGACTAGGGCAGGGGCGTGAGCTCCACTCTGAGGAAGGAGTCTGGGCAGAAGGCAGGCCTGTGTTGTGCCTCCCGTCCCAAGGGGACAGCATCTCCTTGGCCACCTGTCCCAAGGGAGTCGTGGGCTTGCCACCAGGTGCCATACCCGCAACTCGCAGAAACAACCCCCTGGGGAAACGGGCAGTCAGATGCCGTCTTCCACCAAGATGTGGCAGCGATGTGGGTGGCATGGGGTGTGCCGGGGAAGAAGTGGAGACTGTCCCCCACAGTTCCCCATCCAAGTGCACGGGCCGTGTGCAGGGATCGTATCGCCATCTCTCTCCTGTGCTGAAGGCACTGGCCTAGACCCCGAGTCTGCCAGAGCGCCGGAGCAAAAGGCAAAGCCTTACCTACCCCAGGAGATGGTAATAGGCATAGAGTGCCATGCTAGGCCACGCAAGCTGCTGCAGGGCTGTGACTGTGTCTGCTTAGTTCGGCTTAGCAAGGTGAACCCCAGGTGCGGTCTTGGAGCTCGGGAAAGCAAGGCCCACGAGGCACCAGCTCTCCCGCTGTTCTTCTTCCCTGCAGCGAAAGAGCGAAAGACCAAGCCTTGCTGAGGACAGCAGCGTAGTGCGGTTCGTGCCAAGTTGAAAACCTCTGGGAAAGCATAGCAGTCGCTGGCAAATCAGAGTTTGCTCTGCGGTCTCTTCTGCTGCTTGCCTGAGCCCAGTCTCGAGGTGGGAGAAACCCGCATACAGCAAAACCCCTTTGCCTGGGCATCCCCTCTAGGAAAGCACAGCATCCGTTGGGAAATCCGAATCGGATGTGTGTGATGCTGCAGCTTAATGCCTGAGCTAGTCTCCGCAGCATGGTGGAAGATACCTGCATGGAGCGATATCCTCTTTGCCCTAGCACCCCTCTGCCTGAGAGAGAAACGCGGTTGCACCTGTGGAAAAAGCCTTAAGGAAAGGGACACGTCTATCACTGCACTCCCCAGGAGCATGTCTGTGGAAGGTGCAGCATGCTGCCCAGGGAGAAGAGCAGGAGCCGTTGGCTTTCTGGTCTGGAAACCGTTGTGAAACTGGAGAGCCGGCCCTGGCAGGACAGCGGCCGGTGGCAATACAAGTGTCACCTGCTCCCTGTGCAGAGAGACGGAAGCCTGTCTGCTACAGAGAGAGGAGGGGATGTGTAGGGCAGGGCACGTGCTCCACTCTTAGGAAGGAGTCTGGGCAGAAAGCATGCCTGTCCTGAGCCTCTGGGCCCAAGGAGACAGCAGCTCCTTGGCCACCTGTCCCTGGGGAAGACATGCGCTAGCCACCAGGAGCCTACGCTGAACTCGCAGAAACAGCTCCCTGAAATAACAGGGAGTCAGATGCCGTCTTCCTTCAGGATGTGGAAGCTTGGAGGTGGCATGGGGTTTAAGGGGATGGGGTGAGGACAGTCCCCGAAAGCTCCCTATTTAGTGCACGGGCGGTGTGCAGGGATCCTGTCACGTCTCCTTTCCTGTGGGGAAAGCACTGGGCTAGTCCGCAAGAACGCCTGAGCGCCAGAGTAAAAGGCCAAGCGATGCCTACACCGGGAGATGGTAGTGTTCATAGGGTGCCATCCTAGACTTCGTACGCTTCTGCAGGGTTGTGGCTGTGTCTGCTTAATTCGGCCTGGCAGGGTGAACCCAGGAGGCGAACATGGAGCCCTGGAAAGCAAGGCCCAAAAGGCACCAGCTCTCCCGGAGCTCTGCTTCCCTGACGCGTCTGAATCCTTGCTGAGGAAGCAGCGGCGAAGTGCTGTTCGCTCCAAGCCAAAGCCTCTGAGAAAGCACAGCATTCGCTGAGAAATGTTCTGCGGGCTACTGCTGCTTGCCTGAGCCCAGTCTCGCGGCTGGAGAAACCCACATACAGCGAAAGCCTCTTTGCCTTGTCATCTACCCTGGGAAATCACAGCATTCGTTGGGAAATGTGATTTGGGTTTGGGGATGCTGCTGCTGCCTGCCTGAGCTAGTCTTCGCAGCACGGTAAAAGATACCCGCATGGAGCGAAATACTCTTTGCCCTAGCATCCCTTCTGCCTGAGAGAGACGCGTGGTTGCACACGTCGGTCACCGCGCTCCCCAGGAGCAAGTGTGGGGAAGGCGCATCACGCCGCCTCTGGAGAAGAGAAGGAGCCCTTGGCCTTGAGGTCGGGAAACGCTCAGGAAGCAGGATAGCCTGCCATGGCACGAACAGCAGGCCGGTAGCAAGACAAGTGTCACCCGCTCCCTGTGCGGGGAGAGATGGAAGCCTGCCTGCTAAGGAGACATGAGGGGACAACTAGGGCAGGGGCACGTGCTATCCTCTGAGGAAGGAGTCTGGGCAGAAGGCAGGCCTGTCTTGTGCCTCTGGTCCCAAGGGGACAGCATCTCCTTGGCCACCTGTCCCAAGGGCAGACTTGGGCTTGCCACCAGGTGCCATACCCGCAACTCGCAGAAACAACCCCATGGAGAAACGGGCAGTCAGGTGCCGTCTTCCACCAAGATGTGGCAGTGATGTGGGTTGCAGGGGGTGTTACTGGGAAGGAGTGGAGACTGTCCCCCACAGTTCCCCATCCAAGTGCACGGGCCATTTGCAGGGATCCTGTCGCCACCTCTCTCCTGTGCTGAAGGCACTGGCCTACACCCCGAGTCTCCCTGAGCGCCAGAGCAAAAGGCAAAGCCTTACCTACCCCAGGAGATGGTAATAGGCATAGAGTGCCATGCTAGGCCACGCAAGCTGCTGCAGGGCTGTGACTGTGTCTGCTTAGTTCGGCTTAACAAGGTGAACACCAGGTGCGATCTTGGAGCTCGGGAAAGCACGGCCCAAGAGGCACCAGCTCCCCCGCCCCTCCTCTTCCATGAAGCGAACGAAGCCTTGCTGAGGAAGCAGAGGTGAAGTGCGGTTCGCTCCAAGCCCAAAGCCTCTGTGAAAGCACAACATTCGCTGAAAATCAGAGTCAGTACTGCGGGCTGCTGCTGCTGGTTGCCTGAGCCAATCTCACAGTGGGAGAAACCCGCATACAGCGAAAGGCTCTTTGCCAGGGCATCTCCTCTGGGAAAGCACAGCATTCGTTGGGATATCTGAGTTGGGTTTGTGGATACTGCTGCTGGTTGCCTGAGCTAGTCCCCGCAGCACGGTGGAAGATACCCACATGGAGCGAAATCCTCTTTGCCCTAGCACCCCTCTGCCTGAGAGAGAAGCGTGGTTGCACACGTCTGTCAGCGCGCTCCCCAGGACCAAGTGTGGGGAAGGCGCAGCACGCCGCCCCCGGAGAAGAGAAGGAGCCCTTGGCCTTGGGGACGGGAAACGCTCGGGAAGCAGGATAGCCTGCCGGGGCACGAACAGCGGGCCGGTGGCAAGACAAGTGTCACCCGCTCCCTGTGCGGAGAGATGGAATTCCTGGATGCTAAGGAGACATGAGGGGATGACTAAGACAGGGGCGTGAGCTCCACTCTGAGGAAGGAGTCTGGGCAGAAGGCAGGCCTGTCCTGTGCCTAAAGTCCCAAGGGGCCAGCATCTCCTTGGCCACCTGTCCCAAGGGCAGACTTGGGCTTGCCACCAGGTGCCATACACGCAACTCGCAGAAACAACCCCATGGAGTAACGGGCCGTCAGATGCCGTCTTCCACCAAGATGTGGCAGTGATGTGGGTGGCAGGGGGTGTGCCGGGGAAGGAGTGGAGACTGTCTCCCACTGTTCCCCATCCAAGTGCACGGGCCGTGTGCAGGGATCCTGTCGCCTCCTCTCTTCTGTGCTGAAGGCACTGGCCTAGACCCCGAGTCTGCCTGACCGCCGGAGTAAAAGGCAAAGACTTACCTACCCCAGGAGATGGTAATAGGCATAGAGTGCCATGCTAGGCCACGCAAGCTGCTGCAGGGCTGTGACTGTGTCTGCTTAGTTCGGCTTAGCAAGTTGAAACCCGGGTGTGTACTTGGAGCCCGGGAAAGCAAGCCCCACGAGCACCAGCTCTCCCGCTGTTCTTCTTCCCTGCCGCGACAGAACGAACGACGAAAGCCTTGCTGAGGAAAGCAGTGTAGTGCGGTTCGCACCAAGTTGAAAACCTCTGGTAAAGCATAGCAGTCGCTGGGAAATCAGAGTCGGTTCTGCGGTCTCTTCTGCTGCTTGCCTAAGCCCAGTCTCGCGGTGGGAGAAACCCGCATACAGCGAAACCCCTTTGCCCGGGCATCCCCTCTAGAAAAGCACAGCATTCGTTGGGAAATCTGAATCGGATGTGTGTGATGCTGCAGCTTAATGCCTGAGCTAGTCTCTGCAGCATGGTGGAAGATACCCGCATGGAGCGAAATACTCTTTGCCCTAGCACACCTCTGCCTGAGAGAGAAGCGCGGTTGCGCCTGTGGAAAGAGCCTTAAAGAAAGGGACACGTCTATCATTGCGATCCCCAAGAGCATGTCTGTGGAAGGTGCAGCACGCTGCCCAGGGAGAAGAGCAGGAGCCGTTGGCTTTCTGATCTGGAAACGGTTGCGAAACAGGAGAGCCGGCCCTGGCAGGACAGCGGCCGGTGGCAATACAAGTGTCACCCGCTCCCTGTGCAGAGAGACGGAAGCCTGTCTGCTACAGAGAGAGGAGAGGATGAGTAGGGCAGGGCGCGTGCACCACTCGTAGGAAGGAGTCTGGGCAGAAAGCATGCCTGTCCTGAGCCTCTGTGCCCAAGGAGACAGCAGCTCCTTGGCCACCTGTCCCTGGGGCAGACATGCTCTAGCCACCAGGAGCCTACGCTAAACTCGCAGAAACAGCTCCCTGAAATAACAGGGAGTCAGATGCCGTCTTCCTTCAGGATGTGGAAGCTTGGAGGTGGCATGGGGTTTAGGGTGATGGGGTGAGGACTTCCAAGAAAGCTCCCTATTCAGTGCACGGGCGGTGTGCTGGGATCCTGTCACATCACCTTTCCCGTGGGGAACGCACTGGGCTAGTCCGTGAGAAGGCCTGAGCGCCAGAGTAAAAGGCCAAGCGATGCCTACATTGGGAGATAGTAGTGTGCATAGGGTGCCACGGCAGGGTTGTGGCTGTCTCTGCTTAATTCGGCCTGGCAGAGTGAACCCAGGAGGCGAACATGAAGCCTGGGAAAGCAAGGCCCAAAAGGCACCAGCTCTCCCGCAGCTCTGCTTCCCTGACACGACTGAAGCCTTGCTGAGGAAGCAGCGGTGAAGTGGTATTCGCTCCAAGCCAAAGCCTCTGAGAAAGCACAGCATTCGCTGAGAAATGTTCTGCTGGCTACTGCTGCTTGCCTGAGCCCAGTTTCGCGGCTGGAGAAACCCGCATACAGCGAAAACCTCTTTGCCTTGTGATCTACACTGGGAATCACAGCATTCGTTGGGAAATGTGAGTTGGGTTTGGGGATGCTGCTGCTGCTTGCCTGAGCTAGTTTCCGCAGCAGGGTGGAAGATACCCGAATGGAGCAAAATACTCTTTTCCCTAGCACCCCTTCTGCCTGAGAGGGAAGTGGGTTGCACACGTCTGTCACCGCGCTCCCCAGGAGCAAGTGTGGCGAAGGCGCAGCACGCCGCCTCTGGAGAAGAGAAGGAGCCCTTGGCCTTGAGGTCGGGAAACGCTCGGGAAGCAGGATAGGCTGCCATGGCACGAACAGCAGGCCGGTAGCAAGACAAGTGTCACCCGCTCCCTGTGCGGGGAGAGATGGAAGCCTGGCTACTAAGGAGACATGAGAGGACGACTAGCGCAGGGGCGCGTGCTATCCTCTGAGGAAGGAGTCTGGGCAGAAGGCAGGCCTGTCTTGTGCCTCTGGTCCCAAGGGGACAGCATCTCGTTGGCCACCTGTGGAAGGGCAGATGGGCTTGCCCCCAGGTGCCATACCCGCAACTCGCAGAAACAACCCCATGGAGAAACGGCCAGTCAGATGCCGTGTTCCACCAAGATGTGGCAGCGTTGTGGCTGGCAGGGGGTGTGCCGTGGAAGGAGTGGTGACAGTCCCCCACAGTTCCCCATCCCGGTGCACGGGCCGTGTGCATGCATTCTGTTGCCTCCTCTCTCCTGTGGTGAAGGCACTGGCCTAGTCCCCGAGTCTGCCTGAGCGCCTGAGCAGAAGGCAAAGCTTTACCATCACCAGGAGGTGGTAATAGGCATAGAGTGCCATGCTAGGCCAGGCTCGCTGCTGCAGGGCTGTGACTGTGTCTGCTTAGTTCGGCTTAGCAAGGTGAACCCCGGGCACAAACTTGGAGCCCGGGAAAGCAAGGCCCAAGAGGCACCAGCTCTCCCACGGCTCTTCTTCCCTGCTGCAATAGAGCGAACGACCAAAGCCTTGCTGAGGAAGCAGCAGCGAAGTGCGATTCGCGCCAAGCTGAAAACCTCTACAAAAGCAGAGCAGTCACTGGGAAATCAAAGTCGATTCTGTGGGCTGCTTTTGTTGCTTGCCTTAGCCTAGTATTCGCTGCACGATGGGAGAAACCCGCATAGAGCGAAAGCCTCTTTGCCGGGGCATCCCTTCTGGGAAAGCACAGCATTCTTTGGGAAATCAGAGTCGGGTCTTGGGATGCTGCCTGCTGCTTGCCTCCGCTAGTCTCCACAGCACGGTGGACTAAACCCGCATGGAGCGAAATCCTCTTTGCCTGGGCATCCCCTCTGCCTGAGAGAGAAGCGCGGTGGCACCTGTGGAAAGAGCCTTAAGGAAAGGGACACGTCTGTCACTGCAGTGCGACGGAAGCCTGGCTGCTAAGAGACAGGATGGGTAGATTAGGGCAGGGGAAAGGGCTCCACTCTGAGGAAGGAGTCTGGGCAGAAAGCATGCCGGTCCTGACCTTTGGGCTCAAGGAGACAGCAGCTCCTTGGCCACCTGTCCGTGGTGGAGACATGGGCTTGCTACCAGGTGCCTACCCTGAAGTCGAGAAACAACTCCCAGAAAGAACTGGCCATCAGATGCCTTCTTCCTCCAGGATGTGGAAGCTTGGAGGAGGCATGGGGTCTAAGGGGAAGGAGTGGGGACAGTCCCCCAAAGCTCCCTATTCAGTGCACACAGCGGTGTGCAGGGATCCTGTCACCTCTCCTTTCCGGTGGGGAAAGCACTAGCCTAGTCCCCGAGTCCGCCTGAGCGCTAGAGTAAAAGGCCTAGCGATGCCTAAACTGGGAGATGGTAGTGTGCATAGAGTGCCACCCTAGGCTATGCACGCTACTTCACGGTTGTGGCTGTGTCTGCTTAGTTCGTCCTGGCAGGGTGAACCCAGGACGCGAACATGGAGCCCGGGAAAGCAAGGCCCAAGAGGCACCAGCTCTCCTGCAGCTCTTCTTCCCTAACGCCACTGAAGCCTTCCTGAGGAAGCAGCAGCGAAGTGCTGTTCGCTCCAAGCCAAAGCTTCTGCGGAAGCACAGCATTCACTGAGAAATGATCTGCGGGCTGCTGCTGCTTGCCTGAGCCCAGTCTTGCGGTGGGAGAAACCCGCATACAGCGAAAGTCTCTTTGCCTGGGCATCTCCCCTGGGAAAGCACAGCATTCGTTGGGAAATCAGAGTTGGGTTTGTGGATGCTGCTGCTGCTTGCCTGAGCTCGTCTCCGCAGCACGGTGGAAGATACCCGCATAGAGCGAAATACTTTTTCCCTAGCATCCCCTCTGTCTGAGAGAGAAGCATGGTCGCACACGTCTGTCACCGCGGTCCTCAGGAGCACATGGGGGAAGGCACAGCACGCCGCCCCCAGAGTAGAGAAGGAGCCTCTGGCCTTAGGGTCGGGAAAATTGAACAGCCACATGCAGAAAAATGAAATTCGACCATTTCCTTACACCATACATGAAAATAGACTGGAAATGGATGAAGAAGCATAATGTGAGAAAGAAATCCATCAAAATCCTTGAGGAGAGAACAGGTAGCAACCTCTTTGACCTCAGCAGCAGCAACTTCTTCCTAGGAACATCGCCAAAGGCAAGGGAAGCAAGGGCAAGAATGAACTCTTGGGATTTCATCAGATCAAAAAGGTTTTGCCCAGAAAAGGAAACAGTTAACAAAGCCAAAAGATGACTGTCAGAAGTTATCTGGGAGAAGATATTTGCAAATGACATACCAGGTAAAGAACCAGTATCCAAAATCTATAAAGAGCTTATCAAACTCAACACCCTAAGAACAAATAATCCAATGAAGAAATGGGCAGAGGACATGAACAGACATTTCTGCAAAGAATACATCCAAATGGCCAACAGACACATGAAAAAATGCTCCACATTACTCGGCATCAGGGAAATACAAATCAAAACCAGAATGAGATACGACCTCACACCTTTCAGAATGGCTAAAATGAACAAGTCAGTCAATGACAGATGCTGGCCAGGATGTGGAGAAAGGGCAACCCTCCTACACTGTACGTGGGAATGCAAGCTGGTGCGACCACTCTGGAAAACAGCGTGGAGGTGCCTCAAAAAGCTGAAAATAGAACTAGCCTATGACCCAGTGATTGTAGTACTGGGTATATACCCTACAGATACAAACGTGGCATTCTGAAGGGGCACATGCACCCAAATGTTTATAGCAGCAATGTCCACAATAGTTAAACTATGAAAAGAACCTAAATGTCCTTCAACAGATGAATCAATAAATAAGATGTGGTATATATGTACAATGGAATACTATGCAGCCATCAAAAGAAATGAAATCCTGCTATTTGTGATGACGTGGATGGAACTAGAGGGTATTATGCTTGGCGAAATAAATCAATCTGAGAAAGACAACTATCCTATGATCTCCCTGATATGATGAAGTAGAGATGCAACATAGGCGGTTTCGGGAGTACGAAAAGAAAAATAAAAGAAGATGGGATTGGGAGGGAGACAAACCATAAAAGACTGAATCTCACAAAACAGACTGAGGGTTGCTGGGGGGAGGTGTGTTGGGAGAGGATGGTGGGGGTATGGACATTGGGGAGGGCAGGTGCTATGTGAGTGATGGTGAGTGCTGTAAAATGTGTAAACCTGGTGATTTACAGACCTGTACCGCTAGGGATAAAAACACATTATATGTTTATAAAAATTTTTAAAAAAATAATATAAAAAATCCATTAAAGAAAAAACACATATTGCAAGCCCAGAGCTAATCTCATATTCAATCAAAAAAGTTTGAAAGTTTTCCCCTTAAAGATCAGAAAAAAGACAAGTGTGTCCACTTTCACTACTCTCATTTGACATAGTACTGGATGTCCTAGCCAGAGAAACAAGGAACACAAAGAAATAAGAGACTCCAAAAAAAAAAGGAAGAAGTAAAATTTTCTTTTTTTGGGTAACATGAACTTACATGTTAAAAAATCCTAAAAACTTCACAAAAAAAATTTGAATAAACAAATTTAGTAAAGCCGCCAAATACAAGATCAATATATAAAAGACAAGAATTTTGTTTTGTTTCATTTTTTAAAATATGGAATGCTTCCCTGTTTTTCATATCATCCAAAGTAAGCCAAAGTAAGCAAAAGACAGGAGCGTTTTAACACTCTAATGATGAACTACCTGAAAAAATAAAGAAAACAATCTAATTCACAATAGCATCAAAAATAATAAAATACTTAGGAATAGATTTAACTAAGAAGATGAAAGATCTGTACTCCATAAACTATGACATTGATAAAGAAATTGAAGGAGACACAAATGGAAAGATGGCTCATATTTATAAATGGTAAGAATTAACATTGTTAAAATGTCCATACTACTGAAAACCATCTGTAAATCCAATTCCTATCAAAAATCCAATGTTAGGGGCGCCTGGGTGGCCCAGTGGGTTAAGCTGCTGCCTTCGACTCAGGTCATGATTCCAGGGTTCTGGGATCGAGCCACGCATCAGGCTCTCTGCTCAGCAGGAAGCCTGCTTCCTCTTCTCTGTCTGCCTGCCTCTCTGCCTGCTTGTCATCTCTCTCTGTCAAATAAATAAATTAAAAATCTTTATAAAATCCAATATTATTTTTTTACAGAAGTAAGTAAAAAATCCTAAAATTTATATGAGACCATAAAAGAAAACAAATAATCAAAGCAGTTCTGAGAAAGAATGAAGAAGTGAAATTACACTTCTTGATTTGAAACTATACTACAAAGCCCTCATGCTCAAAACAATAAAGTATACTGGCATAAAAACAGACCAATAAACAAGTAGAACAGAAATAAATCCTTTCATACAGTCACCTAATATTTGACAGGGGCCAACATATGTAATGGGTTAAGATAGTCTGTTCAATAAATGATATTTAAAACTGAATAGTCACATAAACAGTATGAAACTGGAACCTTATATCACTCATAAGGCTTAACTTGAAATAGATTAAAGACTTAAAGGTGATGCATGAAACTACATTTCCTAAAGGAAAACATAGGAAAAATTCTCCTTGACATTGGTCTTGCCAATAGTTTTTTGGATACCAGACCAAAAACACAAGCAAAAAAAGCAAAAATAAATAAATCGTATTACATCAAACTAAAGTTTCGGCATTGCCAAAAAAAAAAAGAGAGAGAGAGAATGAAAACACAATCCACAGAATGTAAAAAAATACTTACAAATCTTATATCTGAAAAGAGGTTAATAACCAACAGATACAAATAGAAAAAATATATAATTAAAAAAATATCAAAAGGATCTCAATAGACTTTTTTTTTCAAAAAAGTTATATAAATGACCAACAGGAGCATTAAAAAGTGCTCAATGTAAAAAACTCAGGGCAAAGTCATTATGATGTTGTTGTTGTTTACCTCTGAAAAACACAGCAAGATATTACTACCTATTAGAATATATACTACAAGAAATTTTGGTAAATATTGGGGAAAATGGGGAACTTATGCACTGTGATAGGGATATAAATTTGTATGGAAAACAGTATGGAGACTATTCATATTATTAAAAGTAAAATTACCATATGATTCAGTAATCCCACTTCTAGGGATATATCTAAAGGAAACGAAGTCACTGTTCAAAGACATATCTGCACTTTTATGTTTATTATAAAATTATTAACTCTAAGCAAGAGATGGAAATAACTTCAGTATCCATTAATGGATGAATGAATAAAATAAGTATGGTAAATATACACTATGGAATACTACTTACCCATGAAAAATTAAGAAATACTGCCATTTACAACAGCATGGATGGATCTTGAAGGTGTTATACTAAGTGAAATATTTCAAAGATTTTATATATTTTTTAAATTTATGTATTGTGATATCCCTTACATACAGAATCTGAGGAAAAGGCAAACTAATGGAAACTTAGAGTTGAGTTGACAAGGGGTGAACCTGGAGTGGAGTAAGGTGGTCAAAGGGTGCATTCTTGCAACTATAATACGAAAAAGTTCTGGGGATCTAATGTACAGCATGATGATCATAGTTAATAAAATATACATACTTTTTTTTATTGTGCTTCCCTTTATTAAACTTTGCATATATCACATTCTTACAAGTTGAAAGTTTATAGCAATCTTGTATAAAATAGGTCTGCTGCCACCATTTTTCTAACAACATTTGTTCATTTTGTGTCTCTCTGTCACATGTTGGTAATTCTTGCAATATTTCAAGTTTTTTCATTATTATTGTATTTGTTATGGTGATCTGTGATCAGTAATTATGACCCACTGAAAACTCAGAACTAGTTTACTTAAGGTATATACATTGTTTTTCTTTAAAAACATAATGCTTTTGAACAGTACAGTATAGTGTTTATTTTTTATATGCACTGGGAAACATAATTTTTTATATGCACTGGGAAACCAAAAAAAAATAATAATAATAATAATTTGACTTAGTTTATTGAGATAATCACTTTATTGAGGCAGTCTGGAACAAAACCCACAAGACCTCTGAAGTTTATCTCTACTATACTATATACATAGAAGTTGCTAAGAGAGTAGATCTTAAAATTCCTTACGATACATGCATAAAAAACAGTGGCAACTATATGAGATAGTAGATGTATTAACATTTTTATGTAGATTATATTGCAATAAGGATGTATACCGATTTATCAAATTGTACAAAATTTACACAATGTTAAATGTTTGCAATGTTATAAGAAAACATTTCTTAAATTTACAAATTATAATATGTCGATTTTTTTCAATAAAGCTGGCAAAAACTTTTTGTAGAATTAATCTATTTTTAAAAAAGGAAGTAAGGATGTAGAAACTGCAACTAACTCTGAAATAATAGAATATAAAATTTATTTTCATTATATACACTGTGACAAAAACTATTACTTAGTTTACAATGAAGGAGTACTTATGAAGCATAAAGTATGGTCTATAAATAAGGCTGAAAGAGCTCAGTTTTAAGGTTTAAATTTAAAATCTTCTTTTGAAATACTAAACTGACCACCCAGTTTTCCAAATGTCTTAACTGCATGAATTTATTTCATACAACTCTATAATCTAGTTTCATAAGAAAGCAGCATGCAAATTTTGAATAAGACAGACTCGCTTAAGTTTCTTTATGTTCAACAGTAAAGGATACTTCCCTAAAAATAAATAGAAGAAAAATCAGCATATTTATTATGATAATTATTATTCATAATGAGATACATATTGAATTAGGGAATATATAGCCTCAGAGGGGGTAACGTAAAATGAAATTTATTTTGGTAAATGTGTCTATGAATAGTCAATACAATGCCTCAATATCAATGAATATTACCATTTTGAACAATTTAATTACTATTATTAGAATTATTATAAGTATGAAAATAGCTATCATTTTAGCATGGAATATGAGACTCTCATGCTCCATTCTTCATCACATCCACACAACAACTCTGTATAATAAGTATTATCATCACCATTTTATGGGTGAAAAAACTGAGGCTAACACATTTAGATAACTGGTTTATGATTACATGGCTAGTAAAGATGCATCACACTAATTTAGGCTTTATGATTTCAGAATTGTACTCTTTCCACTGCACATTCTATTACTCTGTAAATACTTGGCCTGTTTTCATTTAGTTCTTTAATTTTATTCATGTGGTGATGGCTTAAAGCTTCATTTAAAGAAAGCTTAAAAATTCATTTAACCAAAAGCTCCCAAGAATTAAAAATGTCATGGATCTAATGTAGACATGGATATCATTAGTTAATGGGTAACTATATATTTTCCACCCTAGTGAGATAACAATCAGAGTATTTTTCTAAGTTTTAGTCTCTCAGTCTTAAAAAGGACTTTGTTAAAATAGAAATATTTAGACAAAGGTCATCAAAAGTCTGCATCAGGTCACCTTAAGATAAATATTAGAAAACTGAGAAAACAAATGGAGATTTGAACACTGAGCTATGATATAATGAATGGTTTCAAGTATTTAGTAGAGTATAGAAAAGCCCTTTAAAGCCTGGTCTTAGACTAGCATTGCAGCTTCTGGGATATGACCATCTATCATCTATGTATCAGATATAAATTTGAAAACTTTTTTAACTTAAAGATTTTGAGAAATAGAACATAATCAGCACCATAGAAGATCTGTTTATGATAACAACCTAGCCCCTCCTCCTACTTTTTTAATATTCTCTCTTATTTAACGTAACATTGTGCAATTAGACCACTACTGATCTGCCGTTATGAATGAAATAGCTATAATCATCTGTTTGCATATCCTGGTGAAAATTTTCATTAAGTTCCATGTTGTATTTCTAGGAATGGACCAAATCTTTATTTTTATTTTTAAGTTTTCTAAATATTGTCCAACTTACCTCAAATGTTTTTATTATGGGCACTTTCATTCTTTCACATTCTTGCAAGACAATTTTACTGTTGCCCAATATAGTAAGTGTGTAATTGTATGTCATTTTAGGTTTTAATTCATTTATAATTTAATTTAATTCCAGATTCATAGTAAAGATAAACAGTTTTTACCTATGAGTGGCCATTTGGATTACACTTTCTGTAAAGTACATGCTCAAATCTTTTGATATCTTAACATTGTGTCATACTGACTTCTTTAATAGTAGATTTTCTGAATGAACTTTTAGCTGTGTAGGTCTTCTCTATTTTATTTAGAACTTGTTTTCATTTCAAAATCTTTATATTTATTTTCATAATCTGCTTTTATTTTGCTTTGTCTATTATCTATCTATCTATTTATTTGCAAGCAAGAGAGAGCGAGCGAGTGAGAGCACAGGGAGGGATAGAAAAAGAAGGGAAAAGAATCTTAAGCAGGCTCCAGGCTCAGCACAGAGCCCAACTCTGGGCTCTATTTCACAACCCTGACATCATGACCTGAGCCAAAATGAAAGAAATAAAATAAAATTAAGGTGTTAAAAAAAAGGAAAAAGAATTGGAGGTTTAATTAAGTGAGCCACCCAGGCACCCCTGTGGTATCTTAAATTGGCTGTCATATCTTTAAAGTTCTAGAGTATCTATTTGGTTCATTTATAAAATCTTTCTCAATATCATTTTTTAGTTTCAGTTTTTTATTCAATTTGCTTCCCCTCTCATTTCTTTGAGCAGAGTACTCAAGCCATTTTACAATCTTTATTGATCATTTTAATATCATACTTAATCCCATTTTGTCTATCAAATCTTGTTAATGGTTTTTCTTTGTGTGCTTTGTTACATTTTGGTATGTTCAAGACATTATATTTGAAACTCTTATTGAGTAGGGATAATTAAGAGCTATAATAATGGTATGGTCCTCCTTGGCAGGATTTTCTCTTATATCTGAGACTCTACAAGACAATCATACTCCAAATTCAGTGGTTGACTTTCTCAGTTTACACAGAAGGCAAGGTAGGCTCTAGTCTTATTTCTGCTTCTCCTTGTGCTTTGGGGATCTCAACTTAAATTTGGGTTGTACCAAAGTCCTCAAATTTGATTGCTGCTGGATTATGAATTTTGTTTCTCTAGTATCAAGAGTCTATTAACAACACAGCTCAGTGTGTTTTAGCAGTTTCAAATGCTCTCATAGCTAAAATGGCTTCAGGGCATATATCTCTAGGCTCTCATTGTATTTCGTATTTTGGCCCAGTAATCCCACACTTAATTTTTATAATCATTCTGATATTTTTAATCTTAAAAGCTATTTTGTCTGGATTTTTAGTTGTCTTAAGTAGGAGTTTTTAGATCACCATTACTAGAAGCAACAACAAATATACATGAAAATATCTGCAGTAGTTTATCACATCTTTATGGCTTTGAACTTCCATAAGCCAAGGCATCCTTCTCTAATCACTTAGGCAAACTCCAAGTTACCCTTTAAAACAACACAAGAATTGCTTCATTTAAGAACATGTTCACGGATGACTCTTCCCCACTGTCCTTACCAACATTCCCACACACTCTTTGCTACCCACACCTTGTTTATGAACTTTCATTAGGTTTATCAGAGGGACCAGAATTTTGCTCTATTGTATTTTTGTCCTTTAGAGCTTTAATTAAATATGAATTCCATAGAAAGTCTGTCCCTTTTCTTTCAAACCAGGGTTAGTTATTTCTTCTCATTCTTTGTCAGAAGTTAGTTTATTAGAGAAACTTACAGCTGTATTGTGACTTTGGAGCCTTTACAGTTTTTTGACTGGAAAAATCACCCATCCCTGAGATTTTTACGCAGCTTCCTAGCTGATATTATTCAGAAATCTGTTCAAAACAGACTTTTTCAGGGAGGCCCTTTCGGACCACTCAGTTAAAAAGCCTCTTCTCAATCACTGCTCTTTTTAAAATGAGCTTATTTAGTTCAAATATGCATCACTATTAAAGAAAAACCAGTACAATTTTTTTAAAGTTGGCTTACCTATTATCTATCTCTCCCATTGAAATGATTCCTCTGGGCTGGGGTTTTGTTGTGCTCATCTTAGGCCAGACACTCAATAAATTGTCTCTGAATGATTGAATTGTTTGACTCCCTTCCTAGATTCTCAACTTCATGAGGCCAAGGATTGTTCTATTCAGTCCTTCTTTATCCTCAATGTCTGTTATATTACGGGACTAATGGGAAAAATCACAGAAAGAAAGAGTTAAAACTACAGAAAAACCCTGTAGGTTCAATAACACAAAGCTTTCTAAAATTATTTAGCCAAGGAATTGAATACTGGCTGCACTTTTGATTTTTTTAAATGGTATTGAATTTAATTTAAATGGAAATACTTGAATGGTAGAATAATAAAAAAATTATAAAAGCAACTTACTCCTTAAAGTAAGAATTATATAGGGCATCTCTTCTAGAAGCAAAATTTTCAAATGTCAAACATCTGAAAGCATAGAAGGAGAAGTAAGAGTGTGAATTGTACTTCAATGCTCTTTTCTTTATATTCAGCAAACAGCTTCATTCACACCTTTCCAATTTTTTCAACTCTTTTGACAAAGCCTTCAGAGGAGTTACTGCTGATGACAACCATCACAGCCTAACAGGAGAAATTTTATAAAGAAAAATAATAGCATGTTTTTCCCAAGTTGTTAAGGATATGGTGAAGCTCTGTCGGATTCAAAGGAGGAATGTGCAATTCCATGCTATATATCATAATAACTTATTTTAATAGTGGCTTTGCAATTTTTCAGATATATCTATTTACTGAAACCACTAACAAATAAACAAAACAAACAAATTAACAAGAGTTTGAGACAGAAGTTATCTAATCTAAAAATAGCACAGAATACACAACACATATCCTAAGTACTACTATAGGTTTCAAGTAATAGTCAAAACAATAGTAAACATGATTCAGACCCTACCAGTCAAATCATAAATGGAATCTAACTGTAAATCCTTATCTTTAGATCAAAGCGGGTAATTGGGTGCTGAAGATACATTATAGAACTAATATGTTATAGAACTCCTCTGAAATGAGTCATTTATTCCATCACTTCTCCTGCACAGCTGCTGACCCATGTTTTGGTTCCTGGAAATAGCTGCTACCCTGTCATACTTCTTAAAAGCACATATATTGATAACTCTACTCATTCCTCCATTCCTCTGTGACTGTCATTGTGATAAAATGTGGAGTCAGCTGACTCACTTGTGGTGGTAATAAAGTAGATGAGTTTGCAAAGTATTTTGTTATTTCCAAAAATGCAAAAACCAAATTATATTGAAATCATAAGCGGTGTTTCAGGGAGAGCTGTAGGATGTGGTTTCTTGTGTAATCCACAGAGATTAGCTCCAACACATATTTAAACTCTCCTCTAGGAGCAACCTTAGTGGTAAAGCAAGAAGATAAACAGATGTATACACACCCTGGCACAAAAGTATCACTTATGTTTGGCTTCCTAGTCTCCTCGTGTTACTTATTTATCTTAACGTCTCTCTGAAATCAGGGAACACAGAATCTCAATCAGTTGATATTTTTCTACTGAATTACCCAATAGTCTGATCATACACCAAAGACTTTTTAAAATTATTTCACTCATAATCCCAAATCTGCTTTGCTTCCTCATCTTAGTACACTGTAATTTGATTTCAAAATGAGGACAGTTGTCAGTAATGCCACATTCATTAATGTATTTTACAATTCCATGTACTTATAACTATGAAGATATGTTAATAACATCCATTCAAATAAGCCACCCTAAATTTATTATCATGAAACAAGACCTCAAGAAAGAGAATTCAAAATCATCCATGTATTTGCAACTTATTGCAATAAAGCCTTTATCAATAGACTTCCCTGTGCACATGGTGGTCAAATTGCTGGTGAAAACCAGCCAGATCTATTACAAGCTTTCTCATGGCTTCTAGGTAACCCAAGTGAGCCTTTATTGATACTGGGAAGGGATAAAGCAGGGAAGGGATAAACAGTGGTGTAAGAATTGGCTAGACAAAAGTAATGACTCTCATTACAAAGTGAGTATTTTAAAGCAAAAGAGCCTGTTGGATATATTGTTTTATAAAATAGTGGTATTTTAATTAACTTTTTAAAATTCAATTAGTTAACATATAGTGTACCATTAGTTTCAAATGTAGATTTCAGTTATTCATCCATAGCATATAATAGCTAATGCTCAGTACTTACTCTTATAGCTTCTTGAAAGCAGAATTTTAACCCACTGAGCCACCCAGGCGCCCTTGAAAGCAGACTTTTAGATCACATTTTCTGATTACTTCCATGTAGTACAACACTTTCCTGCTAGCAACCTTCAAAACATACTGTTTGTTAGAGGAATTTCTTTAATAATAAATAAATAGGAATTTATTTAAATTTATTTAAATATTGCACACTGTTTCATTGTTCATAAATAAGGTGATGATATTATAGCCATTAGTTGGTAGCACTGATATATCACTTTCTTTTTACTTCTCAGTGCATTCTCTTTACACAAAATAGATATGTATTTTAAAAGAATCTGAATCTGTGGCAAACTTTTAAAAACCCTATACAGTAAAGTTTATCATTTTAAGTAATCTCAATTATCTTCCTCAATTGTGATAGTATATCCTTCTATCTAGGCCAGATATTGTATGAGGGATTTGAAGAGACATACTTTTCTAAATTTCACTTTTCTCATCTGCAAAATGCTGATCATGATCCTACAATAAAATACACTTACTATTTTTTGATGAAAATTTATTTATTTATTTTGAGATTTTATTTATTTATCAGAGAGAGTGGGCGAGAGAGCAAGCACAGGCAGACAGAATGGCAGGCAGAGGCAGAGGGAGAAGCAGGCTCCCAGCCGAGCAAGGAGCCCAATGTGGGATTCGATCCCAGGATGCTGGGATCATGACCTGAGCCAAAGGCAGCTGCTTAACCAACTGAGCCGCCCAGGCGTCCCTTTTGATGAAAATTTAATCTGTATAAACAATATATTTGCTGTAATGCGTGGTTCATGGAAAACATCTTATTTAATTATAAGCAACAACAGTATTAGAAATTAAGTAAATGTGTCTATAATATTTAAAGTTTTAACACATAATTCCAGTGCTTTGCCTTATTTTCTCAAATCCCTTTACCACTTTCACTGACAGAGTCAAAAGTACTTTTTCTACTAGTAGCCAGCTCTTTGTCTTTTGTCAGAAAGATGCCCTTGTGAATTATTTATAATAGAGATATTAGCAATAATAATAATAATAATAATAATAATAAATAGCAATGAAAATGTTAAAAAAAGTTTTCTTAACTAATTAGGGTTCTTAGACATCAATTAGAGGAACCACCTCTGGCAAGCAAACTAATCTGCACGACATTCCCAGAATTAACAAGTCAGTCAGATACAGAGTTGTCCGTAGACTGAAAGGTGAAGCAAAAGGACTAGGTTTGGAAAATAGGTAAGGACAGTGAAAAAAATGATCAAATTTTTGGGCAAAATAAATTCTTAGGTGTCCTTTCAATGGAGTCCTGGGCATTATGTAGCAGAAACTCTGGAGATTATCTCAATCCATTGGAGTCGCCCTGTTTACTAGCTTGCTATTGACAAAGTTATTTACAAACTGTAGAGCAAGAGGTTATAATGTAGAAAACTGATGGTAATGCACAAGATTCTTGTTAACAATAATGCAAGTTAGTGATATTTCATTAGAAAACATAAATTCTATAACCCAAATTATGGGCCCAGAGCACTTCTGCTGCACAACTCTGCTTATATCCCAAATAACCATGTGAACTAGTTTTAATATCTGCTTCTTATTAATTTTTGAATAAAAATTCTTGACACAAGTATTTTATAATTGTGTGATAATCATGCATTTAATTTCTTGGAGAACAAAACACACTTTAGCGTAACTATGTTCGTTCACAGAACCAGCCTTGATAACACACTTCTATATGTTAGAAATGATATAATAAATGTAGAATATTGGGCACTCGTTTGGTATTCTTTGCCATGTTTTGCACTATCTAAAAAGAGATCAGTGAACTTGGACTGGAGTTAGTAGACATGGAAGAAAATAAAATATTACAGAGAGGAATACTCTGTGGTCCACAACCTAAACGGGCTGGGATTCCCATCATTTGGATCCCTGTAGCTTTACAAAAGTCAATTAAATTTTTGTATCTCCTATTAAAGTGGATTCCCCAGTCTTTTTCAAACATCTCTTGTAAAGTATTGTTTCCCAGAAAAAAAGGGATTTTGCACATGTATCTGCCTTTGTCTCTGGTCATGATCTCAGTCAGGATCCTGGGATCGAGCTCCATATCGGGCTTTTTGCTCATTAGGAAGTGTACTTCTCAGTCTCTCTCTGCAGCTACCTCCCCCTGCCCCACTCATGCTCTCTCTCTCTCTCAAATAAATAAATACAATCTTTAATTTTTAATTAAAAATAAGATAAATAAAATAAAATAAAAAGTCTGGTCTTACTGCCCCATTTAGCTCCTTTTCTTTTTTGAGTTGTATTTAAAGCAGCATGAGAGAACATGAGGCTCTCAAACTTAAAAAAAAAAAAAAGGAAAAAATTGAGTTTTGTTAGGATTTAAGATCTTGTCTGCTAGAAAAAACATTGGCTTTGTTAACATGTGAAAATTAACAAAAGATAATAAGATAGAATTCTAATAATTTTTGTAGAAATTAAAAATTTCCTCCAACACAATTATATACAGACCCAATAAGTAAATTCATTCCAATGTCCGAAACCAACCTTTTCTAATACTAATGCATCTGTGTAAACAGAGTCAACCCAAGGAATAAATAAATATTATTATTTTTTTCCTGTCTCTTCCACAGTCACATCTGGGTATATTGGTAGCAAGCCAATTATCTATCTTATAAGACATGATATCATAAGGAAGGGTATTCTGTCCATTTGGAACAACTGAAAATCATTGTAATTTTATCTTGGTGCAGTAACTTGATATGGCACAGTGTGGGTTATGAATATATTTTATTGTTTTTTACTGGGAAGAAGAGATTATAGAGATATTGGTTATCCAAGAGAGACTGACAGGTGTTGATAGTTGCCAGGTCAATATCCATTTACTTTTTCCTTGAATCTCAGAAAGCACTGAGGGATTGACAAGAAGGAAACTTAAAACAACATCAAATATTTTATTGTCTCTTTTCGATTTATATTGTAACCACATGACAAAGTATCAGTCGTACAATATATCATTCTCTTTACCTCTATCTTTCTGCCAGAAATGTGGGCTTAATAGTGAGAACTCCAACAGCAATTTTTGCAACTGTGAATAAAAAGCCATAAAAACCTCTAAGATAGTTCACTTCACTTTCTTAAGACGCTGAACCAACACCAGAAAACACTCTCTGTAGTCTTCTTGTTAAATGAAAAAATATGGTTAAACCACTTTTGAAAGTCTACTACATACAGCAAAATGTAAATATTAATTGAAATATGTCCTCTCAGCTGTGCTTAAGCAACTGAGTCCTGAGCTTTTCAGGTTTTCAGTCTGAAAGAGTACACCTCTGGTGCTCAGAAAGGGAAGAGAAAGGACACCCTGTTCTCCATATAAATTAAAGAAGAGAAATCTGTGCATTTAAGTGGGCCATATAAAATTTATCAAGCAATTATCTCCTAACTCCTTCCTATCCAAATGACCTGATATGCTCTCCCTACTCCTTTATTACACGTTACTGCCTTTTCCAGGATTCTGTGTCACATCACAACATGTCTTCTGTTATTTCCTTCTTGCAAGCTAGTTTGTTTTCTCCATCTAAAAAAATCAACAATCATTGTGTATTTCAATTCCCATTTTCCTCAAATGCATTGATTCTTCTTATCTATTACTCTTTTCTCATACTCAGTGTCTTTGTCTTTATGGGGTTTGTACTTTGCTTTTCCCCATCCTTTACTGCCATTATATAATCAAATCTAATAACTTCTTAGAGAAAGTTAAAAATTCCTGCATAGCCACACGTGAACACAAAGTCACTGATTTTTAGCAAACCTAGAAGATAGTCAGACATCCATTCAATTTCTTTTTTTTTAAGATTTTATTTATTTATTTGACAGAGAGAGATGACAAGCAGGCAGAGAGGCAGGCAGAGAGAGAGGAGGAAGCAGGCTCCCTGCTGAGTAGAGAGCCTGACTTGGGGCTCGGTCCCAGGACCCTGGGATCATGTCCTGAGCCGAAGACAGTGGCTTAACCCACTGAGCCACCCAGGCGTCCCTCCATTCAATTTATTAACTGAGTCTCAAATGCATCCTGAGTTCTAACCTAAACCTAAGTTCTATTTCTTACACGTTGTTCTATGACCAAATCCTTTCAGTTCAGTATTTTGTAACATTTAAATATTAATCAATTGATGCTTTGTCTGTGTATTTCTATGATTATAATTTGAATACTGTAGATTTATTGTTATATTTATAGATTTATAATCAAAGTTTCATCAGTTGAAGTTTTTGGAAATTTCAGATATAATGATTAACCTAAAATGATACTGCCTCAAATCCCTCTGATATCAAGGCCCAACACTTGATTATAGCCAAACCTGTGATGGATAGTTCCATGGGAAATTGCAGTTACTTAACACTGATAGCATCTCATGTTCTCTCTCTCATTTTAGAATGTCTCCAACACAACCCAAAAGTGCAGGAGAGTTAATGTCCTCTGAGGACAGCTTTCAGTGAAGTGGAAATAAGAGCCATAGATAAAATTGTCAGTTTTCAGGTCTTCATGAGGACAACTTAAAGCAGTTTCTCAGGACCTTTCAGTAAAAGCAAGCCTTCATTTTCTATCCACAACAATTATATCAACAATGTACCTCTTTGACAAAGTTGTTTCTTCACTGTATCACTTTCCCATTCTTTTCTACCTTGGATAATCTCCCAGATAAACTAACAGTACTCAAATCCTTTGTCCTACTCTTTGCTCTCAGGATAAATGGAGCCAAAAGACTTAGATTAATATCAAGTTCTGAATGGGATCTTAGAGCTATTTCTGTCCAGATTTTCATAAACATAGGGACCTTTGAATTATCAGGCTATAAATAAGTTCTAAATGGAGGGGGCAAAAGCAAAAAGTAGAAATTTTTATGTTTGATTTTTAATCATGATTAAAAAGAATGTTAGTACATTATAAAAGTGTGGACCTTTGTAAAACAATGTCATAATGTAAGAAATAGGTTGCATAGTCCTTTTGAGAATATTAAACCAAGTGTTCAGGTGCCATCTAATTTCTTGTTTAATCCAGAACTTTGGTGTGCATTATCTTGAGGAATAGAATTTTGAAGTCCAGACAGACTAACAGAAAACTGACCCAAATGTGTATGTTTATATTTCTGCTTTTGTTGTAAAAATCAAAGTGTGATTGCTGGTTTAAAATGGTAAAACTAATAATGTTCATGGACTCTATTATAAATTTTCTAATTGTATAGGAAGAATCCAAGAAACATATAATTAATTGATTTGCAAATCTTCAAAGAGCTACAGGATCAGGTAGTGGTATGTTCTGATTCAACAGCATCATAATGCAGCATTTTATGTGTGTGGCTAATGGATATTTTCATGAATGTTTGCTAGCTAGTCAGCCAATACAGAGAAATATTAGGTAGGGTAATTACTCACAGTTGTGTTTAATAAAATGAGAGAAAATTATCAAATGACACTAATAATAATAATCCTATAGCAGGCTAAATAATTCAATGATAATTACAAGTATTAATCTAGCTTTCTTCCCTGATTATGACTCTTCTCTCCTTTATCATAATGGGAGTAGCAGATTGTCTGCAATGAATTGTGAAAACCCAGCAGTGACTTTGGAAGTGAAGGCCTCCTATCAATTTTGATAGGTTAAAATGATTCTGGATGGTCTTGAGCAAATGTGTCATTTTTTTTTTCTGTGTGTGTAATAAAAGAAAGAAGCAATAGTAAATTCTTGCTGTTATTTCATGGAGCCAAAAAAATCATACTGCCAACAAGAGGCTGTTGACACCGTAAGTGTGGTTAATTGTCTTGAAATACTAGGCCTCGAAATAAAATTCCAATATTTCACATAACCTCTTTTTTTTTTTTAAAGAAAAAAAAAACCAAAGCAAAACAACTATACTGCTTACATTTAGGGCCCTGCTGTTGTGTAACTATTTTTGAACATGTCTACTGTAAGTATATATATATATATATTTTTTTCTGTGCAATAAATTCATTTAGAGATAAATTTAGATTGCAAATTATTTGGGGGGAGGCATGGTATTTGTGGCTAGTCTTACAAGTAAAAAGGACTAAAAGAAAGAAGAAAAACATTTTTTATTACAGCATATTTACATCTGTCCTACTTATTTACTATCATACTGACTAATGTATAATACTGTACACAAAGAAAGAAGTTAAATGAGTTATAATTCAGTCGAAGTATAGCTGGCCATTTTATACTTACCACTGAATCTTTCTGGTATGAAATGTGATATCTGGCAATCTGGTCTAGTTCATTACATCAGGTCATTTGTATGTTCTTATTACCATTTTGATAGAATAGCACATTTTATAACCCAGACATTTTACAATGGAACTATGATGCATGTATTTTCAAAAGTATAGACATACATCAAGCTATCAGATCAAAAAAGATGAATGTCCGTAGTACCATATAGACTCAACAAATAAAAATGTCCAAGGCTCTGAGTGAGATTTATGAATATTGTATAAAATTAGGCCAACATGTGGTTTTGATATAAATCATCTGTTCTTAAATTAGAATTACAATCGTTGAGTACAGTGTTGAAAATGGCAGATAGATTTTAGCTATCTTTGCTCAGTAGGGAAAATGGAAAAATGTTTAGTTTGGTCAGATTTTCACCTAACTTCTGAAAAATCTTACGTTTGAGAGAACCCTTCTGAAATAAGAATCCTTAAAGACATAACCCCTTTGGCACAAGTTTTCAAGAAACTTGTTGGTTGTTGTAGACAATTATATGGCACACGTACTGTTCTAGATGTTTCATGCCAATAATATGTAAGCCATACCAAGGCTACATATACATATAGAGATGTTCCTCAGCTTACAAGGGGGCTATGTACAGAGAAACACATAAAAAACTGAAAATGCATTTAATACCCATAAACTATCAAATATCATAGCTTACCTTAAGCTTATTTCAACATACTCAGAACACTTACATTTGCCTTCATTTGGGCAAAATCATCTTAAGCAAAGCCTATTTTATAACAAAGTATCAAATATCACATGCAATTTATTAAACATTACACTAAAAAAAGAGAAGAATGGTTATATATAGAATGGTTGTAAGAATATCAGGTGTTCACCCCTGTAATCTTCTAGCTGACTGGGAGCTGTGGCTCACTGCCCCTGCCCAGCATCACAAGACGGCACCATACCACATGTCACTGGCCCTTTTTATAAAGACCCAAATTCAAAATTCAAAGTACAGTTTCTACTGAATCACTTTCACTTTCACATCTTTGCCAAATATATTGTAAGTTGAATCATTGTAAATCAGGAGCCATCTTATTTGAAAGTTAAATCACAGTCACCCGTATACACACAAAAAAAGGCCTTCATGTAGGGCCATCTATGTATCTCTAAACAACATAGCATGACCTATCAACAGCAAAAAATGGATGTGAAGGGGACAATTGCTTTGCGTCAGTACTCTGAGCAGTAACATACATGGCCTTACTCACCTAGCAGAACTCCAGAGCTAGCTGATGGCAAGGAATTTTACAAATGTTTGCTGAACAGCTTAAGCACTATTATTTTTAAATTAGTGTGCATATCTGTTTTCTAAAGATATGTTAATTTATTTTATGGACTTATTACAAAACCAAATAATTTCCTCTTATTTAAGTGGCAGGTAAATAGAATTCTTTTTAATTTAAATCAAATGGCTTTTTAGGGAAAATATACTAAAAATTCTGAAACTTGTATTGCTTATGAATCTTTTATTGGAATCCTTATCAAGTTGGATTTTTCAAGTTTTTCCTAAATAATCTTCAATGAATTGAAAATATTTTTTGGATTTTATTCAAGGCTATTAACTCACAATTTCACTTTGTTAAATATAGTGCTAAACGTTCAACCAAAACGTTGTGTCTTTTTTTTTTTCCACTACCACATCCTCCATCTACTGACTGGATTCTCTCCCCAACTAGCACATATATACCATTGTCTATCTTTAGGATAAGTAAGGGTCATCTTTTGTCTTTATTCTATTTCTCGCATGCTTCTGAACTTGTTGAATTTTAATATAGTCACACCATAAGCATCACATATTGGATTCCCCTTTCAATAGTAAACAGTGCACAACCAGAGCATACCTTCAAAGCTATCAATAGACTTACTCTGATATATTATTTTTGTATTTTTGTAAATTAAAATAATTAAATTATAGAACAAGAGTTTCAGGTGGTAGGTGTTGTAAGTTTTACCCAAACTGACTTTTGTCCAACTCGTTTTTGTCATCATATATGACAAGTAGTTTTCTCACGTTTGTTTTTAGAATATCCTTGTATAATGAATATTTACACTGATATCTAGTATAAAAATCTTGCAATTTATTTTAGAAACATTAAGATATTGAAAATCAATCTATTTCTTTGATTCATTAAAGACATTTTTGGCTTGTTTCCAGTACTTTCTTACTGCTTAAAAAATGAATTTGAAGTAGTCTGAATTTCATTATTATATGGCACTTTCCCTTTGATGAATACAAAGACGATATTCTATATTAGCCATCTGAGAAGAATTTGTTTTTTTAATTTTATTTATTTGTGAGTGAGAGAGAGCACAAGCAGGGGGAGCAGCAGGGTGAGGGAGAAGCAAACTCCCGGCTAAGCAGGGATTCTGTTGCAGAACTGAGTCCCAGGACCCTAAGATCATGACCTGAGCTAAAGGCTCAGGCGTTTAACTGACTGAGCCACCCAGGTGTCCCAATCTGAGAAGAGTTCTGTATGTTATTCCTATTAATATGCAGTTTAAAGTCTAGGTGATTAACTTAATATTTTAGTGGCTATTACATAGATAGCACTATGTTCCAGGCAGAGAGTAAGAAAGAAATAGTAAATCAACCATATTCTATGCATTCTAAATGAAAATAATTAATCAATCATAATAAATCCTTCTATTTATGGAATATCAACTTATAAGCTTTCCTCCATATGAACAATGCCAAATACCAGAATAAAGGGTCATCTAATACAAATAAAGGATAGAATTAAAGAATTCTGGTAAGCCATTTAATTTTGAAAAATGGTGCTATATTGTTGCTGAATTGTGGTTTTCAGTTACATAATATCTGATAAGTGTAGAAGTAACATGAGTGTTACGTGAGATGAGAAATGGTTTATAATTAAGATAATTTTAAAAGTACAGATAAATACAAATTTGTAAACATAGCATTATGGAGGAATAAAAATAAATGATAGCTACACACTCTAAAGTGAATAAATCTTGGAAAGTTAATAGAGAAGTAAAACAAGGGCAGTGCAAAAAGTATGGTACATTTTTATGAAGTTCAAACAAATTCTGTGAAACCATAGATGGACTTAAAGATACTATTATGTATCAAATATTGTAAAAATTAAGCAAGGAAATAGCAAACATAAAATAACCAAAGCATACAAACTTGGGTAGATACAATAGGTGTGATCATGTTCTACTTCAAAAAGAGATGAGTTAATAGATAAATAGAAGTAACTAGACTTTTTAGAAGTTAATAAAACTTTGCCTGTCATTTCTTAGTAATATAAAATATATGGTTTTCTAACAAAAACGTTTATCTTAAAAATATTTAAAAATAAATTTCAGGCTACTCATAAGGTTATATTTACTTTTCCACTGAAGGAAAAGCTGGTTGTTGTATTTGTAGTTGTTTGTTTGTTTTAGTCTCCTCCTGGTTTTTATTATTATAATGTGGAATAAGGAATGTTAGATTGAAAAGTGAATTATTTTATAGACAAAATCATTACTTGATTCACCTCCTGGTACAGCAGATGGAACTCCTGAAAATATGCCCTTTTGCCTTACAGAAGAGTAACAGTTATGCTTACTTCTGAAACATACTTGGTGGTGGCCCTAAATAGTGACACCATAGTAAACATTTTGAATATTTGCAATTAATTTTTAGAGTCATAGGGCTCCAAAAGGCACTGCTGGTATCTTAGCAGGTATTTCAATAAAGCTAAAAGTTGCCTGACTGTTTAAAAATATTAACAAGGCACAAAACGGCAGAAGTATTGTCCTCAGATATTATTTTTTTCCATATGCTCCTGATTCCAGACATGACAAGTTATTTTTTTAAATTTTTTTTATAAAAGATTTTATTTATTTATGTGACAGAGATCACAAGTAAGAAGAGTCAGGCAGAGAGAGAGGAAGAAGCAGGAACCCTGCTGAGCTGAGAGCTCAATGTGGGACTCGATCCAAGAATCCTGGGATCATGACCTGAGCCGAAGGCAGAGGCTTTAACCCACTGGGCCACCCAGGCGCCCCCATGACAAGTTATTTTTGATAGATATATATACAATGTATTTTCCAGTTATAAGAAAAATGGTTCTGCTATTTTTAACCTTTTTTAAAAATTACATAATTTTTTAAATTAAAATTTTATTTTTTAATGTTTTAATTTTCTTTTCTTTTTTTTAAAAGATTTTATTTATTTATTTGAAAGACGGAGATCACAAGTAGGCAGAGAGGCAGGCAGAGAGAGAGAGAGAGGGAAGCAGGCTTCCTGCGGAGCAGGGAGCCCGATGCAGGGCTCAATCCCAGGACCCTGAGATCATGACCCGAGCCAAAGGCAGTAGCACAAACCACTGAGCCACCCAGGCACCCCAATGTTTTACTGTTCAATATACTACTTAGAATATAAAACCTATTCCATTTGGTAAGATATTTACCATTTAAAAAATGGTAATTTTCTCATAGTGTGTTCCCCTCACATTGCTTTAGTTTGAATAAAATAAATTTCACAATAAACATAACTGATGCTTTCCTTTTGATTGTCCATCTGTTGGTCATACTGTATATGAGCCATGACAATTAGTTTTACAAAATTTATTCATGTTTGTTGATATGTTTTATCATCACTAATTTTCCCTCCCTTATCTAGATTCCCCAGCTTTCAGACAGGTGGACACTTCAATAAACCATACCCAAGGGATGTATCAAGTACTTCTTAGACATCTCTCAGATCCTTGAGGTCTCATTTTACCTAGGGATTTGCAAAAGGTTCTGCCAGAGGCACCACTGTGACAACTGATGACCCTGGTCTATCTCCTGCGAAGCTCAAGAGGTCACTGGTTTCCAAGTTTATCTATACAATTAATGCATTCCAGCAAGTTCTTTGTTTTTTAATATTAACAAACTTACTTTAAAGTTTATATGAAGAGGCAAAGACTCACAATAGTCAACATAGTGTTGAAGAAGAACAAAGACTGAGGACTGACTTCAAAGTTTACCATAACGATGGGGCGCCTGGGTGGCTCAGTGGGTTAAGCCTCTACCTTCGGCTCAGGTCATGATCCCAGGGGCCTGGGATCGAGTCCTGCATTGGGCTCTCTGCTCAGCAGGGAGCCTGCTTCTCCTCATCTCTCTCTCTGTCTATCTCTCTGCCTATTTGTGATCCCTCTCTGTCAAATAAATAAATAAAATCTTTTTTAAAAAGTTGACCATAACGATAATTGTAAGCAAGATATTGTAATACCACAGAAAAACTAGATTAAAGGAACCGAATATATATTATAAATTATATTTTATATTTAATATAAAAGCAAAAGCAATACAAGAGAGTAAAATACAATCTTTTAAACAAATGGTTCTGGAGTAATGGTGAAGCTAAATGTAAAAATATAAAATAAAAATAAAATTAAATAATAAAATAAAATAAATCCAGGCAGATATCATACACTCTTCACAAAAATTAACTCAGATTGGATTATAAACCTAAACATGAAACATGTAGAAGGTAATATAGAAGAAAATTTAAATGACCTTGGTTTTGGCAATAACTTTAGCTACAAAAGCACAAGCACTGAATTATAAAATGTCTACTCTGTGAAACACAATGCCGAGAGAATGAAAAGGCAAAGCACAGACTGAGAAAAAATTTGCAAAATACACATCTGGCAAAGGACTGTTAATCAAAAATACACAAAGACCCCTTAAAACTCAACAATGGAGGAAAAACCTGATTAAAAATGATCCAAAGACCTTAGCAGATACCTCACAAAAGAAAATATTACAGATGGCAAATAAGCATATAAAAAGATGCTTCACATCATATGTCATCAGGAAAATGCAAATTGAAACAAAAAAGAGACCCCCGTACATACCCAGAATTCAGAACACTGAAAACAGAACACGAAATGTTGGTGAGGATGTGGAGCAACAGGAATGTTCTTCCATGTCTATTGAGAATAAAGAATGGAAAACAACTTGGCAGTTTCTTACAAAACTAAACATATTCTTGCCAGATGATTCAGCAGTAGCAGTTCTTGGTATTTATCCAAAGAAGATGAAATCTATACCCACAAAGAGGTCTATAGTAGTTTTATTCATAACTGACAAAAGCTTGGAAGCAACCAGGATATCATTCCACAGGGAAAGGTCAAATAAAGTGTAGTACATGCAAACAATGGAATATTATTTAATGCTAGAGAAATGAATTACCAAGCCATGAAAAGATATGGATATAAATATTTAATAAATATTTGATTTTAGGCTTCTACCAGTCTATCAATAGTATTAGTATATTTTAACAGTGAATGCTCAGCATTCATGAATTTACCTAATAAAATATTTTGGGTTCAATATTTTAAATACTTCAACCTCTATGATTATATTCCTAATAATTTTGAATTGGGGTAAATAAACCTTAACTTTTTGTAACTTGTTTCAATATGCAAAAGAGCTCAATGAAATTTTAGAAAATAAAAATTTACAAAAAAAAAAGTTTAGTTTACTATTGCCAAATAATTTAAAACTTTATCTTATATTCAAATACATATATTTTTCTAAATTGATTTATAGGCTACTAAAACCAAAAACTTTTAGTTATACTAGATTTCATATCATGCCATCAATGCCAGAAAGCCATCTGTCGATGACTTGTCTTTAATAGAGTTAAGATGGGCGTTATTACAATGCAAGATGGAAACAAAGATAGTATAACAATTGAATGTTACATAACTTTTCTGTTTTGATCAAGTTACTAATCTACAAAAGGCTTTTATCGGTGACAGACTTGGGAATTTAACAAAACTTTTAAACTAGCATGTGCGACTCATTCCTAGAAAACAACACAATCAATAACACTTTATTTAGATTAAATCATGACTATTTCTCCATTTGAATAAAAAAGGTAGCAACCCCAATAAGTTTATTGAACGTGAAAAGTTGAAATGCTGTAATGCTCCTAAGGAATCAAATGATCCAGTCATGAATTACAAAAAAAAATGATATAAATACCAAAGTGTTTGTATAATTGTAATGTACAACTGCCCATTATCGTTCAATAGTGTAGGCTTGTACAAGAACTCTATAAAAGAACTCCACTTCTAAACTGTGGAAAATATGTTCCCTTTCTCCCTATATAAAACTATTAAGCCATTCATTTAGCTTTTAAAATATCCACTTAATACAGGCTTTTTACTTATTTGAACCCGGCAGCAGGGTTCTATTCTTATTGCTTACATCTGAAGGATAGACTTCTAGCGTAAGAGGTAAAGCCCATAAAGGAGCCCAATAATAACAACAAAATACAGTTTAGTGATCCCTTACAATCTGCCAGCTACCTTTCTGAGAATACTTCAATTAATAAAACATATAAAATAGCTGACCACAAAGAGCTTACATTCTTTTGAAATATAATAGTGAAATAAACCAATAATAGAGGGGCGCTTTGGTGGCTCAGTCCATTGAGTGACTGCCTCTGGCTTGGGTCATGATCTCAGGGTCCTGGGATGTAACTCCCCAGCAGGCTTTCTAGGCAGTGGGGTGTTTTCTTCTTCCTCTGTGCACCCTCCCAATTCTCTCTCTCTCTGTCTCAAATAAGGAAATAAACCAGTAATAGAATAATGATTGATGGTTGATGGCGATAAGTGTTACAAAGAAATACAAGAAAGGTAAAAGCCATTGGAGGATGCTGGGATGAAAGTTAATTTTATTTTGTGTTGGGTGGTTATATCTCATTTAGGAGATGTTATTTGCACAAAGACCCAGGAAGTGAAGGAGGGTGTTATACAAATATTAAAGGAAAAGATTGCTCTAGGCAGAGCAAGTAAGTATATAGACTTTGTGTGAACAGCTTGTCTGTTACTTTTGAGGAAAAGCAAGGAGGCCAATGAGGAGTTTATAGTGGTGGAGAGAGGAAGAACGTATTGTACCTTCTAGTACATTGAAACGCCTTCAGTTTTTATTTAATACAAAAGGGGAAGATACCAAAAGACTTTCAACAGCAGAATAAAATCATCTGACTTGATTTTTAGGTTAAGTTGCTGTACCAAAATAAATTTGCAGGGAGAAAGGAGTGCAGTATGTGTGGAAGTGGGGCTATCAATCAAGTCAATAATTCAGGAACATATGATGGGTGTTTTTAGCATGCTGGGTGGTAATAGACGTGGTGAGGTATGGTTTTTATTTTGTATATATTTTGATGGTGAATATTCCGGTGAACAGGATGGGGTATGTGCAGGACAGACAATATCAACATTTATTTTACCTGCACAAACAGAAGGGTGGAGTCTTCATTCCCTGATATGGAGAGAACTCTGAGTTCAATTGTTCTTTGTCATTAAATGGCATAGTGATGATGAGGATTTAGTCAGACAGTGAAAGAGAACAGTAAGCATAGTGTTAAGCGGTAAGACATTATAATACATTTGAACAACAAAAAACGTTGTGTTGGATCATGTGTTTATGTGAGTAAATAAATAAATAAAGCTTCCTGGGCTTCTGATAGATGTAAAGAAGACTAGTATATGATCCAAAGGGGCACGTGCACCAAATGTTTATAGCAGCAATATCCACAATAGCCAAACTATGGAAAGAACCTAGATGTCCATCAACAAATAAATGGTATATATATATGATGGAATTCTATGCAGCCATCAAAAGAAATGAAATCTTGCCATTTGCGATGACATGGATGGAACTATAGGGTTATTATGCTTAGCAAAATAAGTCAACCAGAGAAAGACACTATCATATGATCTCTCTGATATGAGGAACTGGAGGTGCAATGTGGGTGCTTGGGGGACAGGAAAAGAGTAAATGAAACAAGATGGGATCAGGAGGGAGACAAACCATAGGAGACTCTTAATCTCACAAAACAAACTGAGAGTTGCCGGGGGTGGGGAGGGTAGGGAGAGGGTGGTGGGGTTATGAACATTGGGGAGGGTATGTGCTGTGGTGAGTGCTGTGAAGTGTGTAAACCTGGTGATTCACAGACCTGTACCCCTGGGGCTAATAATACATTATATGTTAATTTTAAAAAAAAAGAGGAAGAAGAAGACTACTATAAATCAAATGCTATGGTTTTCAGCAAAGAGTGTGTAATCAGGCATATTTTATTAAAGTAACCATGTAAAATGATGGTTGAAAATTGGAATAACAGAAAACTAAAAAATTGGAGATTTTAAAAGGAGATCTGGGACAGTGTAGAGAATATAATCAATGATATTATAATAGTGTTATATGGTGACAGATGGTGGGTATATTTATAGTAATCATAGAATAATGTATGGAGATATTGAAAACCTGAAACCAATGTAACACTGAATATCACTATACTCAAATAAAAAAATAGTAAAAATAAAACATTTTATTTTAAAAAGATAAAAAGAGGGACAAGAATCTGTAAAGTGAATTTCAAAAAGCTTAAAGATGAGGCTAAAACATACTCTGAACCTTGAGGAAAACACCATTTTGAAAATTCTTCCCATTTTGAGAAAACTCAAATGAATCAATACCATAAAAGAACCCATTTTAACTGAGAGATGTAATGAATGCTCAAGAAATAATTTTATGACAGGATAATTCTTCCCTATGAAACAGCATACAGAAACCAGGGGAAACACCTGGAAGCAAAATAAACTATACTGAAAATAAGAATTAGGAAAAAGATAAATGATAAAAGATAAGAAAATTAGAACTGTGAGAGAGACCTAGTGAATAGAATTTTTAGCTTGTGGTTTAATGTTTTTGAGGATAATCTAGAGTTCATAACTGCCTTGAGACAGGCTGGTTGTAGGCAGTTTAGGCAGACCCCTAAGACAGGCCTACTTTGGGCAGGTTGTGTTGGAGGAGGCCATTGGGCTGGACAAAGACAAATCCAACCATTTCACTAAAGTGTCTGTGAAGATGTTGAAGTCAGATGCAACAGAGAAAGACCTGTTAAATCTAATCTCAGAAATGGAGATGATGAAGATGATTGGACAGCACAAGGACACCATCAACCTGCTGGGTTCTGCACACAGGATGGTCCTTCGTACACTCTCATGGAATATGCCTCCAAAGACAACATACAGGAGTACCTGCAGGCCCAGAGGCCGCCTGACCTGGAGTACTGTTACAATATCAGCCACAATGCAGCAGAGCAACTCTCCTCCAAGGACCTGGTATCCTGTGCCTATCAGGTAGCCTGAGGCACGGAGTACCTTGCCTCCAAGAAGTGCATACACCAAGACCTGGCCACCAGGGAAGTGCTGGTGACAAAGGACAACATGATGAAGATCTCAGTCTTCAGCCTTGCCAGAGATATCACCACATCAGTTACTATAAAAAGACAACCAACAGTGGACTGCCTGTGAAGTGGATGATCCCTAAGGCCATGTTTGACCAGAGCTACATCCACCAGAGTGACTTCTGGTCTTTTGGGGTGATTCTGTGCAAAATCTTCAATCTGGAAGCCTCCCATATCCTGGAGTGCCTGTGGAGGTGGCTTTCAAGCTGCTGAAGGAGTCATTTGATGGATAAGCCAATAAGTGCACCAGAGAGTTATACACAATAATGAGGGGTGGCTGGCATGTGGTTCCTTCAAGCTGCTGGTAGAAGACCTGGATCATACTGTGGCCTTGACCTCCAACCAGGAGTACCTGGACCTGTCCTTGGCCCTGGAACAATACTGTCTATGCTTTCCCAACACCTGAAGCTCCACCTGCTCCTCAGAGAAGAATTCCACTTTCTCTCATGTGCCGTTGCCCAGGGAGGCCTATCTGCCCTGACACCCAGCCCAGCTTGCCAATGGTGGACTCAAATGACTAGTATCCCTATTACTCCTGTCCAGATTCCGTCGTAAGCTGTAACCCTCACCCCCCACCCTCCCTGCAAGACTCACTGCCTTCTCCTTTATCCCATTCCTACTGGCAGGAGCCAGAAGCCAACCTGAGGCCTTCACCCCTTGAAGTTCATCTCTCTTCCCCTTCCTCTTCCTCCTCCTAACAACCTGCTCATGAAAGAAAGGCACAGAGAGGCAGGTACTTGCTCGTGGCTACATCCTTCCCACCCATATGTTGGACCAAGACCCCTCCCTGGCATCTGGTACTGTCTGGACGTCGAGGGAGTGGGAGATGAGGCATGCCAGTGAAAGCTGTTGGAGCTTTCCTGTTTTGGTTTTGTCTGCTTAGCATAACATGTAAGACTGAGTTCTGGTGGCAGGGACCTAGTCCTTGGGGCTATAGCACTAGCAAGGGGAGGTCAACTGCTGTGGGCCTTGGCTAAGAGCAACCCCTGCTCCAGAGATATGGTGCCAAGGGCTTATTAATTTTGATACTAATTTGCTTTGCTGACCAAATACCTGGTATCAAAAGATGGGAAGGCAAAGGCTGAAAGCAGTGTTGTGACCATGGGGTCCAGCCCCAAACTATGAAGAAAACACAAAGTGTATAAATCTGAGTAAGTATATATTTACACACCTTTTTAAATAGGTTGTTATCAAAGATTTAATCAATGGGTAATATGCTCCTCGTGGCTGGGAAGCATCAGTTGCCATATATTAAAAACAAAGAAAAGAGGTGTCTGGGTGGCTTCCTCCATAAGTGTCCCTTCTTTTCAGATCATGATCCCAGGGTCCTGGGACGGAGCCCCACATCAGGCTCTCTGCTCAGTGGGAAACCTGCTTCTCCTTTTCCCTCTGCCCTGCTTATAGTTCTTCTTCCTATCTCTCTGTCTGTCAAATAAATAAAATATTAAAAAAAAAGAAAGAAGCAAAATATTTTTGAAAGGTCTTTTTTTTTTTTTTAAATTTTCTAGGGGTGCGTGGATGACTCAGTTGTTTAAGCAGATGTTTGCCTTTGGCTGAGGTCATGATTCCAGTGTACAGGGCTCCAGCCCTGCATGGGACTACTTGCACCCCAAGGAGCTTGCTTCTTCCTCTCCCTTTGCACGTGATTCTCCCCGCTTGTGCGCTTCCACTCTCTCTCTCTCTTGCTGTCAATAAACAAAATAAAATGTTTTCTTAAATAAATAAATAAATAAATAAATTCCTAAACCTACTTTCAGTTTAGGTCCCTTAACAAAAATTGCTACTACTTCATTTAAAAATATATATATAATTTAGAAATGTGCTTCCAGAGCTAAAAAGCTGTTTTGTTTTTTTTTGTGAGGATTAAATATAGAAGTGCTTTAAAAAGAAAAAGAAAAAATATGCTATATTAACACTAATAACACTATAACTTTGGTGGTTATATCAAGATAATGAAAAGTGATTTTAATCAAATTTCATTATCAGACATAAAGATCAAGTAAAAATTACAGAAGAGTAAGAGGATGAATTCATCAGGGAGTAAAATAATTCTTGACTTTTAATACTTAATAGCAGATTTGGGAATATATAGGGAAAAACTAAGAACAAAAATCATAACTTCTACCTTAGAAGAGAAATGGAAAAAAATTTCAACACCCTTATTTTAAGATTATATAGACAAATGGTCATCAAATTGGTAAGATATGTAAGACTTGAACAAAATTATCAACTAACTAGATATGCTTGATATTACAGAACACTCCCAACAACCGCAGACTACATATATCTTAAGCCATGATTTTCTTTGCAAAGGTCAACATTGATAATGTTCTAGTCATTCCTCCGTGTACCAGGAAAGAAGTAGCACTTTCTTGAAAGACACAGCTATCAAAGCTCCATTGAGAAACCGTAAAGATGGAAAAGGGATTTGCAAATTATATATCTGATAATGGACATCTACTCTGATTATTAAAAAATGAATAAAAATAAAAAACCTTACTAATAACCAAACAGAGTATCCAATTTTACATGTGAAGAAAATTATTGCAGAGACATGTCACCAAAAGGATATGGATGGTTTATAAGCACATGACAAATTTCTCAACATTTAGACATTAAAGAAATACAAATTAAAATCATAATGAGACATGCTTACATATCTATTAGAATGGCTAAAATTATAAAGGCTAATTGTACTTCGTCGGAGCTAGATTGAGAAGCAACAAAAAATCTAAACTGTTGTTGGCATATATCATGATACCACCACTTTGGAAAATATCTGCCATATAATAGGTTCAGTAGACAATTTGTAAATTTCAGATAAAATAATGTTGAGAGTATACTGAATTTCATAAGTCATTTCAATATTTTTTTCCAAAAAAGAAACTATGTAAAACATGCCTTAAATTTACTTTCAAAATGTTTTATAGCATATAATGGACAATATACATAAGCCTTAAAGAAACAATCATATAAATAACCATTTCATACCTACTTAAAAATTGCATAATACGACACTCCTAGATCCTCTCTGAATGCTCTAAAATAACCCTTCAAAGGAAATACATTTTTAAAAATAACAGATTTTTTTGGCAAATAATTTAATAAATAAAAGTTTCATTCATCTACGTAGATCATAATAAATGTTTTTAATAAGCATGAAATTATAACTCTGAAGTGTGCTAAAATGAAACCACCTGCTAAGGGTGAGAGAACAAAAATAAACATCATTTTTCCAAATAAGAGGAATTTATTACCTTTGAATCAAAGCATGTGGATTTGTTCAAACTGGCAATAAAGGAATATGGAAACACAAACCATAGAAAGTCATATTTTAGATTTCTAAAAGACTTCAAAGTGAAGAGTATACATTTTTAAATGTTGCATAATGCTACATAATGACAAGATGACAGGTTGTGACAAATAGCATTTTAAAAGCTCTACTCATAATGAAACGGAAGGTGTCATTTTCCTATAATTTTATATATGTCATTAATTTACTATATCTGGATACAACATATTAACAAACAGATGTTCATCAAAGAATAAATCATTTTTCAAGAAACATAATAATTTGAACCTACATCTAATAATCATTTTTTTCGATCAAACATTTATAGTCTCGCTAAACATTTTATCAGTTGTCGACAAAATTAAAAAACAATAGGATAAAAAGTTGTGTTTGGAAAAGTAGATTTTCTTTGAAATTTGCATTTAAATGAAAATATTTGCTGATATTTTTAAAACTTTAAATGTAATTTTATATATATCTGACCTATCAAATGATATAAAATTTTTGGAGACTTAATATAGTTTGGGGCACATGGTAAGCAATAATCAATTTTTTTGTTGATCCAAGTGTTCTTGTATGATTTTTCTTAATTATTCTAGTACCACAATTTATAGTTCTAAGATTTTTCCACCCCCCCATTTTAATATCTCTTAAGGTGGCCCTCACCTTGCACTTGATGACATATCCTAGTTTAACTGACAGCATTTCACTTTCTTAGTCGAACATAAACTATAGTGCATCTTACCCTTGATGAAAGCTAGGATGCAATTAAATACTCTATTATTGTTACGATTCTGATATTTGAAATCCTCGGGTAGCTCCCTGTGCCCCCACAGTGTAGTACCTCACCTCCTCGCCATAGTATACAAACCATCTCACCCCCAGTGTTAACCCCAGGGCTCAGACTCCATCCCCAGGTGATGCTGCCAGATCAGCTGTCGGTTGTCATGAACTTGCTGTAGTTTCCCGAATGCACTGTGCTGCCTCCTGGCACTTTGAAACTTGACACACTCATCCTCATTCTTCGCTTTGCCCTTGTCTATCACCTCCCCTGAAAATCTGTTCCTAAGTGGCTTTTCCCAGCTCCCACCTACTCTTGGCAGTCTTTTATCTCCCTGTGGTAAAGCCTGTCACACTGCACCATGGACATGCTCGTTGCCCCCCTGAAAAGAGAAAAGGGACAGTGAGGGCCCCCCAGCATTTGCAGCTATAGTGCAGAGCCCCATGCCTGGCTTGCAGGAAATGCCAGATCATGAAGACAAACAGAGATCATCCTCTGACTAAAACAAGCTCTTCTTTGTCTACCGCAGGATCTGGATCAATAAAGGGCAGCCAGTTATTATTGTTGTTTGTCTAGGGATTTTTTCCGCATATATTTCCCAGATCTTTACTCTTTTTATAGCACTTTAATTCAGGCTTCAACCACTTCCTAGTCAGATCAGGTGAAATCATTTTCCTTCCCATACCCTCGATGTATTTCACATCTAGTAATTCTTTTTTCAAAGATCTTATTTACCCATTTGACAGACAGATCACAAGTAGGTAGAGAGGGAGGCAGAGAGAGAGGGGGGAAGCAGGCTCCCCGCTGAGCAGAGAGCCCGATGTGGGGCTCCATCCCAGGACCCTGAAATCATGACCTGAGCCGAAGGCAGAGGCCTAAACCACTGTGCCACGCAAGAGACCCCATATCTGGTAATTTTTAACCAACGTGGATTTGCTGCATCAAATAGTTCCTTCTTCAAATATAAATATATAAATATATTGATCAAGTCACTCGTATGTCTTAGGGAATGTCATGCCTTTAGTAGCAAACTTGAAATCTTGGCCATTGGTTTTGATTTTTGATTTTTGTTTTGGTTAGATTTGGTTCGGTTTTTGGAATTTTAAAAATGCCTCCAGTCCTTGGCTCTGTCTGACCTGATTGCTTTCAGCTGTTTCTGCAACAAAATCGTCCCGGCAGCGAAAACTCTCATTGTTTACAGTGGCGCCCCTTCTGAACACTTTGTTAATAAAAAGCTTTTTTGTTTTTTTTTGGCTATGATAAATGTGGAACAACAATGAGGTATTTCAAAGAAGTGAACCACAGATAAATTTCTCTAAGGGTGGGGTGAGGGTTACTCAAAAAGGAACTTAACAAGGCTTTTAAAGATATCGACAATCATTATAACATAATGTGACTGATTGTTACCGTGCTCTTAACTGGGCAAACACTTGTTGGCTTCCAAGAAAGACTAACATAGTTGAGATGGTTCTAGCGGCCTTCTAGCACAGGGTCTCATGAGGCAGGGATTCTAGCCACTGGCTGTGCAAGGCATGAGGCCTGTTAGTGATTTTATTTTTTCCTCTGCAGAATGGGTCTTTCTACATTCCAGGTCCTTTCTACCCCAATAAATAATGCGGCAATTCTCTCAGTGAGGTGTACTTTTGGTTTAAACAGCCAACTGTCTCTTAAAAAGGACTTTTGTTTAAATTTCTTAAAATAAAAAGTCTTTTAAAAAAAATCTTTTTTTTTATTTTTTGTTTTTTAATCCCATATCTTTACTCTGATCATGGAACTTTGTCATTATGACCTTCTCGGCTGATTAAAATATTCATCATCAGCACCTACTGCTCTCCTCTCCTGGTGGTCTCTCCGGAAGGGGACTTCTCTAGCTCTTCAAGCAGGTGATGGGCACTTCCCCTCTACCCCTGTTGCTGGACCAGCTTTACCTATCCTGCAGGGTCAGGTCGTTCTGGCCTTTTATCTGTTGTTCTCTTCTGAGTGGTTAGTTTTTCATAGATACCGTGCTTTCCTTTTGTCAGGATTTACCCTGGACTATCAAAACCCTTTTCTTGTGCCAGTGAAGCCTAAGAAACAGTGCTGATGAGAGAACCAGGAACTCAAACAGATTATATTTATCCTGAATGTTCTGTCCAAAATGAAAAATACATTTCTGAGGAGCCTCAAGATCTCTGAGAAGGAAAGTTTCACCAACTCTGTCATGTAGGGGCATCAATTCCGATTCTGTGTCAATTTTCCTACTTTTCCAGCTAATAATTCTCTACCTCATAAAGCCCAATCTCAATCGTTTCCTCTCTCAAAGGCAGTTGCTCTTAGAGTCTTCACATGGAAACTGGGGCCTGCTGGTCTTGGCTACTGCGCTCTGTACTTTGGGTCTAACAGCTGCGCGGCATCAAGATGAGAATGTGTCTTGTTCTAAGACTTAATATATTTTGGGGCACATGGTAAGCAATAATCACTTTTTTAGTTGATCCAAGTGTTCGAACTTTTCTTAATTATTCTAGTACCACAATTTACTTTTCTAAGATTTTCCCCCCCATTTTAATATCTCTTAAGGTGGCCCTCACCTTGCACTTGATGACATATCCTAGTTTAACTGACAGCATTTCTCTTTCTTAGTCGAACATAAACTATAGTGCATCTTACCCGTGATGAAAGCTAGGATGCAATTAAATACAATATTATGGTTACGATTCTGATATTTGAATTCCTCCAGTAGCTCCCTGTGCCCCCACATTGTAGTACCTCACCTCCTCGGCATAGTATACAAACCATCTCACCCCCAGTGTTAACCCCAGTGCTCAGACTCCATCCCCAGGTGATGCTGCCAGATCAGCTGTCGGTTGTCATAAACTTGCTTTAGTTTCCCGATGCTCTGTGCTGCCTCCTGGCACTTTGAAACTTGACACACTCATCCTCATTCTTCGCTTTGCCCTTGTCTATCACCTCCCCTGAAAATCTTTTCCTAAGTGGCTTTTCCCAGCTCAAACCTACCCTTGGCAGTCTTTTATCTCCCTGTGGTAAAACCTGTCATACTGCACCATGGACATGCTCGTTGTCCCCCTGAAAAGAGAAAAGGGACAGTGAGAGCCCCCCCAGCATTTGCAGCTATAGTGCAGAGCCCCATGCCTGGCTTGCAGGAAATGCCAGATCATGAAGACAAACAGAGATCATCCTCTGACTAAAACAAGCTCTTCTTTGCCTACCGCAGGATCTGCATCAATAAAGAGCTTCCAGTTATTATTGCTATTTTTCTAGAGATATTTCCCCCATATATTTCAGGGTTTCTGGGTAGCCCCAGAGGGCAATGTTTTTTCTTCTGGAGTGCAGGCAGAGGGCTGCATTGTAGTTCTGGAATTGCCAAACTGGAGGGCTTGTGGGCCAGGAGTTGAGGACAGAGGTTTGAGAACACAAGCAACCTTAGGGTCTGGGCAAGGGCATGGCAGGTACGCTCTGCAGATGAAACAAGATCTCATGCATCTGAAATCAGGTGAGGATCTGACGAACGCTCAGGTTCAATTTTTGTCCCTTATGGCCCTCTTCATGAAGAGGTGGTGGAATACGAGGCCATGGAATTTTTCCCACGATGGGAGTTTTGAGATGCTCCAAACCATAAAGATTCTTCTGCAGGGCGATTGAGACCTGTTGGTTGGCTCCAGAACTTTCCATACGGATCGATTCCGAGTAGGGTTCTAAGGATGGATGGCTGGTAAGCCCGACTCTCATTCCTCTTGTGTCCTAGTGACAAGACAGGTTAGATCTGCTGGATCTGGGGGAGAAACTGAGAGGGTTGAGTTGAAATGGACTCTCTTGTGGATGGGTCCTAATGTGGGTTTGTGTCCATGGAGAACTTGGAATGAGGAAGTGGCACAGGGTCCCTGAAGGGTTCTCCTAACCAGAGGCTTTGACTCAGCTCCAACGTGCAAGATTCCCACGTGGAGACGAGATTTCTTCTGATGAGTGCCTCCAGAAACAGCCATATGCTGCTATTGGAATCCAGGCCTCTGAGGAGAGATGCCTGGACAACAAAGCAATGGATCTGATTAGGATCTAGGGGACTGCTCATTGCAATTTACCTCTGGGGACATCTGTCCACGGGTCTAGATGCTCAGCTGGTGTCAGACCGCCCTTGTTTTTCCTGGGCAGTCAACACTATTAGGATGGCCCCGGGCACTTTGGAGGTTTATCATCCTATTTCTAGGTTTGTGGCCAATGGAATGGGCAGAATTCCCAGGTACAGTCCTCAGGTTTGGCTCCAAGAACCTTTGCCTGTAGGTTTTGTGGGCCAGGGCTGTGGGGACAGTTGTCTGAAAACACAAACTCGGCTTAGGTTTCGGGTCGTAGGTATTGCAGGACTGATCTACAGACAGTGAGGAGAACTCTTCAGGATATGAACAAGGGGGCGAGTGTGAGACGCTTGCTCAAGATTTTGTCTCTGGATATTGTGTCACTGATGGCCGTGAAATGTCCGGGTGGCCTCATGGGCCATGGACGAGTCTTCCTCTCTGGGCATTTGGCCCGATCCGAAGAGTTTGGGGTTATTCTTTGAGGTGGGAGGAGTTGGTTTTGTTTTGTTTTTACCTCAGGGGTCCCACCAAAACAGAGTTTCCAGAGCAGAGCCCTGGGGAGGCGCGATGGGACAACCAGAAAGCTGGTTAAAACTTGAGGCCTAGGGGCATGGCAAGCCCATTATGACGTCTAATGGTCCAGCCACTGAGAGGACTTACTAGAGGACAGGACTCACGCTGAGGGTCACTGCGTGTTTGTGCCCTCTTCGTACTTAAGCATTGGCGGGGCATAATGGTGTCAGGGTCAGTGTCAGCGTTTGGGTTAGGGTTTGGGGAAGGCTCACAGTCAGTGTCAGGGTCAGGGTTAGTGGTTACTGTTAGGGTTAGCCCCGCTCCTTGGTCATGGACCCATCCGTTCAGGGTCTCAGGATAAACACTGTGCAGATGGGTGTAAACCCTCCACCCGATCCCACTTAACCAGCCTTAAACTGGTGTGTGAACATAACTTGCCCACCAAACATCTAAACCCTCATCAGCCTGATCCAGCTTGGGGCATCTCCACCCACGATGGCATGGCCAGGTCCTCTTTACACACAGACACACAGACACCCAGAGGCACACACACACACACAGAAACGGGGAAGAGACCTAGGGCTACACCCGTGGATCAGAAGGTGTGGGACTCTATGACTCTGAGCCCCCTCGTGTCACCTTTTGATTTTATTAGCAAAAGGGTCTGAGGCATTGGGGAAACATGATATGACCTGAAGGGAGGCGACGTGTCTGGCGGGCGAGCTCTCTTCTCCCTGCATCCTCTCGGCTTCAGTACAGCAGAAGAACATGTCGCTTTCTTTAGGATGTGCCTAGAAATGAGCTGGGCAGGGGTTTTTTCTCTGTAATGGGTTGCCTGGATACGTGGGTTCCAATTCCGTTGGGCTCTGTCGTCAGGGAAGTGAGGTCCCCACTGCCTGGGGGCTCCTTACCGAACTTCCTGCTATACCAGAGCTCCCTGAGCCACCGGTGCACAAGCTGCTCAGGCTCACACTCCACTCAATGCAGTGCCCATCCAGTGACTCCCATTCAGACTCCACCCAGCCCTTGGGAGGCCTGGGTGCAGCTGTTGTCCCCGCTGGAGGCAACAGAGCTGGGTTTAGACTAGGTTAGTGTTAGGGTTAGGGTTTAGAAAGACTTAGGGTCGGGGTTAGGTTTAGACGTCGTTGGGGTCAGGGTTAGCGTAAGGCTTAGGGTAGAGGTCAGGGTTAGGGTTAGGTTCATGGTTAGGTTTAGGGTCAGGCTCACAGTAGGGTCACAGTTAGCGTAACGGTCAGAGTCAGGGTAGGGTCAGTGTTAGTGACGGTTAGGTTTAGGGTCAGGTTCAGGGTCATGGTCACATTTAGGGTCAGGTTCAAGTTTTGGTTTGGGGGCAAGGTTCATGTCAGGGTCAGGGTTAGTTTGGGACAGGTTTAGTGTCAGGGTTAGGGTCAGGGTCTGGGTTAGGTTCATGGTTATGGTAAGGTCAGCTTTATGTTTAGGATCTGTTTCATGAGTAGGTTCAGAATCAGGGTTAGCTTTAGGATTATGATTCCGTTCAGGATCTTGGATTGGGTCAGAGTTAGGTGTACATTCAGGGTTAGGGTCAGTGGTAAGGTCAAGGACAGGGTCAGGTTTAAGGTTAAGATCTGACATAGGCAAAGTTCAGAGATAGGGTTATGATCAGGGTCAGGTAGAGGGTCAGGATTATTGTTAACGTGGGGTTAGGGTTAGGGCTAGGTAGGTTGACGGTTAGGGTTAGACCAGGTTAGGGTCAGTGTCAGCGATAATGTTAGGGGTTAGTTTTAGGGTTAGGTTCAGTGTTAGGTTTCTGGTCAGGGCCCGTGTTAGTGTCAGGGTCAGGGTTACGTTTAGGGTTAGAGTTAGGGTCAGGCTCACAGTCAGGGTCAGGTTCAGTGTTCAGGTCAGGGTCGGGTCACTGTTAGGGTCAGGGTAAGATTTATGGTCATGGTCTGGGTCAGGGTCAGGGTGAAGTCTTGGGCCCTGTCAGGTTTACGGTCTGGATCAGGTATTGGTTTAAAGTCCACATTCAGGTCAGCGACAGGGTTATTTAGTGGTCAGTGTTAGGGTCATGGTTAGGTTTAGGCTCAGGGCCAGGTTTACGTATAGGGTCAGGGTCTGGTATAGGCAAAGTTCAGGGTTAGGGTTATGATCATAGTCAGGTATAGGGTCAGGGTTATTGTTAAAATTAGGTTTAGTGTTAGGGTTACCGTTTGGTTGACATTAAGGGTTAGAGCTTGTTAGGATCAGGGTCCGTGGTAGGGTTAGTGGTTAGTGTTAGGGTTGGGACCAGCGATAGGATTCAGGGGAGGGCCCGTGTTAGTGTCAGGGTCAGGGTTACATTTAGGGTTAGTGTTAGGGTCAGACTCACAGTCAGGGTCAGGTTTACTCTTCAGGTCAGGGTCGGCGTCACTGTTAGCGTCAGGGTTAGATTTATGGTCATGGTCTGTGTGAGGGTCATGGTGAAGTTTAGTGCCAGTGTCAGGTTTAGGGTCAGGTATAGGTATTGGTTTAAAGTCTACATTCGGGTCAGGGACAGGATTTTGTAGTGGTCAGTGTTAGTGTCATGGTTAGGATAAGGGTCAGGGTCAGGGTCAGGTGAAGGTCAGGGTCAGGGTCAGGTTTAGGGTCAGGCTTAGGTATAGGGTCAATGTTCGGTTCAGTGTCACAGTTAGGTTTGTCGGTAGCGTTTGGGATTGGGGTTAGAGTTAGAGTTAGAAGTAGGGTTATGATTAGGGTTAGGGTTAGACAGCGTAAGGTCAGGGTTAGGGATTGGTTTAGGGTAGGGGTTAGTGTTAGGGTCAGGGTCAGCATTAGGTTTAGGTTCATGGTCCGTATTAGGGTCATGGTTAGAGATACCTTTAGGTTTAGGGTTAGTGTCAGGCTCACAGTCACGGTCATGGGTAGGGTTAGGGTCAGGGTTATGTCAGCGTCAGGTTTAGGATTAGGGTCATGGTCAGGGTCATGGTTAGTTATGAGTCTTGGTTACAGTAATATCAATGTTAGGTTTAGGTTCAGGGTCCACATCAGGATCAGTGTCAGGCTTAGGTTTAGGTTTAGGGTTCTGGTCAGGATCACAGATAGGGTCAGGGTCAGGGTCAAGGTTTGGGTTAGGGTTTGGGGCAGGCTCACAGTCAGTGTCAGAGTCAGGATTAGTGGTTACTGTTAGGGTTAGCCCCGCTCCTGGGTCATGGACCCATCCGTTCAGGGTCTCAGGATAAACCCTGGGCAGATTGGTGTAGACCCTCCACCCGATCCCCCTTAACCAGCCTTAAACCGGGGTGTGAACATAACTTGCCCATCAGACATCTAAACCCTCATCAGCCTGATCCTGCTTGTGGCATCTCCACCCACGATGGCATGGCCAGGTCCTCTTCACACACAGACACACGGACACCCAGAGGCACACTCACACACACACACACACACACACACACACACAGACGGGGAGGAGACCTAGGGCTACACTGGTTGATCAGAAGGTATGGGACTCTCTGTCTCTGAGCCCCCTGGTGTCACCTTTTTATTTTATTAGCCAAAGGGCCTGAGGCGTTGGGGAAACCTGATATGACCTGACATGGAGGGGACGTGTCTGGCAGGTGAGCTCTCTTCTCCCTGCATCCTCTCGGCTTCAGTACAGCAGAAGAACATGTCGCTTCCTTTAGGATTTGCTTTGAAATGAGCTTGGATGGGGGGTTTTCTCTGTAATGGGGTGCCTGGATACAAAGGTTCCAATTCCGTTGGGTTCTGTCATCAGGGAAGTGAGGTCACCACTGCCTGGGGGCTCCTTACCAAACTTCCTGCTGCACCAGAGCTCCCTGAGCCACCGGTCCCCAAACTGCTCAAGGCTCACCCTTCTCTTAATGCAGTGCCAATCCAATGACCCCCAGACAGCCTCCCCCAAGCTCCTGGGAGACCTGGGTGCAGCTGTTGTCCCCGCTGGAGAGAACAGAGCTGGGTATAGACTAGGTTAGTGTTAGGGTTAGGGTTAAGAAAGAATTAGGATCAGGGTTAGGATTAGACGTTTGGGGTCAGGGTTAGCATAAGGCTTAGGGTAGGGGTCAGGGTTAGGGTTAGGTTCATGGTTACGTTTAGGGTCAGGCTCACAGTAGGCTCACGGTTAAGGTTATGGTCAGAGTCAGGGTCAGGGTCAGTGTTAGTGACGGTTAGGTTTAGGTTCAGGCTCAGGGTCATGGTCAGATTTAGGGTCAGGTTCAAGTTTAGGTTTGGGGGCAAGAGATATGTCAGGGTCAGGGTTAGGTTTGGGACAGGTTTAGTGTCAGGGTTAGGTTCAGGTTCAGGGTTAGGTTCATGGTTATGGTAAGGTCAGCTTTATGTTTAGGTTCTGTTTTATGTGTAGGTTCAGGATCAGGGTTAGCTTTAGTGTTATGATTCTGTCAGGATCACGGATTGGGTGAGAGTTAGGTTTACAGTCAGGGTTAGGGTCAGTGTTAAGGTCAAGGCCAGGGTCAGGTTTAAGGTTAAGGTATGACATAGGCAAAGTTCAGAGTTAGGGTTATGATCAGGTTCAGGGAGAGGGTCAGGAATATTGTTAAAGTGGGGTTAGGGTTAGGGTTAGAGGTAGGTTGAGGGTTAGGGTTAGACCGGGTTAGGGTCAGGGCCAGTGATAATGTTAGGGGTTAGTTTTAGGGTTAGGTTCAGCGTTAGGTTTTGGGTCAGGGCCCGTGTTAGTGTCAGGGTCAGGGTTACGTTTAGGGTTAGAGTTAGGGTCAGGCACACAGTCAGGGTCAGGTTCAGTGTTCAGGTCAGGGTCGGGTCACTGTTAGGGTCAGGTAAGATTTATGGTCATGGTCTGGGTCATGATCACGGTGAAATCTTGGGCCAGTGTCAGGGTTACAGTCAGGATCAGGTATTGGTTTAAAGTCCACATTCGGGTCAGCAACAGGGTTTTGTAGTGGTCAGTGTTAAGGTCATGGTTAGGTTTAGGCTCAGGGCCAGGGTCACGTATAGGGTCAGGGTCTGGTATAGGCAAAGTTCAGGGTTAGGGTTATGATCATAGTCAGGTATAGGGTCAGGGTTATTGTTAAAGTTAGGGTTAGTGTTAGGGTTAGCGTTTGGTTGACGTTAAGGGTTAGATCTTGTTAGGATCAGGGTCCGTGGTAGGGTCAGTGGTTAGTGTTAGGGTTGGGTTCAGCGATAGGATTCGGGGGAGGGCTCGTGTTAGTGTCAGGGTCAGGGTTACATTTAGGGTTAGTGTTAGGGTCAGGCTCACAGTCAGGGTCAGGTTTGTTGTTCAGGTCAGGGTCGGGGTCACTGTAAGGGTCAGGGTTAGGTTTATGGTCATGGTCTGGGTCACGATCAAAGTGAAGTTTAGCACCAGTGTCATTTTTAGGGTCAGGTTCAGGTATTGGTTTAAAGTCCACATTCGGGTCAGGGACAGGATTATGTAGTGGAGAGTGTTAGTGTCATGGTTAGGATTAGGGTCAGGGTCTGGGTCAGGTGAAAGTCAGGGACAGGGTCAGGTTTAGGGTCAGGCTTTGGTTTAGGGTCAATGTTCGGTTCAGTGTCACAGTTAGGTTTTGGCGGTAGGGTTTGCTATTGGGGTTAGCGTTAGAGTTAGAAGTAGGCTTATGCTTAGGGTTAGGGTTAAACAGCGTAAGGTCAGGGTTAGGGTTTGGTTTAGGGTAGGGGTTAGTGTTAGGGTCAGGGTCAGTGTTAGGTTTAGGTTCCTGGTCCGTATTAGGGTCATGGTTAGAGTTTCCTTTAGGTTTAGGGTAAGGGTCAGGCTCACAGTCACGGTCATGGGTAGGGTTAGGGTCAGGGTTAGGTCAGCGTCAGGGTTAGTATTAGGGTCAGGATCAGGGTCATGGTTACATATGAGTCTTGGTTACAGTATTATCAGCGTTAGGTTTCAGTTCAGGGACCAATTCAGGGTCACTGTCAGGCTTAGGTTTAGGTTTAGGGTTCAGGTCAGAATCACAGACAGGGTCAGGGTCAGGGTTATTGGTTACTTTTGGGGTTAGACCCGCTCCTGTTTATGGACCCTACCCTTCAGTGTCTCAGGATAAACCCTGGGCAGACGGGTGTAGACCCTCCACCCAACCCACTTAACCAGCCTTAAACTAGGGTAAGATCATGACTTGCCCACCAGACATCTAACCCCTCATCAGCCTGATCATGCCTGGGGCATCTCCACCCACGATGGCATGGCCAGCTCTTCTTTACACACACCGTCACAAACACCCAGAGGCACACACGCACACACACACACACACACACACACACACACACACACACACACACAGAGACGGGGAGGAGAACTAGGGCTACATCCGTGGATCAGAAGGTGTGGGACTCTCTGACTCTGAGCTCCCTGGTGTCACCTTTTGATTTTATTAGCTAAAGGGCCTGAGGCACTGGGGAAACCTGACATGACCTGCCAGGGAGGGGACGTGTCTGGCGGCTAGCTCTCTTCTCCCTGCATCCTCTCGGTTTCAGTACAGCAGAAGAACATGTCGCTTCCTTTAGGATGTGCCTAGAAATGAGCTGGGCAGGGGGATTTTCTCTGTAAAGGGGTGCCTGGATACATGGGTTCCTATTCCGTTGGGCTCTGTCGTCAGGGAAGCCAAATCACCACGTCCTGGGCGCTCCTTACCGACCTTCCTGCTCCACCAGAGCTCCCTGAGTCCCCGGGCCCTGAGCTGCTCAAGGCTCACACTCCACACAATGCAGTGCCCATACAGTGACCCCCATACAGCCTCCCCCCAACCCTGAGAGGCCTGGGTGCAGCTGTTGTCCCCGCTGGAGGGAACAGAGCTGGGTTTATATCAGGTTAGTGTTAGGATTAGGCTTAGAAAGCCTTAGGGTCAGGGTTAGGGTTAGACGTCGTTGGGGTCAGGGCTAGCATAAGGCTTAGTTTAGGGGTCAGGGTTAGGGTTAGGTTCATGGTTAGGTTTAGGGTCAGGCTCACAGTAGGGTCAGGGTTAGCGTTATGGTCACAGTCAGGGTCAGGCTCAGTGTTAGGGTGACGGTTAGGTTTAGGGTCAAGTTCAGGGTCATGGTCAGATTTAGGGTCAGGTTCAAGTTTTTGTTTGGGGGCAAGATTCATGTCAGGGTCAGGGATAGATTTGGGACAGTTTTAGTGTCAGGGTTAGGGTCAGAGTCAGGGTTAGGTTCATGGTCAGCTTTATGTTTAGGTTCTGTTTTATGAGTAGGTTCTGGATCAGGCTTAGTTTTAGGGTTACGATTCTGTTCAGGATCACGGATTGGGTCAGAGTTAGGGTTATGATATGGGTCAGGGAGAGGGTCAGGATTATTTTTAAAGTGGGGTTAGGGTTAGGGTTAGAGGTAAGTTGAGGGTTAGGGTTAGACCGGGTTAGGATCAGTGTCAGGGACAATGTTAGGTTGGTAGTTTTAGGGTTAGGTTCAGCGTTAGGTTTCGGGTCAGGGCCTATGTTAGTGTCAGGGTCAGGGTTACATTTAGGGTTAGAGTTAGGGTCAGGCTCACATTCAGTATCAGGGTTAGTGTTAGGGTCAGGGTCAGGGTCAGTCTTAGGGTCAGGGTTAGGTTTATGGTCTTTGACAGGATCAGGGTCGAGGTGAAGTCTAGGGCCAGGGTCAGTTTCCGGTTAGGACAAGATATTGGTTTAAAGTCCACATTCGGGTCAGCGACAGGGTTATGTAGTGGTCAGTGTTAGGGTCATGGTTAGGTTTAGGCTCAGGGCCAGGGTCAGGTTTAGGGTCAGGGTCTGGTATAGGCAAAGTTCAGGGTTAGGCTTATGATCATAGTCAGGTATAGAGTCAGGGTTATTGTTAAAGTTTAGGGTTTGTGTTAGGGTTAGCGTTTGGTTGATGGTTAGGGTTAGAACTTGTTAAGATCAGGGTCCGTGGTAGGTTTAGGGGTTAGTGTTAGGGTTAGGTCAGCGATAGGATTCGGGGGAGGGCCCGTGTTAGTGTCAGGGTCAGGTCTACATTTAGGGTTAGAGTTAGGGTCAGGCTCACAGTCAGGGTCAGGTTGTTGTTCAGGTCAGGGTCAGGGTTACTGTTAGGGTCAGGGTTAGGTTTATGGTCATGGTCTGGGTCAGGGTCAGGGTGAAGTTTAGCGCCAGTGACAGGTTTAGGGTCAGGTTCAGGTATTGGTTTAAAGTCCACATTCAAGTCAGGGACAGGATTATGTAGTGGTCAGTGTTAGTGTCATGGTTAGGATTAGGGTCAGGGTCAGGGTCAGGTGAAGGTCAGGTCCTGGGTCAGGTTTAGAGTGAGGCTTTGGTTTAGGTTCAATGTTCGGTTCAGTGTCACAGTTAGGTTTTGGCAGTAGGGTTTGGGATTGGGGTTAGGGTTAGAGTTAGAAGTAGGGTTAGGGGTAGGGTTAGGGTTAGACAGCGTAAGGTCAAGGTTAGGGTTTGGTTTACGGTAGGGGTTAGTGTTAGGGTCACCGTCAGCGTTAGGTTTAGGTTCAGGGTCCGTATTAGGGTCATGGTTAGAGTTACCTTTAGGTTTAGGGTTAGAGTCAGGCTCACAGTCACGGTCTAAGTTAGGGTTAGGGTAAGGGTTAGGTCAGCGTCAGGGTTAGGATTAGAGTCAGGGTCTGTGTCATGATTAGGTTTGAGTCATGGTTACGGTAAGGTCAGATTTAAGTTTAAGTTCAGGGTCCACATCAGGGTGAGTGTCAGGCTTAGGTTTAGGTTTAGGGTTCAGGTCAGGATCACAGTCAGGGTCAGATCAGGGCTTGGGTTAGGGTTTGGTGTAGGCTCACAGTCAGTGTCAGCATCAGGGTTAGTGGTTACTGTTTGGGTTAGCCCCGCTCCTGGGTATGGACCCATCTCTTCAAGTTCTCAGGATAAACCCTGCGCAGAAGGGTGTAGACCCTCCACCCGATCCCACTTAACCAGCCTTAAACTGGGGTGTGAACATGACTTGCCCACCAGACATCTAACCCCTCATCAGCCTGATCCTGCTTGGGGCATCTCCACCCATGATGGCATGGCCAGGTCCTCTATACACACAAAGACACAGACACTCAGAGGCGCATACACACACACACACACACACACACACACACACACACACAGTGAGAGAGAGACTGCGAAGAGACCTAGGGCTACACCAGTGGATCAGAAGGTGTGGGACTCTCTGACTCTGAGCCCCCTGGTGTCACCTTTTGATTTTATTAGCTAAAGGGCCTGAGGCATTGGGGAAACCGGATATGACCTGCCAGGGAGGGGACGTGTCAGGCGGTGAGCTCTCCTCCGTGCATCCTCTCGGCTTCAGTACAGCAGAAGAACATGTCGCTTCCTTTAGGATGTGCCTAGAAATGAGCTGGGCAGGAGGGTTTTCTCTTTATGGGGTGCCTGGATACGTGGGTTCCAATTCTGTTGGGCTCTGTCGTCAGGGAAGTGAGGTCACCACTGCCTGGGGGCTCCTTACCAAACTTTCTGTTCCACCCGAACTCCCTGAGCCACTGGTCCCCAAGCTGCTCAAGGCTCACACTCCACTCAATGCAGTGCCCTTCTAGTGACCCCCATACAGCCTTCCCCCAGCCCTTGGGAGGCCTGGGTGCAGCTGTTGTCCCCACTGTAGGGAACAGAGCTGGGTTTAGACCAGGTTAGTGTTAGGGTTAGGGAGAAGAAAGACTTAGGGTCAGGGTTAGGTTTAGACCTCGTTGGGGTCAGGGTTAGCGAGGCTTAGGGTTGGGGTCAGGATTAGGGTTAGGTTCATGGTTAGGTTTAGGGTCAGGCTCACAGTAGGGTCAGGGTTAGGGTTACGGTCAGAGTCAGGGTCAGGGTCAGTGTTAGGGTGACTGTTAGGTTTAATGTCAGGTTCAGGATGATGGTCAGATTTAGGGTCAGGTTCAAGTTTTTGTTTGGGGGCAAGGTCATGTCAGTTCAGGGTTAGGTTTAGGACAGGTTTAGTGTCATGGTAGGGTCAGGGTTAGGTTCATGGTTATGGTAAGGTCAGCTTTATTTTTAGGTTCTGTTTTCTGAGTAGGTTCAGGATCAGGGTTAGCTTTAGGGTTACGATTCTGTTCAGGATCTCGGTTTGCGTCAAAGTTAGATTTACAGTCTGGGTTAGGGTCAGTGTTAAGGTCAAGGCCAGGGTCAGGTTTAAGTTTAAGGTCCGACAAAGGCAAATTTCAGAGTTAGGGTTATGATCATGATCAGGGAGAGGTTCGGGATTATTGTTAAAGTGTGGTTGGGGTTAGGTAGAGGTAGGTTGAGGGTTAGGGTTAGACCGGGTTAGGGTCAGTGTCAGGGATAATGTTAGGGGTTAGTTTTAGGGTTAGGTTCAGCGTGAGGTTTCGGGTCAGGGCCCGTGTTAGTGTCAGGGAGGGTTAGGTTTAGGGTTAGAGTTAGGGTCAGGCTCACATTCAGTGTCAGGGTTATGGTTAGGGTCAGGGTCAGGGTCACTTTTAGGTTCAGGGTTAGGTTTCTGGGGTTTGCCTGAGTCAGGGTCAGGGTGAAGTCTAGGGCCAGTGTCCGGTTTACGGTCAGGATCAGGTATTGGTTTAAAGTCCACATTAGTGTCAACAACAGGGTTATGTAATAGTCAGTGTTAGAGTAATGGATTGGATTAGGGTCAGGGTCCGGGTCAGGTGAAGCTCAGGGCCAGGCTCAGGTTTAGGGCCAGGCTTTGGTTTAGGGTCGATGTTTGGTTCAGTGTCACAGTTAGATTGTGGCGGTAGGGTTTGGGATTGGGGTTAGGGTTAGAGTTAGAAGTAGGGTATGGTTAGGGTTAGGGTTAGACAGCGTAAGGTCAGGGTTAGGATTTGGTTTAGGGTAGGGTCTAGTGTTAGGGTCAGGGTCTGCATGAGGTGTACGTTCAGGGTCCGTATTAGGGTCAGGGTTAGAGTTACCATTACTTTTAAGGTTATGGTAGGCTCACAGTCATGGTCAAGGTAATGGTTAAGGTCAGTGTTATGTCAGCATCAGGGTTAGGATTAGGGTCAGGGTCAGGTCAATGTTAGGTATGAGTCATGTTTACGGTAATGTCAGAGTTAGGTTTAGGTTCAAGGTCCACATCAGGGTCAGTTTCAGGCTTAGATTTAGGTTTAGGGTTCAGGTCAGGATAAAAGTCAAGGTCAGGTTCAGGGTCATGTTCATGGCTTGCTTTAGGGTTTAGGGCAGTTTCACAGTCAGTGTCAGGGTCACGGTTAGTGGTTACTGTTAGGGTTAGCCCCGCTCCTTGGTCATGGACCCATCCCTTCAGGGTCTCAAGATAAACCCTGGGCAGAAGGGTGTAGACCCTACACCCGATCCCTCTTAACCAGACTAAACTGGGGTGTGAACATGACTTGCCCACCAGACACCTAAACCATCATCAGCCTGATCCTTCTTGGGGCATCGCCACTCATGATGGCATGGTCAGGTCCTCTTTTACACACAGACACACAGACACCCAAAGGCACACACACACACACACACACACACACACACACACACACACTCACAGAGACTTGGAGGAGACCTAGGGCTACACCCGTGTTGATCAGAAGGTGTGGGACTCTATGACTCTGATCCCCCTCGTGTCACCTTTTGAGTTTATTAGCCAAAGGCCCTGAGGCGTTGGGGAAACCTGATATGACCTGCCAGGGAGGGGACGTGTCTGGCAGGCGAGCTCTCTTCTCCCTGCATCCTCTCGGCTTCAGTACAGCAGAAGAACATATCGCTTCCTTTAGGATGTGCCTAGAAATGAGCTGGGCAGGGGTGTTTTCTCTGTAATGGGTTGCCTGGATACGTGGGTTCCAATTCTGTTGGGCTCTGTCGTCAGGGAATTGAGGTCTCCACTGCCTGGGGGCCTCTTACGAACTTCCTGCTGCACCAGAGCTCCCTGAGCCGCCGATCCCCAAGCTGCTCAAGACTCACACTCCACTCAATGCAGTGCCCATCCAGTGACCCCCATACAGCCTCCCCCAAGCCCTGGGAGGCCTGGCTGCAGCTGTTGTCCCAGCTGGAGGGAACAGAGCTGGGTTTAGACTAGGTTAGTGTTAGGGTTAGGGTTAAGAAAGACTTAGGGTCAGGGTTAGGGTTAGACGTCATTGGGGCCAGGGTTGGTGTAAGGCTTAGGGAAGGTTTCAGGGTTAGGTTTAGGTTCATGGTTAGGTTTAGGGTCAGGCTCACAGTAGGGTCAGGGTTAGCGTTATGGTCTGAGTCAGGGTCAGGGTCAGTGTTAGGGTGAAGTTAAGGTTTAGGGTCAGGTTCAGGGTCATGGTCAGATTTAGATTCAGGTTCAAGTTTAGGTTTTGTGGCAAGGTTCATGTCAGGGTCAGGGTTAGGTTTGGGACAGGTTTAGTGTCAGTGTTAGGGTCCGGGTCTGGGTTAGGTTCATGGTTATGGTAAGGTCAGCTTTATGTTTAGGTTCTGTTTTATGCGTAGGTTCAGGATCAGGGTTAGCTTTTGGGTTACGATTCTGTTCAGGATCATGGATTGGGTCAGAGTTAGGTTTACAGTCAGGGTTAGGGTCAGTTTTAAGGTCAAGTCCAGGGTCAGGTTTAAGGTTAAGGTCTGACATAGGCAAAGTTCAGAGTTAGGGTTATGATCAGGGTCAGGGAGAGGGTCAGGATTATTGTTAACGTGGGGTTAGGGTTAGAGGTAGGTTGAGGGTTAGGGTTAGACCGGGTTAGGGTCAGTGTCAGCGATAATGTTAGGGGTTAGATTTAGGGTTAAGTTCAGCGTTAGGTTTTGGGTCAGGGCCCGTGTTAGTGTCAGGGTCAGGGTTACGTTTAGGGTTAGAGTTAGAGTCAGGCTCACATTCAGTGTCAGGGTTAGTGATAGGGTCAGGGTCAGGGTCACTTTTAGGGTCAGGGTTAGGTTTATGGTCTTTGCCTGGGTCAGGTCAGGGTGAAGGCTTGGGCCAGTGTCAGGGTTACAGTCAGGATCAGGTATTGGTTTAAAGTCCACTTTCGGGTCAGCGACAGGGTTATTTAGTGGTCAGTGTTAGGGTCATGGTTAGGTTTAGGCTCAGGGCCAGGGTCACGTATAGGGTCAGAGTCTGGTATAGGCAAAGTTCAGGGTTAGGGATATGATCATAGTCAGGTATAGGGTCAGGGTTATTGTTAAAGTTAGGGTTAGTGTTAGGGTTAGCGTTTGGTTGACGTTAAGGGTTAGATCTTGTTAGGATCAGGGTCCGTGGTAGGGTTAGTGGTTAGTGTTAGGGTTGGGTTCAGCAATAGGATTCGGGGGAGGGCTCGTGTTAGTGTCAGGGTCAGGGTTACATTTAGGGTTAGTGTTAGGGTCAGGCTCACAGTCAGGGTCAGGTTTGTTGTTCAGGTCAGGGTCGGGGTCACTGTAAGGGTCAGGGTTAGGTTTATGGTCATGGTCTGGGTCAGGGTCAGGGTGAAGTTTAGCGCCAGTGTCATGTTTAGGGTCATGTATAGATATTGGTTTAAAGTCCACATTCGGGTCAGGGACAGGATTATGTAGTGGTCAGTGTTAGTGTCATGGTTAGGATTAGGGTCAGGGTCTGGGTCAGGTGAAGGTCAGGGACAGGGTCAGGTTTAGGGTCAGGCTTTGGTTTAGGGTCAATGTTCGGTTCAGTGTCACAGTTAGGTTTTGGCAGTAGGGTTTGCTATTGGGGTTAGCGTTAGAGTTAGAAGTAGGCTTATGCTTAGGGTTAGGGTTAAACAGCATAAGGTCAGGGTTAGGGTTTGGTTTAGGGTAGTGGTTCGTGTTAGGGTCAGGGTCAGTGTTAGGTTTAGGTTCCTGGTCCGTATTAGGGTCATGGTTAGAGTTTCCTTTAGGTTTAGGGTAAGGGTCAGGCTCACAGTCACGGTCATGGGTAGGGTTAGGGTCAGGGTTAGGTCAGCGTCAGGGTTAGTATTAGGGTCAGGATCAGGGTCATGGTTACATATGAGTCTTGGTTACAGTAATATCAGCGTTAGGTTTCAGTTCAGGGACCAATTCAGGGTCAGTGTCAGGCTTAGGTTTAGGTTTAGGGTTCAGGTCAGAATCACAGACAGGGTCAGGGTCAGGGTTATTGGTTTCTTTTGGGGTTAGACCCGCTCCTGTTTATGGACCCTACCCTTCAGGGTCTCAGGATAAACCCTGGGCAGACGGGTGTAGACCCTCCACCCAACCCACTTAACCAGCCTTAAACTAGGGTAAGATCATGACTTGCCCACCAGACATCTAACCCCTCATCAGCCTGATCATGCCTGGGGCATCTCCACCCACGATGGCATGGCCAGCTCTTCTTTACACACACCGTCACAAACACCCAGAGGCACACACGCACATACACACACACACACACACACACACACACACACACACAGAGACGGGGAGGAGAACTAGGGCTACATCCGTGGATCAGAAGGTGTGGGACTCTCTGACTCTGAGCTCCCTGGTGTCACCTTTTGATTTTATTAGCTAAAGGGCCTGAGGCACTGGGGAAACCTGACATGACCTGCCAGGGAGGGGACGTGTCTGGCGGCTAGCTCTCTTCTCCCTGCATCCTCTCGGTTTCAGTACAGCAGAAGAACATGTCGCTTCCTTTAGGATGTGCCTAGAAATGAGCTGGGCAGGGGGATTTTCTCTGTAAAGGGGTGCCTGGATACATGGGTTCCTATTCCGTTGGGCTCTGTCGTCAGGGAAGCCAAATCACCACGTCCTGGGCGCTCCTTACCGACCTTCCTGATCCACCAGAGCTCCTTGAGTCCCCGGGCCCTGAGCTGCTCAAGGCTCACACTCCACACAATGCAGTGCCCATACAGTGACCCCCATACAGCCTCCCCCCAACCCTGAGAGGCCTGGGTGCAGCTGTTGTCCCCGCTGGAGGGAACAGAGCTGGGTTTATATCAGGTTAGTGTTAGGATTAGGCTTAGAAAGCCTTAGGGTCAGGGTTAGGGTTAGACGTCGTTGGGGTCAGGGCTAGCATAAGGCTTAGTTTAGGGGTCAGATTTAGGGTTAGGTTTATGGTTAGGTTTAGGGTCAGGCTCACAGTAGGGTCAGGGTTAGCGTTATGGTCACAGTCAGGGTCAGGCTCAGTGTTAGGGTGACGGTTAGGTTTAGGGTCAGGTTCAGGGTCATGGTCAGATTTAGGGTCAGGTTCAAGTTTTTGTTTGGGGGCAAGATTCATGTCAGGGTCAGGGATAGATTTGGGACAGTTTTAGTGTCAGGGTTAGGGTCAGAGTCAGGGTTAGGTTCATGGTCAGCTTTATGTTTAGGTCCTGTTTTATGAGTAGGTTCTGGATCAGGCTTAGTTTTAGGGTTACGATTCTGTTCAGGATCACGGATTGGGTCAGAGTTAGGGTTATGATATGGGTCAGGGAGAGGGTCAGGATTATTGTTAAAGTGGGGTTAGGGTTAGGGTTAGAGGTAAGTTGAGGGTTAGGGTTAGACCGGGTTAGGATCAGTGTCAGGGACAATGTTAGGTTGGTAGTTTTAGGGTTAGGTTCAGCGTTAGGTTTCGGGTCAGGGCCTATGTTAGTGTCAGGGTCAGGGTTACATTTAGGGTTAGAGTTAGGGTCAGGCTCACATTCAGTATCAGGGTTAGTGTTAGGGTCAGGGTCAGGGTCAGTCTTAGGGTCAGGGTTAGGTTTATGGTCTTTGACAGGATCAGGGTCAAGGTAAAGTCTAGGGCCAGGGTCAGTTTTCGGTTAGGACAAGATAATGGTTTAAAGTCCACATTCGGGTCAGCGACAGGGTTATGTAGTGGTCAGTGTTAGGGTCATGGTTAGGTTTAGGCTCAGGGCCAGGGTCAGGTTTAGGGTCAGGGTCTGGTATAGGCAAAGTTCAGGGTTAGGCTTATGATCATAGTCAGGTATAGAGTCAGGGTTATTGTTAAAGTTTAGGGTTTGTGTTAGGGTTAGCGTTTGGTTGATGGTTAGGGTTAGAACTTGTTAAGATCAGGGTCCGTGGTAGGTTTAGGGGTTAGTGTTAGGGTTAGGTCAGCGATAGGATTCGGGGGAGGGCCCGTGTTAGTGTCAGGGTCAGGTCTACATTTAGGGTTAGAGTTAGGGTCAGGCTCACAGTCAGGGTCAGGTTGTTGTTCAGGTCAGGGTCAGGGTTACTGTTAGGGTCAGGGTTAGGTTTATGGTCATGGTCTGGGTCAGGGTCAGGGTGAAGTTTAGCGCCAGTGACAGGTTTAGGGTCAGGTTCAGGTATTGGTTTAAAGTCCACATTCAAGTCAGGGACAGGATTATGTAGTGGTCAGTGTTAGTGTCATGGTTAGGATTAGGGTCAGGGTCAGGGTCAGGTGAAGGTCAGGGACAGGGTCAGGTTTAGGGTCAGGCTTTGTTTTAGGTTCAATGTTCGGTTCAGTGTCACAGTTAGGTTTTGGCGGTAGGGTTTGGGATTGGGGTTAGGGTTAGAGTTAGAAGTAGGGTTAGGGGTAGGGTTAGGGTTAGACAGCGTAAGGTCAAGGTTAGGGTTTGGTTTACGGTAGGCGTTAGTGTTAGGGTCACCGTCAGCGTTAGGTTTAGGTTCAGGGTCCGTATTAGGGTCATGGTTAGAGTTACCTTTAGGTTTAGGGTTAGAGTCAGGCTCACAGTCACGGTCTAAGTTAGGGTTAGGGTAAAGGTTAGGTCAGCGTCAGGGTTAGGATTAGAGTCAGGGTCTGTGTCATGATTAGGTTTGAGTCATGGTTACGGTAAGGTCAGATTTAACTTAAAGTACAGGGTCCACATCAGGGTGAGTGTCAGGCTTAGGTTTAGGTTTAGGGTTCAGGTCAGGATCACAGTCAGGGTCAGATCAGGGCTTGGGTTAGTGTTTGGTGTAGGCTCACAGTCAGTGTCAGCGTCAGGGTTAGTAGTTACTGTTTGGGTTAGCCCCGCTCCTGGGTATGGACCCATCTCTTCAAGTTCTCAGGATAAACCCTGGGCAGAAGGGTGTAGACCCTCCACCCGATCCCACTTAACCAGCCTTAAACTGGGGTATGAACATGACTTGCCCACCAGACATCTAACCCCTCATCAGCCTGATCCTGCTTGGGGCATCTCCACCCATGATGGCATGGCCAGGTCCTCTATACACACAAAGACACAGACACTCAGAGGCGCATACACACACACACACACACACACACACACACACACAGTGAGAGAGAGACTGCGAAGAGACCTAGGGCTACACCAGTGGATCAGAAGGTGTGGGACTCTCTGACTCTGAGCCCCCTGGTGTCACCTTTTGATTTTATTAGCTAAAGGGCCTGAGGCATTGGGGAAACCGGATATGACCTGCCAGGGAGGGGACGTGTTAGGCGGTGAGCTCTCTTCTCCGTGCATCCTCTCGGCTTCAGTACAGCAGAAGAACATGTCGCTTCCTTTAGGATGTGCCTAGAAATGAGCTGGGCAGGAGGGTTTTCTCTTTATGGGGTGCCTGGATACGTGGGTTCCAATTCTGTTGGGCTCTGTCGTCAGGGAAGTGAGGTCACCACTGCCTGGGGGCTCCTTACCAAACTTTCTGTTCCACCCGAACTCCCTGAGCCACTGGTCCCCAAGCTGCTCAAGGCTCACACTCCACTCAATGCAGTGCCCTTCTAGTGACCCCCATACAGCCTTCCCCCAGCCCTTGGGAGGCCTGGGTGCAGCTGTTGTCCCCACTGTAGGGAACAGAGCTGGGTTTAGACCAGGTTAGTGTTAGGGTTAGGGAGAAGAAAGACTTAGGGTCAGGGTTAGGTTTAGACCTCGTTGGGGTCAGGGTTAGCGAGGCTTAGGGTAGGGGTCAGGATTAGGGTTAGGTTCATGGTTAGGTTTAGGGTCAGGCTCACAGTAGGGTCAGGGTTAGGGTTACGGTCAGAGTCAGGGTCAGGGTCAGTGTTAGGGTGACTGTTAGGTTTAATGTCAGGTTCAGGATGATGGTCAGATTTAGGGTCAGGTTCAAGTTTTTGTTTGGGGGCAAGGTCATGTCAGTTCAGGGTTAGGTTTAGGACAGGTTTAGTGTCATGGTAGGGTCAGGGTCAGGGTTAGGTTCATGGTTATGGTAAGGTCAGCTTTATTTTTAGGTTCTGTTTTCTGAGTAGGTTCAGGATCAGGGTTAGCTTTAGGGTTACGATTCTGTTCAGGATCTCGGTTTGCATCAGAGTTAGGTTTACAGTCTGGGTTAGGGTCAGTGTTAAGGTCAAGGCCAGGGTCAGGTTTAAGTTTAAGGTCCGACAAAGGCAAATTTCAGAGTTAGGGTTATGATCATGATCAGGGAGAGGTTCGGGATTATTGTTAAAGTGTGGTTGGGGTTAGGTAGAGGTAGGTTGAGGGTTAGGGTTAGACCGGGTTAGGGTCAGTGTCAGGGATAATGTTAGGGGTTAGTTTTAGGGTTAGGTTCAGCGTTAGGTTTCGGGTCAGGGCCCGTGTTAGTGTCAGGGAGGGTTAGGTTTAGGGTTAGAGTTAGGGTCAGGCTCACATTCAGTGTCAGGGTTATGGTTAGGGTCAGGGTCAGGGTCACTTTTAGGTTCAGGGTTAGGTTTCTGGGGTTTGCCTGAGTCAGGGTCAGGGTGAAGTCTAGGGCCAGTGTCCGGTTTACGGTCAGGATCAGGTATTGGTTTAAAGTCCACATTAGTGTCAACAACAGGGTTATGTAGTAGTCAGTGTTAGAGTAATGGATTGGATTAGGGTCAGGGTCCGGGTCAGGTGAAGCTCAGGGCCAGGCTCAGGTTTAGGGCCAGGCTTTGGTTTAGGGTCGATGTTTGGTTCAGTGTCACAGTTAGATTGTGGCGGTAGGGTTTGGGATTGGGGTTAGGGTTAGAGTTAGAAGTAGGGTATGGTTAGGGTTAGGGTTAGACAGCGTAAGGTCAGGGTTAGGATTTGGTTTAGGGTAGGGTCTAGTGTTAGGGTCAGGGTCTGCATGAGGTGTACGTTCAGGGTCCGTATTAGGGTCAGGGTTAGAGTTACCATTACTTTTAAGGTTATGGTAGGCTCACAGTCATGGTCAAGGTAATGGTTAAGGTCAGTATTATGTCAGCATCAGGGTTAGGATTAGGGTCAGGGTCAGGTCAATGTTAGGTATGAGTCATGTTTACGGTAATGTCAGAGTTAGGTTTAGGTTCAAGGTCCACATCAGGGTCAGTTTCAGGCTTAGATTTAGGTTTAGGGTTCAGGTCAGGATAAAAGTCAAGGTCAGGTTCAGGGTCATGTTCATGGCTTGCTTTAGGGTTTAGGGCAGTTTCACAGTCAGTGTCAGTGTCATGGTTAGTGGTTACTGTTAGGGTTAGCCCCGCTCCTTGGTCATGGACCCATCCCTTCAGGGTCTCAGGATAAACCCTGGGCAGAAGGGTGTAGACCCTACACCCGATCCCTCTTAACCAGACTAAACTGGGGTGTGAACATGACTTGCCCACCAGACACCTAAACCATCATCAGCCTGATCCTTCTTGGGGCATCGCCACTCATGATGGCATGGTCAGGTCCTCTTTTACACACAGACACACAGACACCCAGAGGCACACACGCACACACACACGCACACACACACACACACACACACACTCACAGAGACTTGGAGGAGACCTAGGGCTACACCCGTGTTGATCAGAAGGTGTGGGACTCTATGACTCTGAGCCCCCTCGTGTCACCTTTTGAGTTTATTAGCCAAAGGCCCTGAGGCGTTGGGGAAACCTGATATGACCTGCCAGGGAGGGGACGTGTCTGGCAGGCGAGCTCTCTTCTCCCTTCATCCTCTCGGCTTCAGTACAGCAGAATAACATATCGCTTCCTTTAGGATGTGCCTAGAAATGAGCTGGGCAGGGGTGTTTTCTCTGTAATGGGTTGCCTGGATACGTGGGTTCCAATTCTGTTGGGCTCTGTCGTCAGGGAATTGAGGTCTCCACTGCCTGGGGGCCTCTTACGAACTTCCTGCTGCACCAGAGCTCCCTGAGCCGCCGATCCCCAAGCTGCTCAAGACTCACACTCCACTCAATGCAGTGCCCATCCAGTGACCCCCATACAGCCTCCCCCAAGCCCTGGGAGGCCTGGCTGCAGCTGTTGTCCCAGCTGGAGGGAACAGAGCTGGGTTTAGACTAGGTTAGTGTTAGGGTTAGGGTTAAGAAAGACTTAGGGTCAGGGTTAGGGTTAGACGTCATTGGGGCCAGGGTTGGTGTAAGGCTTAGGAAAGGTTTCAGGGTTAGGTTTAGGTTCATGGTTAGGTTTAGGGTCAGGCTCACAGTAGGGTCAGGGTTAGCGTTATGGTCTGAGTCAGGGTCAGGGTCAGTGTTAGGGTGAAGTTAAGGTTTAGGGTCAGGTTCAGGGTCATGGTCAGATTTAGATTCAGGTTCAAGTTTAGGTTTTGTGGCAAGGTTCATGTCAGGGTCAGGGTTAGGTTTGGGACAGGTTTAGTGTCAGTGTTAGGGTCCGGGTCTGGGTTAGGTTCATGGTTATGGTAAAGTCAGCTTTATGTTTAGGTTCTGTTTTATGCGTAGGTTCAGGATCAGGGTTAGCTTTTGGGTTACGATTCTGTTCAGGATCATGGATTGGGTCAGAGTTAGGTTTACAGTCAGGGTTAGGGTCAGTTTTAAGGTCAAGTCCAGGGTCAGGTTTAAGGTTAAGGTCTGACATAGGCAAAGTTCAGAGTTAGGGTTATGATCAGGGTCAGGGAGAGGGTCAGGATTATTGTTAACGTGGGGTTAGGGTTAGAGGTAGGTTGAGGGTTAGGGTTAGACCGGGTTAGGGTCAGTGTCAGCGATAATGTTAGGGGTTAGATTTAGGGTTAAGTTCAGCGTTAGGTTTTGGGTCAGGGCCCGTGTTAGTGTCAGGGTCAGGGTTACGTTTAGGGTTAGAGTTAGAGTCAGGCTCACATTCAGTGTCAGGGTTAGTGATAGGGTCAGGGTCAGGGTCACTTTTAGGGTCAGGGTTAGGTTTATGGTCTTTGCCTGGGTCAGGTCAGGGTGAAGGCTTGGGCCAGTGTCAGGGTTACAGTCAGGATCAGGTATTGGTTTAAAGTCCACTTTCGGGTCAGCGACAGGGTTATTTAGTGGTCAGTGTTAGGGTCATGGTTAGGTTTAGGCTCAGGGCCAGGGTCACGTATAGGGTCAGAGTCTGGTATAGGCAAAGTTCAGGGTTAGGGATATGATCATAGTCAGGTATAGGGTCAGGGTTATTGTTAAAGTTAGGGTTAGTGTTAGGGTTAGCGTTTGGTTGACGTTAAGGGTTAGATCTTGTTAGGATCAGGGTCCGTGGTAGGGTTAGTGGTTAGTGTTAGGGTTGGGTTCAGCAATAGGATTCGGGGGAGGGCTCGTGTTAGTGTCAGGGTCAGGGTTACATTTAGGGTTAGTGTTAGGGTCAGGCTCACAGTCAGGGTCAGGTTTGTTGTTCAGGTCAGGGTCGGGGTCACTGTAAGGGTCAGGGTTAGGTTTATGGTCATGGTCTGGGTCAGGGTCAGGGTGAAGTTTAGCGCCAGTGTCATGTTTAGGGTCATGTATAGATATTGGTTTAAAGTCCACATTCGGGTCAGGGACAGGATTATGTAGTGGTCAGTGTTAGTGTCATGGTTAGGATTAGGGTCAGGGTCTGGGTCAGGTGAAGGTCAGGGACAGGGTCAGGTTTAGGGTCAGGCTTTGGTTTAGGGTCAATGTTCGGTTCAGTGTCACAGTTAGGTTTTGGCAGTAGGGTTTGCTATTGGGGTTAGCGTTAGAGTTAGAAGTAGGCTTATGCTTAGGGTTAGGGTTAAACAGCATAAGGTCAGGGTTAGGGTTTGGTTTAGGGTAGTGGTTCGTGTTAGGGTCAGGGTCAGTGTTAGGTTTAGGTTCCTGGTCCGTATTAGGGTCATGGTTAGAGTTTCCTTTAGGTTTAGGGTAAGGGTCAGGCTCACAGTCACGGTCATGGGTAGGGTTAGGGTCAGGGTTAGGTCAGCGTCAGGGTTAGTATTAGGGTCAGGATCAGGGTCATGGTTACATATGAGTCTTGGTTACAGTAATATCAGCGTTAGGTTTCAGTTCAGGGACCAATTCAGGGTCAGTGTCAGGCTTAGGTTTAGGTTTAGGGTTCAGGTCAGAATCACAGACAGGGTCAGGGTCAGGGTTATTGGTTACTTTTGGGGTTAGACCCGCTCCTGTTTATGGACCCTACCCTTCAGGGTCTCAGGATAAACCCTGGGCAGACGGGTGTAGACCCTCCACCCAACCCACTTAACCAGCCTTAAACTAGGGTAAGATCATGACTTGCCCACCAGACATCTAACCCCTCATCAGCCTGATCATGCCTGGGGCATCTCCACCCACGATGGCATGGCCAGCTCTTCTTTACACACACCGTCACAAACACCCAGAGGCACACACGCACATACACACACACACACACACACACACACACACAGAGACGGGGAGGAGAACTAGGGCTACATCCGTGGATCAGAAGGTGTGGGACTCTCTGACTCTGAGCTCCCTGGTGTCACCTTTTGATTTTATTAGCTAAAGGGCCTGAGGCACTGGGGAAACCTGACATGACCTGCCAGGGAGGGGACGTGTCTGGCGGCTAGCTCTCTTCTCCCTGCATCCTCTCGGTTTCAGTACAGCAGAAGAACATGTCGCTTCCTTTAGGATGTGCCTAGAAATGAGCTGGGCAGGGGGATTTTCTCTGTAAAGGGGTGCCTGGATACATGGGTTCCTATTCCGTTGGGCTCTGTCGTCAGGGAAGCCAAATCACCACGTCCTGGGCGCTCCTTAACGACCTTCCTGCTCCACCAGAGCTCCTTGAGTCCCCGGGCCCTGAGCTGCTCAAGGCTCACACTCCACACAATGCAGTGCCCATACAGTGACCCCCATACAGCCTCCCCCCAACCCTGAGAGGCCTGGGTGCAGCTGTTGTCCCCGCTGGAGGGAACAGAGCTGGGTTTATATCAGGTTAGTGTTAGGATTAGGCTTAGAAAGCCTTAGGGTCAGGGTTAGGGTTAGACGTCGTTGGGGTCAGGGCTAGCATAAGGCTTAGTTTAGGGGTCAGGGTTAGGGTTAGGTTCATGGTTAGGTTTAGGGTCAGGCTCACAGTAGGGTCAGGGTTAGCGTTATGGTCACAGTCAGGGTCAGGCTCAGTGTTAGGGTGACGGTTAGGTTTAGGGTCAGGTTCAGGGTCATGGTCAGATTTAGGGTCAGGTTCAAGTTTTTGTTTGGGGGCAAGATTCATGTCAGGGATAGATTTGGGACAGTTTTAGTGTCAGGGTTAGGGTCAGAGTCAGGGTTAGGTTCATGGTCAGCTTTATGTTTAGGTTCTGTTTTATGAGTAGGTTCTGGATCAGGCTTAGTTTTAGGGTTACGATTCTGTTCAGGATCACGGATTGGGTCAGAGTTAGGGTTATGATATGGGTCAGGGAGAGGGTCAGGATTATTGTTAAAGTGGGGTTAGGGTTAGGGTTAGAGGTAAGTTGAGGGTTAGGGTTAGACCGGGTTAGGATCAGTGTCAGGGACAATGTTAGGTTGGTAGTTTTAGGGTTAGGTTCAGCGTTAGGTTTCGGGTCAGGGCCTATGTTAGTGTCAGGGTCAGGGTTACATTTAGGGTTAGAGTTAGGGTCAGGCTCACATTCAGTATCAGGGTTAGTGTTAGGGTCAGGGTCAGGGTCAGTCTTAGGGTCAGGGTTAGGTTTATGGTCTTTGACAGGATCAGGGTCGAGGTGAAGTCTAGGGCCAGGGTCAGTTTCCGGTTAGGACAAGATATTGGTTTAAAGTCCACATTCGGGTCAGCGACAGGGTTATGTAGTGGTCAGTGTTAGGGTCATGGTTAGGTTTAGGCTCAGGGCCAGGGTCAGGTTTAGGGTCAGGGTCTGGTATAGGCAAAGTTCAGGGTTAGGCTTATGATCATAGTCAGGTATAGAGTCAGGGTTATTGTTAAAGTTTAGGGTTTGTGTTAGGGTTAGCGTTTGGTTGATGGTTAGGGTTAGAACTTGTTAAGATCAGGGTCCGTGGTAGGTTTAGGGGTTAGTGTTAGGGTTAGGTCAGCGATAGGATTCGGGGGAGGGCCCGTGTTAGTGTCAGGGTCAGGTCTACATTTAGGGTTAGAGTTAGGGTCAGGCTCACAGTCAGGGTCAGGTTGTTGTTCAGGTCAGGGTCAGGGTTACTGTTAGGGTCAGGGTTAGGTTTATGGTCATGGTCTGGGTCAGGGTCAGGGTGAAGTTTAGCGCCAGTGTCATTTTTAGGGTCATGTATAGATATTGGTTTAAAGTCCACATTCGGGTCAGGGACAGGATTATGTAGTGGTCAGTGTTAGTGTCATGGTTAGGATTAGGGTCAGGGTCTGGGTCAGGTGAAGGTCAGGGACAGGGTCAGGTTTAGGGTCAGGCTTTGGTTTAGGGTCAATGTTCGGTTCAGTGTCACAGTTAGGTTTTGGCAGTAGGGTTTGCTATTGGGGTTAGCGTTAGAGTTAGAAGTAGGCTTATGCTTAGGGTTAGGGTTAAACAGCATAAGATCAGGGTTAGGGTTTGGTTTAGGGTAGTGGTTCGTGTTAGGGTCAGGGTCAGTGTTAGGTTTAGGTTCCTGGTCCGTATTAGGGTCATGGTTAGAGTTTCCTTTAGGTTTAGGGTAAGGGTCAGGCTCACAGTCACGGTCATGGGTAGGGTTAGGGTCAGGGTTAGGTCAGCGTCAGGGTTAGTATTAGGGTCAGGATCAGGGTCATGGTTACATATGAGTCTTGGTTACAGTAATATCAGCGTTAGGTTTCAGTTCAGGGACCAATTCAGGGTCAGTGTCAGGCTTAGGTTTAGGTTTAGGGTTCAGGTCAGAATCACAGACAGGGTCAGGGTCAGGGTTATTGGTTTCTTTTGGGG